>NC_090927.1:1078221529-1078532665 GCF_040938575.1 Ambystoma mexicanum | reverse complement strand
ACCACTGACAACCAGGGGTAAATCCTGGAGGGAAACGGGCAGAGGTCTGCGCCCTGCGTCCTCCACGCGTCCCTAACGCTCCCAAACGCGACCACAGCCCTTACGGGCACAGCCCTATGTCCTATGCAGCCCCTCTGGTGCAGCCACCCACACAACTTAGGGTTAGGATCTGTGCTCTTCCATGTAGGCCTGGCCACCTAGGCCCCAGAAAGTGTCACAGCCTGTTTTTGAAACCTTAGTGATGGTGGCCTAGGTGAAGATGATCTTGGTGGAATATTGATGCCTTTTTCCTCCCAGAAGCCACCCCGGGAGCATATTAAAATGAAGGGGTGTGCCTGCTCAGCTGCCCTCTCTTTAACCTCTCTGCCTTAGTGACATTAGTTCTGGGCTCTCCAGGCGAATGTGTCCATCCGGGAGAGAGCTAGGAATAGGACGTCTCTTTCTGCAGGTACAGTGGGGAAGACTCAGAGAGCTGCATGCCTGAGACATCTTTCCTTGTCCCTCGCTCATTGTTGTGTTCCCTAACTTCTAACTCTCTGCCAGGCCAGGCCCTGTTTCTTTTACTGCCAACCCCCCTGACCCCTCGTCTTCGACCGACTTCCCGCTCTATTATGCCTTCTCCTTTTTTGCTCTCTTCTATGGCCCTTTGAAAAGGAATGCAGGCCGAGCTAAGCCTCATGAAGGAAATCTACCAACAAAAGATGCACTCTTCACTTATGGGTTGAGCTGTGAGACGAGTAAGAAGGGCCGAAGGGGTGATTGGGTTGTTCAGCTGGGAGGCACCAGAGGCGTAGCCAGTATTGCCTACCAAATGGGGGCCGAAGCTAATGTAGTTGGGCCCACTGCACTGACAAAAATATCTGTAAATGACCACACAGCGCTGCTGATTGGGTATTTGCAGAATTTGGGTGGGCCTTGCCCCTCAAGCCCTACCCTGCCTCTGCTCTCACCCCCAGGGCAAAGTGTGGGAAAGGCTCGCTGCAGCAAGAGTCTTTCAAATCTTTCACTTTTGAGAACAGAGTGTTTACATTTAAAAATCATGAACAAGCAGCAATAAGAAGGCATGCAGTAACCTAGGACAGGAGACTGCCCTGTGCATATCAATACACCCCAATGAGAAAGGCAAAGATTTAACTGACCTGCTTAGCTATTAGTGGCTCACACATCTCAATGATTATCATCTCTGCGTGAAGCAAAACATCCTCTGAATTGGGGTGAAAGACAGATCTAATGTGCCAAAGGAAGGCAACATTGAAATTCAGTTTCTTGCTCTCTGAGGAAGGAGGGTCGACAGCCCAATGGGTTAATGCACCTCCTGCAGCCTCCTATGTGTTGCCTGCAGGCGACACATTCAGTGCTGGTGAGATGCTGATACAGGTTGGCTTGCTATGCAGGGGCCGGTGGTCACCTCACAGCGACTCGACAAGGTGTCCTGTTTGAGTCCCAGTGCAAATATCGTATCAACCATGACCCGTAGATTACACTTTTTCCCCCTTGTATTTTCCCCTCAGTTGGGGCCAGAGAGACAAGCTTTTGTATGGGTGTTCCCAAGGCCAGAGTGCAGAAAACAAAGGCACAACTGTTAGTAGGAATGCAGGTATTGAAGGGGCATTAACTGTTGGCTGATCGCGCAGGGCAATGCATACCTATTTTCAATTAAAAAAAAAAAAAACACATTTTTTAAATGCCCAGGAGGTTCCAGACATTGGATTAGAACTCTGGTCCCCAGCATCACAAGACCAAGCGCTTAGCAGTTGAGCCACTGATGGCTGTGCTCATGAGAGCTGCTTTTGGGCGTATATATCTTTCTTCTGCACGTCCCTGTGAGCATACCCATTTGCATTGTGAAATATGTTCACTGGAGAAAATGAGGATAGAACATCTGGCTCCCCGCTCCCCGCTCCCCGCTCCACCAAATACCAGCTAACTGCAGTGGCCTAGAGGTGAAGTGCTTGCCTTACAGCGCTGGGGGCCTGGGTTCGAGTCCTGCTTTCGGCACATAAACGCAATAGTGGGTGCCCACTCTCCTTCTAAAAGGTTCAGTGGGTATGAAAAGAGTTCCTTGGTAAAGGGAGAGTGGAAGAAAGCGAGAGGTGGGACTGAGGAAGTGCAGGGTAAAGGAGGAGGCGGGGCAGGCTAAAAGGGGAGGTAGGGCTGATTGAATGAGTCCCTGTGGAGAGAAGATGGGGCTGGGTGAGTGGGGGTAGGTCTAGGGAGGGTGGCAGAGAGGGGGGACTGTGGAAGTGCAGGGTAAGGAGGAGGAGGGGGAGGTAGAACTGGATGAAAAAAAAAATGTCAGCCCATGCTCTGGTCCCTTTTTCCTTCTCAATGCACCCTTCCCCCCACATTAGGGCCCTCCTACACACCCCCCTCTATAATGCAGGGCCCTCCTCCACCATCACACTATCACTAGGGCCCCCCCTTTATCCTACATCCTAGGGCCCCCCCTTTATCCTACATCCCCAGGCCTACCTACCCCCACTCACTCAGCCCCACCTCCTCTCCACAAAGACCCGTTCATCCAGCCCTACCTCCCCCGCCTCCTCCTTCACCCTGCACTTCCACAGTCCCGCCTCTCTGCTTTCTTCCACCCTCTACCAGTGAACTCTTTTCATACCCACTGAACCTTCTGCTTTCTTCCACCCTCTACCAGTGAACTCTTTTCATACCCACTGAACCTTTTAGAAGGAGTGCTGGCACCCACTATTCCGTTTATGTGCCAAAAGCAGGATTCGAACCCAGACCCCCAGCGCTGTAACGCAAGCACTTAACCTCTAGGCCACTGCAGTTAGCTGGTATTTGGTGGAGCGGGGGGCCAGATGTTCTGTCCACATTTTCTTCAGTGAACATGTTTCACAATGCAAATGGGTATGCTCACAGGACCATGCAGAAGAATGATAAATACGCCCAAAAGGTGCTCTCAGAAAAACAGCCACCAGAGGCTCAAGCAGGTAAGTGCTTGGTCTTGGAATGCTGGGGGCCTGAGTTCTAATCCAATGTCTGGAATCTCTGGGCATGTTTTTTAAAAAAAATTGTAAAAAGTTTTTTTATTGAAAATGGGTATGCATTGCCGGCGCGATCAGCCAACAATTAATGCCCCTTCAATACCTGCATTCCTACTAACAGTTGTGCCTTTTTTTCCTGCACTCTGGCCTTCGTAACACCCATACAAAAGCTTGTCCCTCTGGCCCCAACAGACTGGAAAAAAAGCAGGGGTAAAAGTGTAATCTACAGGTCATGGTGTATTTGATAATTGCACTGGGACTCAAACAGGACACCTTCTCGAGGCGCTGTGAGGCGACCACCGGCCCCTGCATAGCAAGCCAACCTGTATCAGCATCTCACCAGCAGCTGAACGTGTCGCCTGCAGGTTACACATAGGAGGCTGCAGTAGGTCCATTAACCCATTGGGCTGTCGACCCTCCTTCCTCAGAGAGCAGGAAACTGAATTTCCATGTTGCCTTCCTTTGGCACATTAGATCTATCTTTCACCCCAATTCAGAGCATGTGTTGCTTCACGGAGAGCTGATAATCATTGTGAGTTGTGAGCCACTAAAAGCTAAGCAGGTCAGTTAAATCTTTGCCTTTGTCATTGAAGTGTATTGATATGTGCAGGTGAGTCTTCTGTCCTGTGCTACTGTTTGTTTTCTTATTGCTGCTTGGTCATGATTCTTAAATGTAAACACTCTGCTCTCAAAAGTGAAAGCTTTGAAAGACTCTTGATATAACAAGCCTTTCCCACTCTTTGCCCTGGGGGTGAGAGGGCTGCTTTCTGCCTTTAACTTCCTCAATGTTGGGGTGTCTGGCTCCACCACTGACAACCAGGGGTATATCCTGGAGGGAAACGGGCAGAGGTCTGCGCCCTGCGTCCTCCACGCGTCCCTAACGCTCCCAAACGCGACCACAGCCCTTACGGGCACAGCCCTATGTCCTATGCAGCCCCTCTGGTGCAGCCACCCACACAACTTAGGGTTAGGATCTGTGCTCTTCCATGTAGGCCTGGCCACCTAGGCCCCAGAAAGTGTCACAGCCTGTTTTTGAAACCTTAGTGATGGTGGCCTAGGTGAAGATGATCTTGGTGGAATATTGATGCCTTTTTCCTCCCAGAAGCCACCCCGGGAGCATATTAAAATGAAGGGGTGTGCCTGCTCAGCTGCCCTCTCTTTAACCTCTCTGCCTTAGTGACATTAGTTCTGGGCTCTCCAGGCGAATGTGTCCATCCGGGAGAGAGCTAGGAATAGGACGTCTCTTTCTGCAGGTACAGTGGGGAAGACTCAGAGAGCTGCATGCCTGAGACATCTTTCCTTGTCCCTCGCTCATTGTTGTGTTCCCTAACTTCTAACTCTCTGCCAGGCCAGGCCCTGTTTCTTTTACTGCCAACCCCCCTGACCCCTCGTCTTCGACCGACTTCCCGCTCTATTATGCCTTCTCCTTTTTTGCTCTCTTCTATGGCCCTTTGAAAAGGAATGCAGGCCGAGCTAAGCCTCATGAAGGAAATCTACCAACAAAAGATGCACTCTTCACTTATGGGTTGAGCTGTGAGACGAGTAAGAAGGGCCGAAGGGGTGATTGGGTTGTTCAGCTGGGAGGCACCAGAGGCGTAGCCAGTATTGCCTACCAAATGGGGGCCGAAGCTAATGTAGTTGGGCCCACTGCACTGACAAAAATATCTGTAAATGACCACACAGCGCTGCTGATTGGGTATTTGCAGAATTTGGGTGGGCCTTGCCCCTCAAGCCCTACCCTGCCTCTGCTCTCACCCCCAGGGCAAAGTGTGGGAAAGGCTCGCTGCAGCAAGAGTCTTTCAAATCTTTCACTTTTGAGAACAGAGTGTTTACATTTAAAAATCATGAACAAGCAGCAATAAGAAGGCATGCAGTAACCTAGGACAGGAGACTGCCCTGTGCATATCAATACACCCCAATGAGAAAGGCAAAGATTTAACTGACCTGCTTAGCTATTAGTGGCTCACACATCTCAATGATTATCATCTCTGCGTGAAGCAAAACATCCTCTGAATTGGGGTGAAAGACAGATCTAATGTGCCAAAGGAAGGCAACATTGAAATTCAGTTTCTTGCTCTCTGAGGAAGGAGGGTCGACAGCCCAATGGGTTAATGCACCTCCTGCAGCCTCCTATGTGTTGCCTGCAGGCGACACATTCAGTGCTGGTGAGATGCTGATACAGGTTGGCTTGCTATGCAGGGGCCGGTGGTCACCTCACAGCGACTCGACAAGGTGTCCTGTTTGAGTCCCAGTGCAAATATCGTATCAACCATGACCCGTAGATTACACTTTTTCCCCCTTGTATTTTCCCCTCAGTTGGGGCCAGAGAGACAAGCTTTTGTATGGGTGTTCCCAAGGCCAGAGTGCAGAAAACAAAGGCACAACTGTTAGTAGGAATGCAGGTATTGAAGGGGCATTAACTGTTGGCTGATCGCGCAGGGCAATGCATACCTATTTTCAATTAAAAAAAAAAAAACACATTTTTTAAATGCCCAGGAGGTTCCAGACATTGGATTAGAACTCTGGTCCCCAGCATCACAAGACCAAGCGCTTAGCAGTTGAGCCACTGATGGCTGTGCTCATGAGAGCTGCTTTTGGGCGTATATATCTTTCTTCTGCACGCCCCTGTGAGCATACCCATTTGCATTGTGAAATATGTTCACTGGAGAAAATGAGGATAGAACATCTGGCTCCCCGCTCCCCGCTCCCCGCTCCACCAAATACCAGCTAACTGCAGTGGCCTAGAGGTTAAGTGCTTGCCTTACAGCGCTGGGGGCCTGGGTTCGAGTCCTGCTTTCGGCACATAAACGCAATAGTGGGTGCCCACTCTCCTTCTAAAAGGTTCAGTGGGTATGAAAAGAGTTCCTTGGTAAAGGGAGAGTGGAAGAAAGCGAGAGGTGGGACTGAGGAAGTGCAGGGTAAAGGAGGAGGCGGGGCAGGCTAAAAGGGGAGGTAGGGCTGATTGAATGAGTCCCTGTGGAGAGAAGATGGGGCTGGGTGAGTGGGGGTAGGTCTAGGGAGGGTGGCAGAGAGGTGGGACTGTGGAAGTGCAAGGTAAGGAGGAGGAGGGGGAGGTAGAACTGGATGAAAAAAAAAATGTCAGCCCATGCTCTGGTCCCTTTTTCCTTCTCAATGCACCCTTCCCCCCACATTAGGGCCCTCCTACACACCCCCCTCTATAATGCAGGGCCCTCCTCCACCATCACACTATCACTAGGGCCCCCCCTTTATCCTACATCCTAGGGCCCCCCCTTTATCCTACATCCCCAGGCCTACCTACCCCCACTCACTCAGCCCCACCTCCTCTCCACAAAGACCCGTTCATCCAGCCCTACCTCCCCCGCCTCCTCCTTCACCCTGCACTTCCACAGTCCCGCCTCTCTGCTTTCTTCCACCCTCTACCAGTGAACTCTTTTCATACCCACTGAACCTTCTGCTTTCTTCCACCCTCTACCAGTGAACTCTTTTCATACCCACTGAACCTTTTAGAAGGAGTGCTGGCACCCACTATTCCGTTTATGTGCCGAAAGCAGGATTCGAACCCAGACCCCCAGCGCTGTAACGCAAGCACTTAACCTCTAGGCCACTGCAGTTAGCTGGTATTTGGTGGAGCGGGGGGCCAGATGTTCTGTCCACATTTTCTTCAGTGAACATGTTTCACAATGCAAATGGGTATGCTCACAGGACCATGCAGAAGAATGATAAATACGCCCAAAAGGTGCTCTCAGAAAAACAGCCACCAGAGGCTCAAGCAGGTAAGTGCTTGGTCTTGGAATGCTGGGGGCCTGAGTTCTAATCCAATGTCTGGAATCTCTGGGCATGTTTTTTAAAAAAAATTGTAAAAAGTTTTTTTATTGAAAATGGGTATGCATTGCCGGCGCGATCAGCCAACAATTAATGCCCCTTCAATACCTGCATTCCTACTAACAGTTGTGCCTTTTTTTCCTGCACTCTGGCCTTCGTAACACCCATACAAAAGCTTGTCCCTCTGGCCCCAACAGACTGGAAAAAAAGCAGGGGTAAAAGTGTAATCTACAGGTCATGGTGTATTTGATAATTGCACTGGGACTCAAACAGGACACCTTCTCAAGGCGCTGTGAGGCGACCACCGGCCCCTGCATAGCAAGCCAACCTGTATCAGCATCTCACCAGCAGCTGAACGTGTCGCCTGCAGGTTACACATAGGAGGCTGCAGTAGGTCCATTAACCCATTGGGCTGTCGACCCTCCTTCCTCAGAGAGCAGGAAACTGAATTTCCATGTTGCCTTCCTTTGGCACATTAGATCTATCTTTCACCCCAATTCAGAGCATGTGTTGCTTCACGGAGAGCTGATAATCATTGTGAGTTGTGAGCCGCTAAAAGCTAAGCAGGTCAGTTAAATCTTTGCCTTTGTCATTGAAGTGTATTGATATGTGCAGGTGAGTCTTCTGTCCTGTGCTACTGTTTGTTTTCTTATTGCTGCTTGGTCATGATTCTTAAATGTAAACACTCTGCTCTCAAAAGTGAAAGCTTTGAAAGACTCTTGATATAACAAGCCTTTCCCACTCTTTGCCCTGGGGGTGAGAGGGCTGCTTTCTGCCTTTAACTTCCTCAATGTTGGGGTGTCTGGCTCCACCACTGACAACCAGGGGTAAATCCTGGAGGGAAACGGGCAGAGGTCTGCGCCCTGCGTCCTCCACGCGTCCCTAACGCTCCCAAACGCGACCACAGCCCTTACGGGCACAGCCCTATGTCCTATGCAGCCCCTCTGGTGCAGCCACCCACACAACTTAGGGTTAGGATCTGTGCTCTTCCATGTAGGCCTGGCCACCTAGGCCCCAGAAAGTGTCACAGCCTGTTTTTGAAACCTTAGTGATGGTGGCCTAGGTGAAGATGATCTTGGTGGAATATTGATGCCTTTTTCCTCCCAGAAGCCACCCCGGGAGCATATTAAAATGAAGGGGTGTGCCTGCTCAGCTGCCCTCTCTTTAACCTCTCTGCCTTAGTGACATTAGTTCTGGGCTCTCCAGGCGAATGTGTCCATCCGGGAGAGAGCTAGGAATAGGACGTCTCTTTCTGCAGGTACAGTGGGGAAGACTCAGAGAGCTGCATGCCTGAGACATCTTTCCTTGTCCCTCGCTCATTGTTGTGTTCCCTAACTTCTAACTCTCTGCCAGGCCAGGCCCTGTTTCTTTTACTGCCAACCCCCCTGACCCCTCGTCTTCGACCGACTTCCCGCTCTATTATGCCTTCTCCTTTTTTGCTCTCTTCTATGGCCCTTTGAAAAGGAATGCAGGCCGAGCTAAGCCTCATGAAGGAAATCTACCAACAAAAGATGCACTCTTCACTTATGGGTTGAGCTGTGAGACGAGTAAGAAGGGCCGAAGGGGTGATTGGGTTGTTCAGCTGGGAGGCACCAGAGGCGTAGCCAGTATTGCCTACCAAATGGGGGCCGAAGCTAATGTAGTTGGGCCCACTGCACTGACAAAAATATCTGTAAATGACCACACAGCGCTGCTGATTGGGTATTTGCAGAATTTGGGTGGGCCTTGCCCCTCAAGCCCTACCCTGCCTCTGCTCTCACCCCCAGGGCAAAGTGTGGGAAAGGCTCGCTGCAGCAAGAGTCTTTCAAATCTTTCACTTTTGAGAACAGAGTGTTTACATTTAAAAATCATGAACAAGCAGCAATAAGAAGGCATGCAGTAACCTAGGACAGGAGACTGCCCTGTGCATATCAATACACCCCAATGAGAAAGGCAAAGATTTAACTGACCTGCTTAGCTATTAGTGGCTCACACATCTCAATGATTATCATCTCTGCGTGAAGCAAAACATCCTCTGAATTGGGGTGAAAGACAGATCTAATGTGCCAAAGGAAGGCAACATTGAAATTCAGTTTCTTGCTCTCTGAGGAAGGAGGGTCGACAGCCCAATGGGTTAATGCACCTCCTGCAGCCTCCTATGTGTTGCCTGCAGGCGACACATTCAGTGCTGGTGAGATGCTGATACAGGTTGGCTTGCTATGCAGGGGCCGGTGGTCACCTCACAGCGACTCGACAAGGTGTCCTGTTTGAGTCCCAGTGCAAATATCGTATCAACCATGACCCGTAGATTACACTTTTTCCCCCTTGTATTTTCCTCTCAGTTGGGGCCAGAGAGACACGCTTTTGTATGGGTGTTCCCAAGGCCAGAGTGCAGAAAACAAAGGCACAACTGTTAGTAGGAATGCAGGTATTGAAGGGGCATTAACTGTTGGCTGATCGCGCAGGGCAATGCATACCTATTTTCAATTAAAAAAAAAAAAAACACATTTTTTAAATGCCCAGGAGGTTCCAGACATTGGATTAGAACTCTGGTCCCCAGCATCACAAGACCAAGCGCTTAGCAGTTGAGCCACTGATGGCTGTGCTCATGAGAGCTGCTTTTGGGCGTATATATCTTTCTTCTGCACGCCCCTGTGAGCATACCCATTTGCATTGTGAAATATGTTCACTGGAGAAAATGAGGATAGAACATCTGGCTCCCCGCTCCCCGCTCCCCGCTCCACCAAATACCAGCTAACTGCAGTGGCCTAGAGGTTAAGTGCTTGCCTTACAGCGCTGGGGGCCTGGGTTCGAGTCCTGCTTTCGGCACATAAACGCAATAGTGGGTGCCCACTCTCCTTCTAAAAGGTTCAGTGGGTATGAAAAGAGTTGCTTGGTAAAGGGAGAGTGGAAGAAAGCGAGAGGTGGGACTGAGGAAGTGCAGGGTAAAGGAGGAGGCGGGGCAGGCTAAAAGGGGAGGTAGGGCTGATTGAATGAGTCCCTGTGGAGAGAAGATGGGGCTGGGTGAGTGGGGGTAGGTCTAGGGAGGGTTGCAGAGAGGTGGGACTGTGGAAGTGCAAGGTAAGGAGGAGGAGGGGGAGGTAGAACTGGATGAAAAAAAAAATGTCAGCCCATGCTCTGGTCCCTTTTTCCTTCTCAATGCACCCTTCCCCCCACATTAGGGCCCTCCTACACACCCCCCTCTATAATGCAGGGCCCTCCTCCACCATCACACTATCACTAGGGCCCCCCCTTTATCCTACATCCTAGGGCCCCCCCTTTATCCTACATCCCCAGGCCTACCTACCCCCACTCACTCACTCAGCCCCACCTCCTCTCCACAAAGACCCGTTCATCCAGCCCTACCTCCCCCGCCTCCTCCTTCACCCTGCACTTCCACAGTCCCGCCTCTCTGCTTTCTTCCACCCTCTACCAGTGAACTCTTTTCATAACCACTGAACCTTCTGCTTTCTTCCACCCTCTACCAGTGAACTCTTTTCATACCCACTGAACCTTTTAGAAGGAGTGCTGGCACCCACTATTCCGTTTATGTGCCGAAAGCAGGATTCGAACCCAGACCCCCAGCGCTGTAACGCAAGCACTTAACCTCTAGGCCACTGCAGTTAGCTGGTATTTGGTGGAGCGGGGGGCCAGATGTTCTGTCCACATTTTCTTCAGTGAACATGTTTCACAATGCAAATGGGTATGCTCACAGGACCATGCAGAAGAATGATAAATACGCCCAAAAGGTGCTCTCAGAAAAACAGCCACCAGAGGCTCAAGCAGGTAAGTGCTTGGTCTTGGAATGCTGGGGGCCTGAGTTCTAATCCAATGTCTGGAATCTCTGGGCATGTTTTTTAAAAAAAATTGTAAAAAGTTTTTTTATTGAAAATGGGTATGCATTGCCGGCGCGATCAGCCAACAATTAATGCCCCTTCAATACCTGCATTCCTACTAACAGTTGTGCCTTTTTTTCCTGCACTCTGGCCTTCGTAACACCCATACAAAAGCTTGTCCCTCTGGCCCCAACAGACTGGAAAAAAAGCAGGGGTAAAAGTGTAATCTACAGGTCATGGTGTATTTGATAATTGCACTGGGACTCAAACAGGACACCTTCTCGAGGCGCTGTGAGGCGACCACCGGCCCCTGCATAGCAAGCCAACCTGTATCAGCATCTCACCAGCAGCTGAACGTGTCGCCTGCAGGTTACACATAGGAGGCTGCAGTAGGTCCATTAACCCATTGGGCTGTCGACCCTCCTTCCTCAGAGAGCAGGAAACTGAATTTCCATGTTGCCTTCCTTTGGCACATTAGATCTATCTTTCACCCCAATTCAGAGCATGTGTTGCTTCACGGAGAGCTGATAATCATTGTGAGTTGTGAGCCACTAAAAGCTAAGCAGGTCAGTTAAATCTTTGCCTTTGTCATTGAAGTGTATTGATATGTGCAGGTGAGTCTTCTGTCCTGTGCTACTGTTTGTTTTCTTATTGCTGCTTGGTCATGATTCTTAAATGTAAACACTCTGCTCTCAAAAGTGAAAGCTTTGAAAGACTCTTGATATAACAAGCCTTTCCCACTCTTTGCCCTGGGGGTGAGAGGGCTGCTTTCTGCCTTTAACTTCCTCAATGTTGGGGTGTCTGGCTCCACCACTGACAACCAGGGGTAAATCCTGGAGGGAAACGGGCAGAGGTCTGCGCCCTGCGTCCTCCACGCGTCCCTAACGCTCCCAAACGCGACCACAGCCCTTACGGGCACAGCCCTATGTCCTATGCAGCCCCTCTGGTGCAGCCACCCACACAACTTAGGGTTAGGATCTGTGCTCTTCCATGTAGGCCTGGCCACCTAGGCCCCAGAAAGTGTCACAGCCTGTTTTTGAAACCTTAGTGATGGTGGCCTAGGTGAAGATGATCTTGGTGGAATATTGATGCCTTTTTCCTCCCAGAAGCCACCCCGGGAGCATATTAAAATGAAGGGGTGTGCCTGCTCAGCTGCCCTCTCTTTAACCTCTCTGCCTTAGTGACATTAGTTCTGGGCTCTCCAGGCGAATGTGTCCATCCGGGAGAGAGCTAGGAATAGGACGTCTCTTTCTGCAGGTACAGTGGGGAAGACTCAGAGAGCTGCATGCCTGAGACATCTTTCCTTGTCCCTCGCTCATTGTTGTGTTCCCTAACTTCTAACTCTCTGCCAGGCCAGGCCCTGTTTCTTTTACTGCCAACCCCCCTGACCCCTCGTCTTCGACCGACTTCCCGCTCTATTATGCCTTCTCCTTTTTTGCTCTCTTCTATGGCCCTTTGAAAAGGAATGCAGGCCGAGCTAAGCCTCATGAAGGAAATCTACCAACAAAAGATGCACTCTTCACTTATGGGTTGAGCTGTGAGACGAGTAAGAAGGGCCGAAGGGGTGATTGGGTTGTTCAGCTGGGAGGCACCAGAGGCGTAGCCAGTATTGCCTACCAAATGGGGGCCGAAGCTAATGTAGTTGGGCCCACTGCACTGACAAAAATATCTGTAAATGACCACACAGCGCTGCTGATTGGGTATTTGCAGAATTTGGGTGGGCCTTGCCCCTCAAGCCCTACCCTGCCTCTGCTCTCACCCCCAGGGCAAAGTGTGGGAAAGGCTCGCTGCAGCAAGAGTCTTTCAAATCTTTCACTTTTGAGAACAGAGTGTTTACATTTAAAAATCATGAACAAGCAGCAATAAGAAGGCATGCAGTAACCTAGGACAGGAGACTGCCCTGTGCATATCAATACACCCCAATGAGAAAGGCAAAGATTTAACTGACCTGCTTAGCTATTAGTGGCTCACACATCTCAATGATTATCATCTCTGCGTGAAGCAAAACATCCTCTGAATTGGGGTGAAAGACAGATCTAATGTGCCAAAGGAAGGCAACATTGAAATTCAGTTTCTTGCTCTCTGAGGAAGGAGGGTCGACAGCCCAATGGGTTAATGCACCTCCTGCAGCCTCCTATGTGTTGCCTGCAGGCGACACATTCAGTGCTGGTGAGATGCTGATACAGGTTGGCTTGCTATGCAGGGGCCGGTGGTCACCTCACAGCGACTCGACAAGGTGTCCTGTTTGAGTCCCAGTGCAAATATCGTATCAACCATGACCCGTAGATTACACTTTTTCCCCCTTGTATTTTCCCCTCAGTTGGGGCCAGAGAGACAAGCTTTTGTATGGGTGTTCCCAAGGCCAGAGTGCAGAAAACAAAGGCACAACTGTTAGTAGGAATGCAGGTATTGAAGGGGCATTAACTGTTGGCTGATCGCGCAGGGCAATGCATACCTATTTTCAATTAAAAAAAAAAAAAACACATTTTTTAAATGCCCAGGAGGTTCCAGACATTGGATTAGAACTCTGGTCCCCAGCATCACAAGACCAAGCGCTTAGCAGTTGAGCCACTGATGGCTGTGCTCATGAGAGCTGCTTTTGGGCGTATATATCTTTCTTCTGCACGTCCCTGTGAGCATACCCATTTGCATTGTGAAATATGTTCACTGGAGAAAATGAGGATAGAACATCTGGCTCCCCGCTCCCCGCTCCCCGCTCCACCAAATACCAGCTAACTGCAGTGGCCTAGAGGTGAAGTGCTTGCCTTACAGCGCTGGGGGCCTGGGTTCGAGTCCTGCTTTCGGCACATAAACGCAATAGTGGGTGCCCACTCTCCTTCTAAAAGGTTCAGTGGGTATGAAAAGAGTTCCTTGGTAAAGGGAGAGTGGAAGAAAGCGAGAGGTGGGACTGAGGAAGTGCAGGGTAAAGGAGGAGGCGGGGCAGGCTAAAAGGGGAGGTAGGGCTGATTGAATGAGTCCCTGTGGAGAGAAGATGGGGCTGGGTGAGTGGGGGTAGGTCTAGGGAGGGTGGCAGAGAGGGGGGACTGTGGAAGTGCAGGGTAAGGAGGAGGAGGGGGAGGTAGAACTGGATGAAAAAAAAAATGTCAGCCCATGCTCTGGTCCCTTTTTCCTTCTCAATGCACCCTTCCCCCCACATTAGGGCCCTCCTACACACCCCCCTCTATAATGCAGGGCCCTCCTCCACCATCACACTATCACTAGGGCCCCCCCTTTATCCTACATCCTAGGGCCCCCCCTTTATCCTACATCCCCAGGCCTACCTACCCCCACTCACTCAGCCCCACCTCCTCTCCACAAAGACCCGTTCATCCAGCCCTACCTCCCCCGCCTCCTCCTTCAC
The DNA here is from genome assembly GCF_040938575.1 of Ambystoma mexicanum. Lineage (NCBI taxonomy): Eukaryota > Metazoa > Chordata > Amphibia > Caudata > Ambystomatidae > Ambystoma > Ambystoma mexicanum. The sequence continues at coordinate 1,078,518,680 of NC_090927.1, read as the reverse complement.
CCTGCACTTCCACAGTCCCGCCTCTCTGCTTTCTTCCACCCTCTACCAGTGAACTCTTTTCATACCCACTGAACCTTCTGCTTTCTTCCACCCTCTACCAGTGAACTCTTTTCATACCCACTGAACCTTTTAGAAGGAGTGCTGGCACCCACTATTCCGTTTATGTGCCAAAAGCAGGATTCGAACCCAGACCCCCAGCGCTGTAACGCAAGCACTTAACCTCTAGGCCACTGCAGTTAGCTGGTATTTGGTGGAGCGGGGGGCCAGATGTTCTGTCCACATTTTCTTCAGTGAACATGTTTCACAATGCAAATGGGTATGCTCACAGGACCATGCAGAAGAATGATAAATACGCCCAAAAGGTGCTCTCAGAAAAACAGCCACCAGAGGCTCAAGCAGGTAAGTGCTTGGTCTTGGAATGCTGGGGGCCTGAGTTCTAATCCAATGTCTGGAATCTCTGGGCATGTTTTTTAAAAAAAATTGTAAAAAGTTTTTTTATTGAAAATGGGTATGCATTGCCGGCGCGATCAGCCAACAATTAATGCCCCTTCAATACCTGCATTCCTACTAACAGTTGTGCCTTTTTTTCCTGCACTCTGGCCTTCGTAACACCCATACAAAAGCTTGTCCCTCTGGCCCCAACAGACTGGAAAAAAAGCAGGGGTAAAAGTGTAATCTACAGGTCATGGTGTATTTGATAATTGCACTGGGACTCAAACAGGACACCTTCTCGAGGCGCTGTGAGGCGACCACCGGCCCCTGCATAGCAAGCCAACCTGTATCAGCATCTCACCAGCAGCTGAACGTGTCGCCTGCAGGTTACACATAGGAGGCTGCAGTAGGTCCATTAACCCATTGGGCTGTCGACCCTCCTTCCTCAGAGAGCAGGAAACTGAATTTCCATGTTGCCTTCCTTTGGCACATTAGATCTATCTTTCACCCCAATTCAGAGCATGTGTTGCTTCACGGAGAGCTGATAATCATTGTGAGTTGTGAGCCACTAAAAGCTAAGCAGGTCAGTTAAATCTTTGCCTTTGTCATTGAAGTGTATTGATATGTGCAGGTGAGTCTTCTGTCCTGTGCTACTGTTTGTTTTCTTATTGCTGCTTGGTCATGATTCTTAAATGTAAACACTCTGCTCTCAAAAGTGAAAGCTTTGAAAGACTCTTGATATAACAAGCCTTTCCCACTCTTTGCCCTGGGGGTGAGAGGGCTGCTTTCTGCCTTTAACTTCCTCAATGTTGGGGTGTCTGGCTCCACCACTGACAACCAGGGGTATATCCTGGAGGGAAACGGGCAGAGGTCTGCGCCCTGCGTCCTCCACGCGTCCCTAACGCTCCCAAACGCGACCACAGCCCTTACGGGCACAGCCCTATGTCCTATGCAGCCCCTCTGGTGCAGCCACCCACACAACTTAGGGTTAGGATCTGTGCTCTTCCATGTAGGCCTGGCCACCTAGGCCCCAGAAAGTGTCACAGCCTGTTTTTGAAACCTTAGTGATGGTGGCCTAGGTGAAGATGATCTTGGTGGAATATTGATGCCTTTTTCCTCCCAGAAGCCACCCCGGGAGCATATTAAAATGAAGGGGTGTGCCTGCTCAGCTGCCCTCTCTTTAACCTCTCTGCCTTAGTGACATTAGTTCTGGGCTCTCCAGGCGAATGTGTCCATCCGGGAGAGAGCTAGGAATAGGACGTCTCTTTCTGCAGGTACAGTGGGGAAGACTCAGAGAGCTGCATGCCTGAGACATCTTTCCTTGTCCCTCGCTCATTGTTGTGTTCCCTAACTTCTAACTCTCTGCCAGGCCAGGCCCTGTTTCTTTTACTGCCAACCCCCCTGACCCCTCGTCTTCGACCGACTTCCCGCTCTATTATGCCTTCTCCTTTTTTGCTCTCTTCTATGGCCCTTTGAAAAGGAATGCAGGCCGAGCTAAGCCTCATGAAGGAAATCTACCAACAAAAGATGCACTCTTCACTTATGGGTTGAGCTGTGAGACGAGTAAGAAGGGCCGAAGGGGTGATTGGGTTGTTCAGCTGGGAGGCACCAGAGGCGTAGCCAGTATTGCCTACCAAATGGGGGCCGAAGCTAATGTAGTTGGGCCCACTGCACTGACAAAAATATCTGTAAATGACCACACAGCGCTGCTGATTGGGTATTTGCAGAATTTGGGTGGGCCTTGCCCCTCAAGCCCTACCCTGCCTCTGCTCTCACCCCCAGGGCAAAGTGTGGGAAAGGCTCGCTGCAGCAAGAGTCTTTCAAATCTTTCACTTTTGAGAACAGAGTGTTTACATTTAAAAATCATGAACAAGCAGCAATAAGAAGGCATGCAGTAACCTAGGACAGGAGACTGCCCTGTGCATATCAATACACCCCAATGAGAAAGGCAAAGATTTAACTGACCTGCTTAGCTATTAGTGGCTCACACATCTCAATGATTATCATCTCTGCGTGAAGCAAAACATCCTCTGAATTGGGGTGAAAGACAGATCTAATGTGCCAAAGGAAGGCAACATTGAAATTCAGTTTCTTGCTCTCTGAGGAAGGAGGGTCGACAGCCCAATGGGTTAATGCACCTCCTGCAGCCTCCTATGTGTTGCCTGCAGGCGACACATTCAGTGCTGGTGAGATGCTGATACAGGTTGGCTTGCTATGCAGGGGCCGGTGGTCACCTCACAGCGACTCGACAAGGTGTCCTGTTTGAGTCCCAGTGCAAATATCGTATCAACCATGACCCGTAGATTACACTTTTTCCCCCTTGTATTTTCCCCTCAGTTGGGGCCAGAGAGACAAGCTTTTGTATGGGTGTTCCCAAGGCCAGAGTGCAGAAAACAAAGGCACAACTGTTAGTAGGAATGCAGGTATTGAAGGGGCATTAACTGTTGGCTGATCGCGCAGGGCAATGCATACCTATTTTCAATTAAAAAAAAAAAAACACATTTTTTAAATGCCCAGGAGGTTCCAGACATTGGATTAGAACTCTGGTCCCCAGCATCACAAGACCAAGCGCTTAGCAGTTGAGCCACTGATGGCTGTGCTCATGAGAGCTGCTTTTGGGCGTATATATCTTTCTTCTGCACGCCCCTGTGAGCATACCCATTTGCATTGTGAAATATGTTCACTGGAGAAAATGAGGATAGAACATCTGGCTCCCCGCTCCCCGCTCCCCGCTCCCCGCTCCACCAAATACCAGCTAACTGCAGTGGCCTAGAGGTTAAGTGCTTGCCTTACAGCGCTGGGGGCCTGGGTTCGAGTCCTGCTTTCGGCACATAAACGCAATAGTGGGTGCCCACTCTCCTTCTAAAAGGTTCAGTGGGTATGAAAAGAGTTCCTTGGTAAAGGGAGAGTGGAAGAAAGCGAGAGGTGGGACTGAGGAAGTGCAGGGTAAAGGAGGAGGCGGGGCAGGCTAAAAGGGGAGGTAGGGCTGATTGAATGAGTCCCTGTGGAGAGAAGATGGGGCTGGGTGAGTGGGGGTAGGTCTAGGGAGGGTGGCAGAGAGGTGGGACTGTGGAAGTGCAAGGTAAGGAGGAGGAGGGGGAGGTAGAACTGGATGAAAAAAAAAATGTCAGCCCATGCTCTGGTCCCTTTTTCCTTCTCAATGCACCCTTCCCCCCACATTAGGGCCCTCCTACACACCCCCCTCTATAATGCAGGGCCCTCCTCCACCATCACACTATCACTAGGGCCCCCCCTTTATCCTACATCCTAGGGCCCCCCCTTTATCCTACATCCCCAGGCCTACCTACCCCCACTCACTCAGCCCCACCTCCTCTCCACAAAGACCCGTTCATCCAGCCCTACCTCCCCCGCCTCCTCCTTCACCCTGCACTTCCACAGTCCCGCCTCTCTGCTTTCTTCCACCCTCTACCAGTGAACTCTTTTCATACCCACTGAACCTTCTGCTTTCTTCCACCCTCTACCAGTGAACTCTTTTCATACCCACTGAACCTTTTAGAAGGAGTGCTGGCACCCACTATTCCGTTTATGTGCCGAAAGCAGGATTCGAACCCAGACCCCCAGCGCTGTAACGCAAGCACTTAACCTCTAGGCCAGTGCAGTTAGCTGGTATTTGGTGGAGCGGGGGGCCAGATGTTCTGTCCACATTTTCTTCAGTGAACATGTTTCACAATGCAAATGGGTATGCTCACAGGACCATGCAGAAGAATGATAAATACGCCCAAAAGGTGCTCTCAGAAAAACAGCCACCAGAGGCTCAAGCAGGTAAGTGCTTGGTCTTGGAATGCTGGGGGCCTGAGTTCTAATCCAATGTCTGGAATCTCTGGGCATGTTTTTTAAAAAAAATTGTAAAAAGTTTTTTTATTGAAAATGGGTATGCATTGCCGGCGCGATCAGCCAACAATTAATGCCCCTTCAATACCTGCATTCCTACTAACAGTTGTGCCTTTTTTTCCTGCACTCTGGCCTTCGTAACACCCATACAAAAGCTTGTCCCTCTGGCCCCAACAGACTGGAAAAAAAGCAGGGGTAAAAGTGTAATCTACAGGTCATGGTGTATTTGATAATTGCACTGGGACTCAAACAGGACACCTTCTCAAGGCGCTGTGAGGCGACCACCGGCCCCTGCATAGCAAGCCAACCTGTATCAGCATCTCACCAGCAGCTGAACGTGTCGCCTGCAGGTTACACATAGGAGGCTGCAGTAGGTCCATTAACCCATTGGGCTGTCGACCCTCCTTCCTCAGAGAGCAGGAAACTGAATTTCCATGTTGCCTTCCTTTGGCACATTAGATCTATCTTTCACCCCAATTCAGAGCATGTGTTGCTTCACGGAGAGCTGATAATCATTGTGAGTTGTGAGCCACTAAAAGCTAAGCAGGTCAGTTAAATCTTTGCCTTTGTCATTGAAGTGTATTGATATGTGCAGGTGAGTCTTCTGTCCTGTGCTACTGTTTGTTTTCTTATTGCTGCTTGGTCATGATTCTTAAATGTAAACACTCTGCTCTCAAAAGTGAAAGCTTTGAAAGACTCTTGATATAACAAGCCTTTCCCACTCTTTGCCCTGGGGGTGAGAGGGCTGCTTTCTGCCTTTAACTTCCTCAATGTTGGGGTGTCTGGCTCCACCACTGACAACCAGGGGTAAATCCTGGAGGGAAACGGGCAGAGGTCTGCGCCCTGCGTCCTCCACGCGTCCCTAACGCTCCCAAACGCGACCACAGCCCTTACGGGCACAGCCCTATGTCCTATGCAGCCCCTCTGGTGCAGCCACCCACACAACTTAGGGTTAGGATCTGTGCTCTTCCATGTAGGCCTGGCCACCTAGGCCCCAGAAAGTGTCACAGCCTGTTTTTGAAACCTTAGTGATGGTGGCCTAGGTGAAGATGATCTTGGTGGAATATTGATGCCTTTTTCCTCCCAGAAGCCACCCCGGGAGCATATTAAAATGAAGGGGTGTGCCTGCTCAGCTGCCCTCTCTTTAACCTCTCTGCCTTAGTGACATTAGTTCTGGGCTCTCCAGGCGAATGTGTCCATCCGGGAGAGAGCTAGGAATAGGACGTCTCTTTCTGCAGGTACAGTGGGGAAGACTCAGAGAGCTGCATGCCTGAGACATCTTTCCTTGTCCCTCGCTCATTGTTGTGTTCCCTAACTTCTAACTCTCTGCCAGGCCAGGCCCTGTTTCTTTTACTGCCAACCCCCCTGACCCCTCGTCTTCGACCGACTTCCCGCTCTATTATGCCTTCTCCTTTTTTGCTCTCTTCTATGGCCCTTTGAAAAGGAATGCAGGCCGAGCTAAGCCTCATGAAGGAAATCTACCAACAAAAGATGCACTCTTCACTTATGGGTTGAGCTGTGAGACGAGTAAGAAGGGCCGAAGGGGTGATTGGGTTGTTCAGCTGGGAGGCACCAGAGGCGTAGCCAGTATTGCCTACCAAATGGGGGCCGAAGCTAATGTAGTTGGGCCCACTGCACTGACAAAAATATCTGTAAATGACCACACAGCGCTGCTGATTGGGTATTTGCAGAATTTGGGTGGGCCTTGCCCCTCAAGCCCTACCCTGCCTCTGCTCTCACCCCCAGGGCAAAGTGTGGGAAAGGCTCGCTGCAGCAAGAGTCTTTCAAATCTTTCACTTTTGAGAACAGAGTGTTTACATTTAAAAATCATGAACAAGCAGCAATAAGAAGGCATGCAGTAACCTAGGACAGGAGACTGCCCTGTGCATATCAATACACCCCAATGAGAAAGGCAAAGATTTAACTGACCTGCTTAGCTATTAGTGGCTCACACATCTCAATGATTATCATCTCTGCGTGAAGCAAAACATCCTCTGAATTGGGGTGAAAGACAGATCTAATGTGCCAAAGGAAGGCAACATTGAAATTCAGTTTCTTGCTCTCTGAGGAAGGAGGGTCGACAGCCCAATGGGTTAATGCACCTCCTGCAGCCTCCTATGTGTTGCCTGCAGGCGACACATTCAGTGCTGGTGAGATGCTGATACAGGTTGGCTTGCTATGCAGGGGCCGGTGGTCACCTCACAGCGACTCGACAAGGTGTCCTGTTTGAGTCCCAGTGCAAATATCGTATCAACCATGACCCGTAGATTACACTTTTTCCCCCTTGTATTTTCCTCTCAGTTGGGGCCAGAGAGACACGCTTTTGTATGGGTGTTCCCAAGGCCAGAGTGCAGAAAACAAAGGCACAACTGTTAGTAGGAATGCAGGTATTGAAGGGGCATTAACTGTTGGCTGATCGCGCAGGGCAATGCATACCTATTTTCAATTAAAAAAAAAAAAAACACATTTTTTAAATGCCCAGGAGGTTCCAGACATTGGATTAGAACTCTGGTCCCCAGCATCACAAGACCAAGCGCTTAGCAGTTGAGCCACTGATGGCTGTGCTCATGAGAGCTGCTTTTGGGCGTATATATCTTTCTTCTGCACGCCCCTGTGAGCATACCCATTTGCATTGTGAAATATGTTCACTGGAGAAAATGAGGATAGAACATCTGGCTCCCCGCTCCCCGCTCCCCGCTCCACCAAATACCAGCTAACTGCAGTGGCCTAGAGGTTAAGTGCTTGCCTTACAGCGCTGGGGGCCTGGGTTCGAGTCCTGCTTTCGGCACATAAACGCAATAGTGGGTGCCCACTCTCCTTCTAAAAGGTTCAGTGGGTATGAAAAGAGTTGCTTGGTAAAGGGAGAGTGGAAGAAAGCGAGAGGTGGGACTGAGGAAGTGCAGGGTAAAGGAGGAGGCGGGGCAGGCTAAAAGGGGAGGTAGGGCTGATTGAATGAGTCCCTGTGGAGAGAAGATGGGGCTGGGTGAGTGGGGGTAGGTCTAGGGAGGGTGGCAGAGAGGTGGGACTGTGGAAGTGCAAGGTAAGGAGGAGGAGGGGGAGGTAGAACTGGATGAAAAAAAAAATGTCAGCCCATGCTCTGGTCCCTTTTTCCTTCTCAATGCACCCTTCCCCCCACATTAGGGCCCTCCTACACACCCCCCTCTATAATGCAGGGCCCTCCTCCACCATCACACTATCACTAGGGCCCCCCCTTTATCCTACATCCTAGGGCCCCCCCTTTATCCTACATCCCCAGGCCTACCTACCCCCACTCACTCACTCAGCCCCACCTCCTCTCCACAAAGACCCGTTCATCCAGCCCTACCTCCCCCGCCTCCTCCTTCACCCTGCACTTCCACAGTCCCGCCTCTCTGCTTTCTTCCACCCTCTACCAGTGAACTCTTTTCATACCCACTGAACCTTCTGCTTTCTTCCACCCTCTACCAGTGAACTCTTTTCATACCCACTGAACCTTTTAGAAGGAGTGCTGGCACCCACTATTCCGTTTATGTGCCGAAAGCAGGATTCGAACCCAGACCCCCAGCGCTGTAACGCAAGCACTTAACCTCTAGGCCACTGCAGTTAGCTGGTATTTGGTGGAGCGGGGGGCCAGATGTTCTGTCCACATTTTCTTCAGTGAACATGTTTCACAATGCAAATGGGTATGCTCACAGGACCATGCAGAAGAATGATAAATACGCCCAAAAGGTGCTCTCAGAAAAACAGCCACCAGAGGCTCAAGCAGGTAAGTGCTTGGTCTTGGAATGCTGGGGGCCTGAGTTCTAATCCAATGTCTGGAATCTCTGGGCATGTTTTTTAAAAAAAATTGTAAAAAGTTTTTTTATTGAAAATGGGTATGCATTGCCGGCGCGATCAGCCAACAATTAATGCCCCTTCAATACCTGCATTCCTACTAACAGTTGTGCCTTTTTTTCCTGCACTCTGGCCTTCGTAACACCCATACAAAAGCTTGTCCCTCTGGCCCCAACAGACTGGAAAAAAAGCAGGGGTAAAAGTGTAATCTACAGGTCATGGTGTATTTGATAATTGCACTGGGACTCAAACAGGACACCTTCTCGAGGCGCTGTGAGGCGACCACCGGCCCCTGCATAGCAAGCCAACCTGTATCAGCATCTCACCAGCAGCTGAACGTGTCGCCTGCAGGTTACACATAGGAGGCTGCAGTAGGTCCATTAACCCATTGGGCTGTCGACCCTCCTTCCTCAGAGAGCAGGAAACTGAATTTCCATGTTGCCTTCCTTTGGCACATTAGATCTATCTTTCACCCCAATTCAGAGCATGTGTTGCTTCACGGAGAGCTGATAATCATTGTGAGTTGTGAGCCACTAAAAGCTAAGCAGGTCAGTTAAATCTTTGCCTTTGTCATTGAAGTGTATTGATATGTGCAGGTGAGTCTTCTGTCCTGTGCTACTGTTTGTTTTCTTATTGCTGCTTGGTCATGATTCTTAAATGTAAACACTCTGCTCTCAAAAGTGAAAGCTTTGAAAGACTCTTGATATAACAAGCCTTTCCCACTCTTTGCCCTGGGGGTGAGAGGGCTGCTTTCTGCCTTTAACTTCCTCAATGTTGGGGTGTCTGGCTCCACCACTGACAACCAGGGGTAAATCCTGGAGGGAAACGGGCAGAGGTCTGCGCCCTGCGTCCTCCACGCGTCCCTAACGCTCCCAAACGCGACCACAGCCCTTACGGGCACAGCCCTATGTCCTATGCAGCCCCTCTGGTGCAGCCACCCACACAACTTAGGGTTAGGATCTGTGCTCTTCCATGTAGGCCTGGCCACCTAGGCCCCAGAAAGTGTCACAGCCTGTTTTTGAAACCTTAGTGATGGTGGCCTAGGTGAAGATGATCTTGGTGGAATATTGATGCCTTTTTCCTCCCAGAAGCCACCCCGGGAGCATATTAAAATGAAGGGGTGTGCCTGCTCAGCTGCCCTCTCTTTAACCTCTCTGCCTTAGAGACATTAGTTCTGGGCTCTCCAGGCGAATGTGTCCATCCGGGAGAGAGCTAGGAATAGGACGTCTCTTTCTGCAGGTACAGTGGGGAAGACTCAGAGAGCTGCATGCCTGAGACATCTTTCCTTGTCCCTCGCTCATTGTTGTGTTCCCTAACTTCTAACTCTCTGCCAGGCCAGGCCCTGTTTCTTTTACTGCCAACCCCCCTGACCCCTCGTCTTCGACCGACTTCCCGCTCTATTATGCCTTCTCCTTTTTTGCTCTCTTCTATGGCCCTTTGAAAAGGAATGCAGGCCGAGCTAAGCCTCATGAAGGAAATCTACCAACAAAAGATGCACTCTTCACTTATGGGTTGAGCTGTGAGACGAGTAAGAAGGGCCGAAGGGGTGATTGGGTTGTTCAGCTGGGAGGCACCAGAGGCGTAGCCAGTATTGCCTACCAAATGGGGGCCGAAGCTAATGTAGTTGGGCCCACTGCACTGACAAAAATATCTGTAAATGACCACACAGCGCTGCTGATTGGGTATTTGCAGAATTTGGGTGGGCCTTGCCCCTCAAGCCCTACCCTGCCTCTGCTCTCACCCCCAGGGCAAAGTGTGGGAAAGGCTCGCTGCAGCAAGAGTCTTTCAAATCTTTCACTTTTGAGAACAGAGTGTTTACATTTAAAAATCATGAACAAGCAGCAATAAGAAGGCATGCAGTAACCTAGGACAGGAGACTGCCCTGTGCATATCAATACACCCCAATGAGAAAGGCAAAGATTTAACTGACCTGCTTAGCTATTAGTGGCTCACACATCTCAATGATTATCATCTCTGCGTGAAGCAAAACATCCTCTGAATTGGGGTGAAAGACAGATCTAATGTGCCAAAGGAAGGCAACATTGAAATTCAGTTTCTTGCTCTCTGAGGAAGGAGGGTCGACAGCCCAATGGGTTAATGCACCTCCTGCAGCCTCCTATGTGTTGCCTGCAGGCGACACATTCAGTGCTGGTGAGATGCTGATACAGGTTGGCTTGCTATGCAGGGGCCGGTGGTCACCTCACAGCGACTCAACAAGGTGTCCTGTTTGAGTCCCAGTGCAAATATCGTATCAACCATGACCCGTAGATTACACTTTTTCCCCCTTGTATTTTCCCCTCAGTTGGGGCCAGAGAGACAAGCTTTTGTATGGGTGTTCCCAAGGCCAGAGTGCAGAAAACAAAGGCACAACTGTTAGTAGGAATGCAGGTATTGAAGGGGCATTAACTGTTGGCTGATCGCGCAGGGCAATGCATACCTATTTTCAATTAAAAAAAAAAAAACACATTTTTTAAATGCCCAGGAGGTTCCAGACATTGGATTAGAACTCTGGTCCCCAGCATCACAAGACCAAACGCTTAGCAGTTGAGCCACTGATGGCTGTGCTCATGAGAGCTGCTTTTGGGCGTATATATCTTTCTTCTGCACGCCCCTGTGAGCATACCCATTTGCATTGTGAAATATGTTCACTGGAGAAAATGAGGATAGAACATCTGGCTCCCCGCTCCCCGCTCCCCGCTCCACCAAATACCAGCTAACTGCAGTGGCCTAGAGGTTAAGTGCTTGCCTTACAGCGCTGGGGGCCTGGGTTCGAGTCCTGCTTTCGGCACATAAACGCAATAGTGGGTGCCCACTCTCCTTCTAAAAGGTTCAGTGGGTATGAAAAGAGTTCCTTGGTAAAGGGAGAGTGGAAGAAAGCGAGAGGTGGGACTGAGGAAGTGCAGGGTAAAGGAGGAGGCGGGGCAGGCTAAAAGGGGAGGTAGGGCTGATTGAATGAGTCCCTGTGGAGAGAAGATGGGGCTGGGTGAGTGGGGGTAGGTCTAGGGAGGGTGGCAGAGAGGTGGGACTGTGGAAGTGCAAGGTAAGGAGGAGGAGGGGGAGGTAGAACTGGATGAAAAAAAAAATGTCAGCCCATGCTCTGGTCCCTTTTTCCTTCTCAATGCACCCTTCCCCCCACATTAGGGCCCTCCTACACACCCCCCTCTATAATGCAGGGCCCTCCTCCACCATCACACTATCACTAGGGCCCCCCCTTTATCCTACATCCTAGGGCCCCCCCTTTATCCTACATCCCCAGGCCTACCTACCCCCACTCACTCAGCCCCACCTCCTCTCCACAAAGACCCGTTCATCCAGCCCTACCTCCCCCGCCTCCTCCTTCACCCTGCACTTCCACAGTCCGGCCTCTCTGCTTTCTTCCACCCTCTACCAGTGAACTCTTTTCATACCCACTGAACCTTCTGCTTTCTTCCACCCTCTACCAGTGAACTCTTTTCATACCCACTGAACCTTTTAGAAGGAGTGCTGGCACCCACTATTCCGTTTATGTGCCGAAATCAGGATTCGAACCCAGACCCCCAGCGCTGTAACGCAAGCACTTAACCTCTAGGCCACTGCAGTTAGCTGGTATTTGGTGGAGCGGGGGGCCAGATGTTCTGTCCACATTTTCTTCAGTGAACATGTTTCACAATGCAAATGGGTATGCTCACAGGACCATGCAGAAGAATGATAAATACGCCCAAAAGGTGCTCTCAGAAAAACAGCCACCAGAGGCTCAAGCAGGTAAGTGCTTGGTCTTGGAATGCTGGGGGCCTGAGTTCTAATCCAATGTCTGGAATCTCTGGGCATGTTTTTTAAAAAAAATTGTAAAAAGTTTTTTTATTGAAAATGGGTATGCATTGCCGGCGCGATCAGCCAACAATTAATGCCCCTTCAATACCTGCATTCCTACTAACAGTTGTGCCTTTTTTTCCTGCACTCTGGCCTTCGTAACACCCATACAAAAGCTTGTCCCTCTGGCCCCAACAGACTGGAAAAAAAGCAGGGGTAAAAGTGTAATCTACAGGTCATGGTGTATTTGATAATTGCACTGGGACTCAAACAGGACACCTTCTCGAGGCGCTGTGAGGCGACCACCGGCCCCTGCATAGCAAGCCAACCTGTATCAGCATCTCACCAGCAGCTGAACGTGTCGCCTGCAGGTTACACATAGGAGGCTGCAGTAGGTCCATTAACCCATTGGGCTGTCGACCCTCCTTCCTCAGAGAGCAGGAAACTGAATTTCCATGTTGCCTTCCTTTGGCACATTAGATCTATCTTTCACCCCAATTCAGAGCATGTGTTGCTTCACGGAGAGCTGATAATCATTGTGAGTTGTGAGCCACTAAAAGCTAAGCAGGTCAGTTAAATCTTTGCCTTTGTCATTGAAGTGTATTGATATGTGCAGGTGAGTCTTCTGTCCTGTGCTACTGTTTGTTTTCTTATTGCTGCTTGGTCATGATTCTTAAATGTAAACACTCTGCTCTCAAAAGTGAAAGCTTTGAAAGACTCTTGATATAACAAGCCTTTCCCACTCTTTGCCCTGGGGGTGAGAGGGCTGCTTTCTGCCTTTAACTTCCTCAATGTTGGGGTGTCTGGCTCCACCACTGACAACCAGGGGTATATCCTGGAGGGAAACGGGCAGAGGTCTGCGCCCTGCGTCCTCCACGCGTCCCTAACGCTCCCAAACGCGACCACAGCCCTTACGGGCACAGCCCTATGTCCTATGCAGCCCCTCTGGTGCAGCCACCCACACAACTTAGGGTTAGGATCTGTGCTCTTCCATGTAGGCCTGGCCACCTAGGCCCCAGAAAGTGTCACAGCCTGTTTTTGAAACCTTAGTGATGGTGGCCTAGGTGAAGATGATCTTGGTGGAATATTGATGCCTTTTTCCTCCCAGAAGCCACCCCGGGAGCATATTAAAATGAAGGGGTGTGCCTGCTCAGCTGCCCTCTCTTTAACCTCTCTGCCTTAGTGACATTAGTTCTGGGCTCTCCAGGCGAATGTGTCCATCCGGGAGAGAGCTAGGAATAGGACGTCTCTTTCTGCAGGTACAGTGGGGAAGACTCAGAGAGCTGCATGCCTGAGACATCTTTCCTTGTCCCTCGCTCATTGTTGTGTTCCCTAACTTCTAACTCTCTGCCAGGCCAGGCCCTGTTTCTTTTACTGCCAACCCCCCTGACCCCTCGTCTTCGACCGACTTCCCGCTCTATTATGCCTTCTCCTTTTTTGCTCTCTTCTATGGCCCTTTGAAAAGGAATGCAGGCCGAGCTAAGCCTCATGAAGGAAATCTACCAACAAAAGATGCACTCTTCACTTATGGGTTGAGCTGTGAGACGAGTAAGAAGGGCCGAAGGGGTGATTGGGTTGTTCAGCTGGGAGGCACCAGAGGCGTAGCCAGTATTGCCTACCAAATGGGGGCCGAAGCTAATGTAGTTGGGCCCACTGCACTGACAAAAATATCTGTAAATGACCACACAGCGCTGCTGATTGGGTATTTGCAGAATTTGGGTGGGCCTTGCCCCTCAAGCCCTACCCTGCCTCTGCTCTCACCCCCAGGGCAAAGTGTGGGAAAGGCTCGCTGCAGCAAGAGTCTTTCAAATCTTTCACTTTTGAGAACAGAGTGTTTACATTTAAAAATCATGAACAAGCAGCAATAAGAAGGCATGCAGTAACCTAGGACAGGAGACTGCCCTGTGCATATCAATACACCCCAATGAGAAAGGCAAAGATTTAACTGACCTGCTTAGCTATTAGTGGCTCACACATCTCAATGATTATCATCTCTGCGTGAAGCAAAACATCCTCTGAATTGGGGTGAAAGACAGATCTAATGTGCCAAAGGAAGGCAACATTGAAATTCAGTTTCTTGCTCTCTGAGGAAGGAGGGTCGACAGCCCAATGGGTTAATGCGCCTCCTGCAGCCTCCTATGTGTTGCCTGCAGGCGACACATTCAGTGCTGGTGAGATGCTGATACAGGTTGGCTTGCTATGCAGGGGCCGGTGGTCACCTCACAGCGACTCGACAAGGTGTCCTGTTTGAGTCCCAGTGCAAATATCGTATCAACCATGACCCGTAGATTACACTTTTTCCCCCTTGTATTTTCCTCTCAGTTGGGGCCAGAGAGACACGCTTTTGTATGGGTGTTCCCAAGGCCAGAGTGCAGAAAACAAAGGCACAACTGTTAGTAGGAATGCAGGTATTGAAGGGGCATTAACTGTTGGCTGATCGCGCAGGGCAATGCATACCTATTTTCAATTAAAAAAAAAAAAAACACATTTTTTAAATGCCCAGGAGGTTCCAGACATTGGATTAGAACTCTGGTCCCCAGCATCACAAGACCAAGCGCTTAGCAGTTGAGCCACTGATGGCTGTGCTCATGAGAGCTGCTTTTGGGCGTATATATCTTTCTTCTGCACGCCCCTGTGAGCATACCCATTTGCATTGTGAAATATGTTCACTGGAGAAAATGAGGATAGAACATCTGGCTCCCCGCTCCACCAAATACCAGCTAACTGCAGTGGCCTAGAGGTTAAGTGCTTGCCTTACAGCGCTGGGGGCCTGGGTTCGAGTCCTGCTTTCGGCACATAAACGCAATAGTGGGTGCCCACTCTCCTTCTAAAAGGTTCAGTGGGTATGAAAAGAGTTGCTTGGTAAAGGGAGAGTGGAAGAAAGCGAGAGGTGGGACTGAGGAAGTGCAGGGTAAAGGAGGAGGCGGGGCAGGCTAAAAGGGGAGGTAGGGCTGATTGAATGAGTCCCTGTGGAGAGAAGATGGGGCTGGGTGAGTGGGGGTAGGTCTAGGGAGGGTGGCAGAGAGGTGGGACTGTGGAAGTGCAAGGTAAGGAGGAGGAGGGGGAGGTAGAACTGGATGGAAAAAAAAATGTCAGCCCATGCTCTGGTCCCTTTTTCCTTCTCAATGCACCCTTCCCCCCACATTAGGGCCCTCCTACACACCCCCCTCTATAATGCAGGGCCCTCCTCCACCATCACACTATCACTAGGGCCCCCCCTTTATCCTACATCCTAGGGCCCCCCCTTTATCCTACATCCCCAGGCCTACCTACCCCCACTCACTCACTCAGCCCCACCTCCTCTCCACAAAGACCCGTTCATCCAGCCCTACCTCCCCCGCCTCCTCCTTCACCCTGCACTTCCACAGTCCCGCCTCTCTGCTTTCTTCCACCCTCTACCAGTGAACTCTTTTCATACCCACTGAACCTTCTGCTTTCTTCCACCCTCTACCAGTGAACTCTTTTCATACCCACTGAACCTTTTAGAAGGAGTGCTGGCACCCACTATTCCGTTTATGTGCCGAAAGCAGGATTCGAACCCAGACCCCCAGCGCTGTAACGCAAGCACTTAACCTCTAGGCCACTGCAGTTAGCTGGTATTTGGTGGAGCGGGGGGCCAGATGTTCTGTCCACATTTTCTTCAGTGAACATGTTTCACAATGCAAATGGGTATGCTCACAGGACCATGCAGAAGAATGATAAATACGCCCAAAAGGTGCTCTCAGAAAAACAGCCACCAGAGGCTCAAGCAGGTAAGTGCTTGGTCTTGGAATGCTGGGGGCCTGAGTTCTAATCCAATGTCTGGAATCTCTGGGCATGTTTTTTAAAAAAAATTGTAAAAAGTTTTTTTATTGAAAATGGGTATGCATTGCCGGCGCGATCAGCCAACAATTAATGCCCCTTCAATACCTGCATTCCTACTAACAGTTGTGCCTTTTTTTCCTGCACTCTGGCCTTCGTAACACCCATACAAAAGCTTGTCCCTCTGGCCCCAACAGACTGGAAAAAAAGCAGGGGTAAAAGTGTAATCTACAGGTCATGGTGTATTTGATAATTGCACTGGGACTCAAACAGGACACCTTCTCGAGGCGCTGTGAGGCGACCACCGGCCCCTGCATAGCAAGCCAACCTGTATCAGCATCTCACCAGCAGCTGAACGTGTCGCCTGCAGGTTACACATAGGAGGCTGCAGTAGGTCCATTAACCCATTGGGCTGTCGACCCTCCTTCCTCAGAGAGCAGGAAACTGAATTTCCATGTTGCCTTCCTTTGGCACATTAGATCTATCTTTCACCCCAATTCAGAGCATGTGTTGCTTCACGGAGAGCTGATAATCATTGTGAGTTGTGAGCCACTAAAAGCTAAGCAGGTCAGTTAAATCTTTGCCTTTGTCATTGAAGTGTATTGATATGTGCAGGTGAGTCTTCTGTCCTGTGCTACTGTTTGTTTTCTTATTGCTGCTTGGTCATGATTCTTAAATGTAAACACTCTGCTCTCAAAAGTGAAAGCTTTGAAAGACTCTTGATATAACAAGCCTTTCCCACTCTTTGCCCTGGGGGTGAGAGGGCTGCTTTCTGCCTTTAACTTCCTCAATGTTGGGGTGTCTGGCTCCACCACTGACAACCAGGGGTAAATCCTGGAGGGAAACGGGCAGAGGTCTGCGCCCTGCGTCCTCCACGCGTCCCTAACGCTCCCAAACGCGACCACAGCCCTTACGGGCACAGCCCTATGTCCTATGCAGCCCCTCTGGTGCAGCCACCCACACAACTTAGGGTTAGGATCTGTGCTCTTCCATGTAGGCCTGGCCACCTAGGCCCCAGAAAGTGTCACAGCCTGTTTTTGAAACCTTAGTGATGGTGGCCTAGGTGAAGATGATCTTGGTGGAATATTGATGCCTTTTTCCTCCCAGAAGCCACCCCGGGAGCATATTAAAATGAAGGGGTGTGCCTGCTCAGCTGCCCTCTCTTTAACCTCTCTGCCTTAGTGACATTAGTTCTGGGCTCTCCAGGCGAATGTGTCCATCCGGGAGAGAGCTAGGAATAGGACGTCTCTTTCTGCAGGTACAGTGGGGAAGACTCAGAGAGCTGCATGCCTGAGACATCTTTCCTTGTCCCTCGCTCATTGTTGTGTTCCCTAACTTCTAACTCTCTGCCAGGCCAGGCCCTGTTTCTTTTACTGCCAACCCCCCTGACCCCTCGTCTTCGACCGACTTCCCGCTCTATTATGCCTTCTCCTTTTTTGCTCTCTTCTATGGCCCTTTGAAAAGGAATGCAGGCCGAGCTAAGCCTCATGAAGGAAATCTACCAACAAAAGATGCACTCTTCACTTATGGGTTGAGCTGTGAGACGAGTAAGAAGGGCCGAAGGGGTGATTGGGTTGTTCAGCTGGGAGGCACCAGAGGCGTAGCCAGTATTGCCTACCAAATGGGGGCCGAAGCTAATGTAGTTGGGCCCACTGCACTGACAAAAATATCTGTAAATGACCACACAGCGCTGCTGATTGGGTATTTGCAGAATTTGGGTGGGCCTTGCCCCTCAAGCCCTACCCTGCCTCTGCTCTCACCCCCAGGGCAAAGTGTGGGAAAGGCTCGCTGCAGCAAGAGTCTTTCAAATCTTTCACTTTTGAGAACAGAGTGTTTACATTTAAAAATCATGAACAAGCAGCAATAAGAAGGCATGCAGTAACCTAGGACAGGAGACTGCCCTGTGCATATCAATACACCCCAATGAGAAAGGCAAAGATTTAACTGACCTGCTTAGCTATTAGTGGCTCACACATCTCAATGATTATCATCTCTGCGTGAAGCAAAACATCCTCTGAATTGGGGTGAAAGACAGATCTAATGTGCCAAAGGAAGGCAACATTGAAATTCAGTTTCTTGCTCTCTGAGGAAGGAGGGTCGACAGCCCAATGGGTTAATGCACCTCCTGCAGCCTCCTATGTGTTGCCTGCAGGCGACACATTCAGTGCTGGTGAGATGCTGATACAGGTTGGCTTGCTATGCAGGGGCCGGTGGTCACCTCACAGCGACTCAACAAGGTGTCCTGTTTGAGTCCCAGTGCAAATATCGTATCAACCATGACCCGTAGATTACACTTTTTCCCCCTTGTATTTTCCCCTCAGTTGGGGCCAGAGAGACAAGCTTTTGTATGGGTGTTCCCAAGGCCAGAGTGCAGAAAACAAAGGCACAACTGTTAGTAGGAATGCAGGTATTGAAGGGGCATTAACTGTTGGCTGATCGCGCAGGGCAATGCATACCTATTTTCAATTAAAAAAAAAAAAACACATTTTTTAAATGCCCAGGAGGTTCCAGACATTGGATTAGAACTCTGGTCCCCAGCATCACAAGACCAAGCGCTTAGCAGTTGAGCCACTGATGGCTGTGCTCATGAGAGCTGCTTTTGGGCGTATATATCTTTCTTCTGCACGCCCCTGTGAGCATACCCATTTGCATTGTGAAATATGTTCACTGGAGAAAATGAGGATAGAACATCTGGCTCCCCGCTCCCCGCTCCCCGCTCCACCAAATACCAGCTAACTGCAGTGGCCTAGAGGTTAAGTGCTTGCCTTACAGCGCTGGGGGCCTGGGTTCGAGTCCTGCTTTCGGCACATAAACGCAATAGTGGGTGCCCACTCTCCTTCTAAAAGGTTCAGTGGGTATGAAAAGAGTTCCTTGGTAAAGGGAGAGTGGAAGAAAGCGAGAGGTGGGACTGAGGAAGTGCAGGGTAAAGGAGGAGGCGGGGCAGGCTAAAAGGGGAGGTAGGGCTGATTGAATGAGTCCCTGTGGAGAGAAGATGGGGCTGGGTGAGTGGGGGTAGGTCTAGGGAGGGTGGCAGAGAGGTGGGACTGTGGAAGTGCAAGGTAAGGAGGAGGAGGGGGAGGTAGAACTGGATGAAAAAAAAAATGTCAGCCCATGCTCTGGTCCCTTTTTCCTTCTCAATGCACCCTTCCCCCCACATTAGGGCCCTCCTACACACCCCCCTCTATAATGCAGGGCCCTCCTCCACCATCACACTATCACTAGGGCCCCCCCTTTATCCTACATCCTAGGGCCCCCCCTTTATCCTACATCCCCAGGCCTACCTACCCCCACTCACTCAGCCCCACCTCCTCTCCACAAAGACCCGTTCATCCAGCCCTACCTCCCCCGCCTCCTCCTTCACCCTGCACTTCCACAGTCCGGCCTCTCTGCTTTCTTCCACCCTCTACCAGTGAACTCTTTTCATACCCACTGAACCTTCTGCTTTCTTCCACCCTCTACCAGTGAACTCTTTTCATACCCACTGAACCTTTTAGAAGGAGTGCTGGCACCCACTATTCCGTTTATGTGCCGAAAGCAGGATTCGAACCCAGACCCCCAGCGCTGTAACGCAAGCACTTAACCTCTAGGCCACTGCAGTTAGCTGGTATTTGGTGGAGCGGGGGGCCAGATGTTCTGTCCACATTTTCTTCAGTGAACATGTTTCACAATGCAAATGGGTATGCTCACAGGACCATGCAGAAGAATGATAAATACGCCCAAAAGGTGCTCTCAGAAAAACAGCCACCAGAGGCTCAAGCAGGTAAGTGCTTGGTCTTGGAATGCTGGGGGCCTGAGTTCTAATCCAATGTCTGGAATCTCTGGGCATGTTTTTTAAAAAAAATTGTAAAAAGTTTTTTTATTGAAAATGGGTATGCATTGCCGGCGCGATCAGCCAACAATTAATGCCCCTTCAATACCTGCATTCCTACTAACAGTTGTGCCTTTTTTTCCTGCACTCTGGCCTTCGTAACACCCATACAAAAGCTTGTCCCTCTGGCCCCAACAGACTGGAAAAAAAGCAGGGGTAAAAGTGTAATCTACAGGTCATGGTGTATTTGATAATTGCACTGGGACTCAAACAGGACACCTTCTCGAGGCGCTGTGAGGCGACCACCGGCCCCTGCATAGCAAGCCAACCTGTATCAGCATCTCACCAGCAGCTGAACGTGTCGCCTGCAGGTTACACATAGGAGGCTGCAGTAGGTCCATTAACCCATTGGGCTGTCGACCCTCCTTCCTCAGAGAGCAGGAAACTGAATTTCCATGTTGCCTTCCTTTGGCACATTAGATCTATCTTTCACCCCAATTCAGAGCATGTGTTGCTTCACGGAGAGCTGATAATCATTGTGAGTTGTGAGCCACTAAAAGCTAAGCAGGTCAGTTAAATCTTTGCCTTTGTCATTGAAGTGTATTGATATGTGCAGGTGAGTCTTCTGTCCTGTGCTACTGTTTGTTTTCTTATTGCTGCTTGGTCATGATTCTTAAATGTAAACACTCTGCTCTCAAAAGTGAAAGCTTTGAAAGACTCTTGATATAACAAGCCTTTCCCACTCTTTGCCCTGGGGGTGAGAGGGCTGCTTTCTGCCTTTAACTTCCTCAATGTTGGGGTGTCTGGCTCCACCACTGACAACCAGGGGTAAATCCTGGAGGGAAACGGGCAGAGGTCTGCGCCCTGCGTCCTCCACGCGTCCCTAACGCTCCCAAACGCGACCACAGCCCTTACGGGCACAGCCCTATGTCCTATGCAGCCCCTCTGGTGCAGCCACCCACACAACTTAGGGTTAGGATCTGTGCTCTTCCATGTAGGCCTGGCCACCTAGGCCCCAGAAAGTGTCACAGCCTGTTTTTGAAACCTTAGTGATGGTGGCCTAGGTGAAGATGATCTTGGTGGAATATTGATGCCTTTTTCCTCCCAGAAGCCACCCCGGGAGCATATTAAAATGAAGGGGTGTGCCTGCTCAGCTGCCCTCTCTTTAACCTCTCTGCCTTAGTGACATTAGTTCTGGGCTCTCCAGGCGAATGTGTCCATCCGGGAGAGAGCTAGGAATAGGACGTCTCTTTCTGCAGGTACAGTGGGGAAGACTCAGAGAGCTGCATGCCTGAGACATCTTTCCTTGTCCCTCGCTCATTGTTGTGTTCCCTAACTTCTAACTCTCTGCCAGGCCAGGCCCTGTTTCTTTTACTGCCAACCCCCCTGACCCCTCGTCTTCGACCGACTTCCCGCTCTATTATGCCTTCTCCTTTTTTGCTCTCTTCTATGGCCCTTTGAAAAGGAATGCAGGCCGAGCTAAGCCTCATGAAGGAAATCTACCAACAAAAGATGCACTCTTCACTTATGGGTTGAGCTGTGAGACGAGTAAGAAGGGCCGAAGGGGTGATTGGGTTGTTCAGCTGGGAGGCACCAGAGGCGTAGCCAGTATTGCCTACCAAATGGGGGCCGAAGCTAATGTAGTTGGGCCCACTGCACTGACAAAAATATCTGTAAATGACCACACAGCGCTGCTGATTGGGTATTTGCAGAATTTGGGTGGGCCTTGCCCCTCAAGCCCTACCCTGCCTCTGCTCTCACCCCCAGGGCAAAGTGTGGGAAAGGCTCGCTGCAGCAAGAGTCTTTCAAATCTTTCACTTTTGAGAACAGAGTGTTTACATTTAAAAATCATGAACAAGCAGCAATAAGAAGGCATGCAGTAACCTAGGACAGGAGACTGCCCTGTGCATATCAATACACCCCAATGAGAAAGGCAAAGATTTAACTGACCTGCTTAGCTATTAGTGGCTCACACATCTCAATGATTATCATCTCTGCGTGAAGCAAAACATCCTCTGAATTGGGGTGAAAGACAGATCTAATGTGCCAAAGGAAGGCAACATTGAAATTCAGTTTCTTGCTCTCTGAGGAAGGAGGGTCGACAGCCCAATGGGTTAATGCACCTCCTGCAGCCTCCTATGTGTTGCCTGCAGGCGACACATTCAGTGCTGGTGAGATGCTGATACAGGTTGGCTTGCTATGCAGGGGCCGGTGGTCACCTCACAGCGACTCAACAAGGTGTCCTGTTTGAGTCCCAGTGCAAATATCGTATCAACCATGACCCGTAGATTACACTTTTTCCCCCTTGTATTTTCCCCTCAGTTGGGGCCAGAGAGACAAGCTTTTGTATGGGTGTTCCCAAGGCCAGAGTGCAGAAAACAAAGGCACAA
Source organism: Ambystoma mexicanum (assembly GCF_040938575.1). NCBI lineage: Eukaryota > Metazoa > Chordata > Amphibia > Caudata > Ambystomatidae > Ambystoma > Ambystoma mexicanum. The sequence goes on along the minus strand of NC_090927.1, from coordinate 1,078,496,795 downwards.
CTGTTAGTAGGAATGCAGGTATTGAAGGGGCATTAACTGTTGGCTGATCGCGCAGGGCAATGCATACCTATTTTCAATTAAAAAAAAAAAAAACACATTTTTTAAATGCCCAGGAGGTTCCAGACATTGGATTAGAACTCTGGTCCCCAGCATCACAAGACCAAGCGCTTAGCAGTTGAGCCACTGATGGCTGTGCTCATGAGAGCTGCTTTTGGGCGTATATATCTTTCTTCTGCACGCCCCTGTGAGCATACCCATTTGCATTGTGAAATATGTTCACTGGAGAAAATGAGGATAGAACATCTGGCTCCCCGCTCCCCGCTCCCCGCTCCACCAAATACCAGCTAACTGCAGTGGCCTAGAGGTTAAGTGCTTGCCTTACAGCGCTGGGGGCCTGGGTTCGAGTCCTGCTTTCGGCACATAAACGCAATAGTGGGTGCCCACTCTCCTTCTAAAAGGTTCAGTGGGTATGAAAAGAGTTGCTTGGTAAAGGGAGAGTGGAAGAAAGCGAGAGGTGGGACTGAGGAAGTGCAGGGTAAAGGAGGAGGCGGGGCAGGCTAAAAGGGGAGGTAGGGCTGATTGAATGAGTCCCTGTGGAGAGAAGATGGGGCTGGGTGAGTGGGGGTAGGTCTAGGGAGGGTGGCAGAGAGGTGGGACTGTGGAAGTGCAAGGTAAGGAGGAGGAGGGGGAGGTAGAACTGGATGAAAAAAAAAATGTCAGCCCATGCTCTGGTCCCTTTTTCCTTCTCAATGCACCCTTCCCCCCACATTAGGGCCCTCCTACACACCCCCCTCTATAATGCAGGGCCCTCCTCCACCATCACACTATCACTAGGGCCCCCCCTTTATCCTACATCCTAGGGCCCCCCCTTTATCCTACATCCCCAGGCCTACCTACCCCCACTCACTCACTCAGCCCCACCTCCTCTCCACAAAGACCCGTTCATCCAGCCCTACCTCCCCCGCCTCCTCCTTCACCCTGCACTTCCACAGTCCCGCCTCTCTGCTTTCTTCCACCCTCTACCAGTGAACTCTTTTCATACCCACTGAACCTTTTAGAAGGAGTGCTGGCACCCACTATTCCGTTTATGTGCCGAAAGCAGGATTCGAACCCAGACCCCCAGCGCTGTAACGCAAGCACTTAACCTCTAGGCCACTGCAGTTAGCTGGTATTTGGTGGAGCGGGGGGCCAGATGTTCTGTCCACATTTTCTTCAGTGAACATGTTTCACAATGCAAATGGGTATGCTCACAGGACCATGCAGAAGAATGATAAATACGCCCAAAAGGTGCTCTCAGAAAAACAGCCACCAGAGGCTCAAGCAGGTAAGTGCTTGGTCTTGGAATGCTGGGGGCCTGAGTTCTAATCCAATGTCTGGAATCTCTGGGCATGTTTTTTAAAAAAAATTGTAAAAAGTTTTTTTATTGAAAATGGGTATGCATTGCCGGCGCGATCAGCCAACAATTAATGCCCCTTCAATACCTGCATTCCTACTAACAGTTGTGCCTTTTTTTCCTGCACTCTGGCCTTCGTAACACCCATACAAAAGCTTGTCCCTCTGGCCCCAACAGACTGGAAAAAAAGCAGGGGTAAAAGTGTAATCTACAGGTCATGGTGTATTTGATAATTGCACTGGGACTCAAACAGGACACCTTCTCGAGGCGCTGTGAGGCGACCACCGGCCCCTGCATAGCAAGCCAACCTGTATCAGCATCTCACCAGCAGCTGAACGTGTCGCCTGCAGGTTACACATAGGAGGCTGCAGTAGGTCCATTAACCCATTGGGCTGTCGACCCTCCTTCCTCAGAGAGCAGGAAACTGAATTTCCATGTTGCCTTCCTTTGGCACATTAGATCTATCTTTCACCCCAATTCAGAGCATGTGTTGCTTCACGGAGAGCTGATAATCATTGTGAGTTGTGAGCCACTAAAAGCTAAGCAGGTCAGTTAAATCTTTGCCTTTGTCATTGAAGTGTATTGATATGTGCAGGTGAGTCTTCTGTCCTGTGCTACTGTTTGTTTTCTTATTGCTGCTTGGTCATGATTCTTAAATGTAAACACTCTGCTCTCAAAAGTGAAAGCTTTGAAAGACTCTTGATATAACAAGCCTTTCCCACTCTTTGCCCTGGGGGTGAGAGGGCTGCTTTCTGCCTTTAACTTCCTCAATGTTGGGGTGTCTGGCTCCACCACTGACAACCAGGGGTAAATCCTGGAGGGAAACGGGCAGAGGTCTGCGCCCTGCGTCCTCCACGCGTCCCTAACGCTCCCAAACGCGACCACAGCCCTTACGGGCACAGCCCTATGTCCTATGCAGCCCCTCTGGTGCAGCCACCCACACAACTTAGGGTTAGGATCTGTGCTCTTCCATGTAGGCCTGGCCACCTAGGCCCCAGAAAGTGTCACAGCCTGTTTTTGAAACCTTAGTGATGGTGGCCTAGGTGAAGATGATCTTGGTGGAATATTGATGCCTTTTTCCTCCCAGAAGCCACCCCTGGAGCATATTAAAATGAAGGGGTGTGCCTGCTCAGCTGCCCTCTCTTTAACCTCTCTGCCTTAGTGACATTAGTTCTGGGCTCTCCAGGCGAATGTGTCCATCCGGGAGAGAGCTAGGAATAGGACGTCTCTTTCTGCAGGTACAGTGGGGAAGACTCAGAGAGCTGCATGCCTGAGACATCTTTCCTTGTCCCTCGCTCATTGTTGTGTTCCCTAACTTCTAACTCTCTGCCAGGCCAGGCCCTGTTTCTTTTACTGCCAACCCCCCTGACCCCTCGTCTTCGACCGACTTCCCGCTCTATTATGCCTTCTCCTTTTTTGCTCTCTTCTATGGCCCTTTGAAAAGGAATGCAGGCCGAGCTAAGCCTCATGAAGGAAATCTACCAACAAAAGATGCACTCTTCACTTATGGGTTGAGCTGTGAGACGAGTAAGAAGGGCCGAAGGGGTGATTGGGTTGTTCAGCTGGGAGGCACCAGAGGCGTAGCCAGTATTGCCTACCAAATGGGGGCCGAAGCTAATGTAGTTGGGCCCACTGCACTGACAAAAATATCTGTAAATGACCACACAGCGCTGCTGATTGGGTATTTGCAGAATTTGGGTGGGCCTTGCCCCTCAAGCCCTACCCTGCCTCTGCTCTCACCCCCAGGGCAAAGTGTGGGAAAGGCTCGCTGCAGCAAGAGTCTTTCAAATCTTTCACTTTTGAGAACAGAGTGTTTACATTTAAAAATCATGAACAAGCAGCAATAAGAAGGCATGCAGTAACCTAGGACAGGAGACTGCCCTGTGCATATCAATACACCCCAATGAGAAAGGCAAAGATTTAACTGACCTGCTTAGCTATTAGTGGCTCACACATCTCAATGATTATCATCTCTGCGTGAAGCAAAACATCCTCTGAATTGGGGTGAAAGACAGATCTAATGTGCCAAAGGAAGGCAACATTGAAATTCAGTTTCTTGCTCTCTGAGGAAGGAGGGTCGACAGCCCAATGGGTTAATGCACCTCCTGCAGCCTCCTATGTGTTGCCTGCAGGCGACACATTCAGTGCTGGTGAGATGCTGATACAGGTTGGCTTGCTATGCAGGGGCCGGTGGTCACCTCACAGCGACTCAACAAGGTGTCCTGTTTGAGTCCCAGTGCAAATATCGTATCAACCATGACCCGTAGATTACACTTTTTCCCCCTTGTATTTTCCCCTCAGTTGGGGCCAGAGAGACAAGCTTTTGTATGGGTGTTCCCAAGGCCAGAGTGCAGAAAACAAAGGCACAACTGTTAGTAGGAATGCAGGTATTGAAGGGGCATTAACTGTTGGCTGATCGCGCAGGGCAATGCATACCTATTTTCAATTAAAAAAAAAAAAACACATTTTTTAAATGCCCAGGAGGTTCCAGACATTGGATTAGAACTCTGGTCCCCAGCATCACAAGACCAAGCGCTTAGCAGTTGAGCCACTGATGGCTGTGCTCATGAGAGCTGCTTTTGGGCGTATATATCTTTCTTCTGCACGCCCCTGTGAGCATACCCATTTGCATTGTGAAATATGTTCACTGGAGAAAATGAGGATAGAACATCTGGCTCCCCGCTCCCCGCTCCCCGCTCCACCAAATACCAGCTAACTGCAGTGGCCTAGAGGTTAAGTGCTTGCCTTACAGCGCTGGGGGCCTGGGTTCGAGTCCTGCTTTCGGCACATAAACGCAATAGTGGGTGCCCACTCTCCTTCTAAAAGGTTCAGTGGGTATGAAAAGAGTTCCTTGGTAAAGGGAGAGTGGAAGAAAGCGAGAGGTGGGACTGAGGAAGTGCAGGGTAAAGGAGGAGGCGGGGCAGGCTAAAAGGGGAGGTAGGGCTGATTGAATGAGTCCCTGTGGAGAGAAGATGGGGCTGGGTGAGTGGGGGTAGGTCTAGGGAGGGTGGCAGAGAGGTGGGACTGTGGAAGTGCAAGGTAAGGAGGAGGAGGGGGAGGTAGAACTGGATGAAAAAAAAAATGTCAGCCCATGCTCTGGTCCCTTTTTCCTTCTCAATGCACCCTTCCCCCCACATTAGGGCCCTCCTACACACCCCCCTCTATAATGCAGGGCCCTCCTCCACCATCACACTATCACTAGGGCCCCCCCTTTATCCTACATCCTAGGGCCCCCCCTTTATCCTACATCCCCAGGCCTACCTACCCCCACTCACTCAGCCCCACCTCCTCTCCACAAAGACCCGTTCATCCAGCCCTACCTCCCCCGCCTCCTCCTTCACCCTGCACTTCCACAGTCCGGCCTCTCTGCTTTCTTCCACCCTCTACCAGTGAACTCTTTTCATACCCACTGAACCTTCTGCTTTCTTCCACCCTCTACCAGTGAACTCTTTTCATACCCACTGAACCTTTTAGAAGGAGTGCTGGCACCCACTATTCCGTTTATGTGCCGAAAGCAGGATTCGAACCCAGACCCCCAGCGCTGTAACGCAAGCACTTAACCTCTAGGCCACTGCAGTTAGCTGGTATTTGGTGGAGCGGGGGGCCAGATGTTCTGTCCACATTTTCTTCAGTGAACATGTTTCACAATGCAAATGGGTATGCTCACAGGACCATGCAGAAGAATGATAAATACGCCCAAAAGGTGCTCTCAGAAAAACAGCCACCAGAGGCTCAAGCAGGTAAGTGCTTGGTCTTGGAATGCTGGGGGCCTGAGTTCTAATCCAATGTCTGGAATCTCTGGGCATGTTTTTTAAAAAAAATTGTAAAAAGTTTTTTTATTGAAAATGGGTATGCATTGCCGGCGCGATCAGCCAACAATTAATGCCCCTTCAATACCTGCATTCCTACTAACAGTTGTGCCTTTTTTTCCTGCACTCTGGCCTTCGTAACACCCATACAAAAGCTTGTCCCTCTGGCCCCAACAGACTGGAAAAAAAGCAGGGGTAAAAGTGTAATCTACAGGTCATGGTGTATTTGATAATTGCACTGGGACTCAAACAGGACACCTTCTCGAGGCGCTGTGAGGCGACCACCGGCCCCTGCATAGCAAGCCAACCTGTATCAGCATCTCACCAGCAGCTGAACGTGTCGCCTGCAGGTTACACATAGGAGGCTGCAGTAGGTCCATTAACCCATTGGGCTGTCGACCCTCCTTCCTCAGAGAGCAGGAAACTGAATTTCCATGTTGCCTTCCTTTGGCACATTAGATCTATCTTTCACCCCAATTCAGAGCATGTGTTGCTTCACGGAGAGCTGATAATCATTGTGAGTTGTGAGCCACTAAAAGCTAAGCAGGTCAGTTAAATCTTTGCCTTTGTCATTGAAGTGTATTGATATGTGCAGGTGAGTCTTCTGTCCTGTGCTACTGTTTGTTTTCTTATTGCTGCTTGGTCATGATTCTTAAATGTAAACACTCTGCTCTCAAAAGTGAAAGCTTTGAAAGACTCTTGATATAACAAGCCTTTCCCACTCTTTGCCCTGGGGGTGAGAGGGCTGCTTTCTGCCTTTAACTTCCTCAATGTTGGGGTGTCTGGCTCCACCACTGACAACCAGGGGTAAATCCTGGAGGGAAACGGGCAGAGGTCTGCGCCCTGCGTCCTCCACGCGTCCCTAACGCTCCCAAACGCGACCACAGCCCTTACGGGCACAGCCCTATGTCCTATGCAGCCCCTCTGGTGCAGCCACCCACACAACTTAGGGTTAGGATCTGTGCTCTTCCATGTAGGCCTGGCCACCTAGGCCCCAGAAAGTGTCACAGCCTGTTTTTGAAACCTTAGTGATGGTGGCCTAGGTGAAGATGATCTTGGTGGAATATTGATGCCTTTTTCCTCCCAGAAGCCACCCCGGGAGCATATTAAAATGAAGGGGTGTGCCTGCTCAGCTGCCCTCTCTTTAACCTCTCTGCCTTAGTGACATTAGTTCTGGGCTCTCCAGGCGAATGTGTCCATCCGGGAGAGAGCTAGGAATAGGACGTCTCTTTCTGCAGGTACAGTGGGGAAGACTCAGAGAGCTGCATGCCTGAGACATCTTTCCTTGTCCCTCGCTCATTGTTGTGTTCCCTAACTTCTAACTCTCTGCCAGGCCAGGCCCTGTTTCTTTTACTGCCAACCCCCCTGACCCCTCGTCTTCGACCGACTTCCCGCTCTATTATGCCTTCTCCTTTTTTGCTCTCTTCTATGGCCCTTTGAAAAGGAATGCAGGCCGAGCTAAGCCTCATGAAGGAAATCTACCAACAAAAGATGCACTCTTCACTTATGGGTTGAGCTGTGAGACGAGTAAGAAGGGCCGAAGGGGTGATTGGGTTGTTCAGCTGGGAGGCACCAGAGGCGTAGCCAGTATTGCCTACCAAATGGGGGCCGAAGCTAATGTAGTTGGGCCCACTGCACTGACAAAAATATCTGTAAATGACCACACAGCGCTGCTGATTGGGTATTTGCAGAATTTGGGTGGGCCTTGCCCCTCAAGCCCTACCCTGCCTCTGCTCTCACCCCCAGGGCAAAGTGTGGGAAAGGCTCGCTGCAGCAAGAGTCTTTCAAATCTTTCACTTTTGAGAACAGAGTGTTTACATTTAAAAATCATGAACAAGCAGCAATAAGAAGGCATGCAGTAACCTAGGACAGGAGACTGCCCTGTGCATATCAATACACCCCAATGAGAAAGGCAAAGATTTAACTGACCTGCTTAGCTATTAGTGGCTCACACATCTCAATGATTATCATCTCTGCGTGAAGCAAAACATCCTCTGAATTGGGGTGAAAGACAGATCTAATGTGCCAAAGGAAGGCAACATTGAAATTCAGTTTCTTGCTCTCTGAGGAAGGAGGGTCGACAGCCCAATGGGTTAATGCACCTCCTGCAGCCTCCTATGTGTTGCCTGCAGGCGACACATTCAGTGCTGGTGAGATGCTGATACAGGTTGGCTTGCTATGCAGGGGCCGGTGGTCACCTCACAGCGACTCAACAAGGTGTCCTGTTTGAGTCCCAGTGCAAATATCGTATCAACCATGACCCGTAGATTACACTTTTTCCCCCTTGTATTTTCCCCTCAGTTGGGGCCAGAGAGACAAGCTTTTGTATGGGTGTTCCCAAGGCCAGAGTGCAGAAAACAAAGGCACAACTGTTAGTAGGAATGCAGGTATTGAAGGGGCATTAACTGTTGGCTGATCGCGCAGGGCAATGCATACCTATTTTCAATTAAAAAAAAAAAAAACACATTTTTTAAATGCCCAGGAGGTTCCAGACATTGGATTAGAACTCTGGTCCCCAGCATCACAAGACCAAGCGCTTAGCAGTTGAGCCACTGATGGCTGTGCTCATGAGAGCTGCTTTTGGGCGTATATATCTTTCTTCTGCACGCCCCTGTGAGCATACCCATTTGCATTGTGAAATATGTTCACTGGAGAAAATGAGGATAGAACATCTGGCTCCCCGCTCCCCGCTCCCCGCTCCACCAAATACCAGCTAACTGCAGTGGCCTAGAGGTTAAGTGCTTGCCTTACAGCGCTGGGGGCCTGGGTTCGAGTCCTGCTTTCGGCACATAAACGCAATAGTGGGTGCCCACTCTCCTTCTAAAAGGTTCAGTGGGTATGAAAAGAGTTGCTTGGTAAAGGGAGAGTGGAAGAAAGCGAGAGGTGGGACTGAGGAAGTGCAGGGTAAAGGAGGAGGCGGGGCAGGCTAAAAGGGGAGGTAGGGCTGATTGAATGAGTCCCTGTGGAGAGAAGATGGGGCTGGGTGAGTGGGGGTAGGTCTAGGGAGGGTGGCAGAGAGGTGGGACTGTGGAAGTGCAAGGTAAGGAGGAGGAGGGGGAGGTAGAACTGGATGAAAAAAAAAATGTCAGCCCATGCTCTGGTCCCTTTTTCCTTCTCAATGCACCCTTCCCCCCACATTAGGGCCCTCCTACACACCCCCCTCTATAATGCAGGGCCCTCCTCCACCATCACACTATCACTAGGGCCCCCCCTTTATCCTACATCCTAGGGCCCCCCCTTTATCCTACATCCCCAGGCCTACCTACCCCCACTCACTCACTCAGCCCCACCTCCTCTCCACAAAGACCCGTTCATCCAGCCCTACCTCCCCCGCCTCCTCCTTCACCCTGCACTTCCACAGTCCCGCCTCTCTGCTTTCTTCCACCCTCTACCAGTGAACTCTTTTCATACCCACTGAACCTTCTGCTTTCTTCCACCCTCTACCAGTGAACTCTTTTCATACCCACTGAACCTTTTAGAAGGAGTGCTGGCACCCACTATTCCGTTTATGTGCCGAAAGCAGGATTCGAACCCAGACCCCCAGCGCTGTAACGCAAGCACTTAACCTCTAGGCCACTGCAGTTAGCTGGTATTTGGTGGAGCGGGGGGCCAGATGTTCTGTCCACATTTTCTTCAGTGAACATGTTTCACAATGCAAATGGGTATGCTCACAGGACCATGCAGAAGAATGATAAATACGCCCAAAAGGTGCTCTCAGAAAAACAGCCACCAGAGGCTCAAGCAGGTAAGTGCTTGGTCTTGGAATGCTGGGGGCCTGAGTTCTAATCCAATGTCTGGAATCTCTGGGCATGTTTTTTAAAAAAAATTGTAAAAAGTTTTTTTATTGAAAATGGGTATGCATTGCCGGCGCGATCAGCCAACAATTAATGCCCCTTCAATACCTGCATTCCTACTAACAGTTGTGCCTTTTTTTCCTGCACTCTGGCCTTCGTAACACCCATACAAAAGCTTGTCCCTCTGGCCCCAACAGACTGGAAAAAAAGCAGGGGTAAAAGTGTAATCTACAGGTCATGGTGTATTTGATAATTGCACTGGGACTCAAACAGGACACCTTCTCGAGGCGCTGTGAGGCGACCACCGGCCCCTGCATAGCAAGCCAACCTGTATCAGCATCTCACCAGCAGCTGAACGTGTCGCCTGCAGGTTACACATAGGAGGCTGCAGTAGGTCCATTAACCCATTGGGCTGTCGACCCTCCTTCCTCAGAGAGCAGGAAACTGAATTTCCATGTTGCCTTCCTTTGGCACATTAGATCTATCTTTCACCCCAATTCAGAGCATGTGTTGCTTCACGGAGAGCTGATAATCATTGTGAGTTGTGAGCCACTAAAAGCTAAGCAGGTCAGTTAAATCTTTGCCTTTGTCATTGAAGTGTATTGATATGTGCAGGTGAGTCTTCTGTCCTGTGCTACTGTTTGTTTTCTTATTGCTGCTTGGTCATGATTCTTAAATGTAAACACTCTGCTCTCAAAAGTGAAAGCTTTGAAAGACTCTTGATATAACAAGCCTTTCCCACTCTTTGCCCTGGGGGTGAGAGGGCTGCTTTCTGCCTTTAACTTCCTCAATGTTGGGGTGTCTGGCTCCACCACTGACAACCAGGGGTAAATCCTGGAGGGAAACGGGCAGAGGTCTGCGCCCTGCGTCCTCCACGCGTCCCTAACGCTCCCAAACGCGACCACAGCCCTTACGGGCACAGCCCTATGTCCTATGCAGCCCCTCTGGTGCAGCCACCCACACAACTTAGGGTTAGGATCTGTGCTCTTCCATGTAGGCCTGGCCACCTAGGCCCCAGAAAGTGTCACAGCCTGTTTTTGAAACCTTAGTGATGGTGGCCTAGGTGAAGATGATCTTGGTGGAATATTGATGCCTTTTTCCTCCCAGAAGCCACCCCGGGAGCATATTAAAATGAAGGGGTGTGCCTGCTCAGCTGCCCTCTCTTTAACCTCTCTGCCTTAGTGACATTAGTTCTGGGCTCTCCAGGCGAATGTGTCCATCCGGGAGAGAGCTAGGAATAGGACGTCTCTTTCTGCAGGTACAGTGGGGAAGACTCAGAGAGCTGCATGCCTGAGACATCTTTCCTTGTCCCTCGCTCATTGTTGTGTTCCCTAACTTCTAACTCTCTGCCAGGCCAGGCCCTGTTTCTTTTACTGCCAACCCCCCTGACCCCTCGTCTTCGACCGACTTCCCGCTCTATTATGCCTTCTCCTTTTTTGCTCTCTTCTATGGCCCTTTGAAAAGGAATGCAGGCCGAGCTAAGCCTCATGAAGGAAATCTACCAACAAAAGATGCACTCTTCACTTATGGGTTGAGCTGTGAGACGAGTAAGAAGGGCCGAAGGGGTGATTGGGTTGTTCAGCTGGGAGGCACCAGAGGCGTAGCCAGTATTGCCTACCAAATGGGGGCCGAAGCTAATGTAGTTGGGCCCACTGCACTGACAAAAATATCTGTAAATGACCACACAGCGCTGCTGATTGGGTATTTGCAGAATTTGGGTGGGCCTTGCCCCTCAAGCCCTACCCTGCCTCTGCTCTCACCCCCAGGGCAAAGTGTGGGAAAGGCTCGCTGCAGCAAGAGTCTTTCAAATCTTTCACTTTTGAGAACAGAGTGTTTACATTTAAAAATCATGAACAAGCAGCAATAAGAAGGCATGCAGTAACCTAGGACAGGAGACTGCCCTGTGCATATCAATACACCCCAATGAGAAAGGCAAAGATTTAACTGACCTGCTTAGCTATTAGTGGCTCACACATCTCAATGATTATCATCTCTGCGTGAAGCAAAACATCCTCTGAATTGGGGTGAAAGACAGATCTAATGTGCCAAAGGAAGGCAACATTGAAATTCAGTTTCTTGCTCTCTGAGGAAGGAGGGTCGACAGCCCAATGGGTTAATGCACCTCCTGCAGCCTCCTATGTGTTGCCTGCAGGCGACACATTCAGTGCTGGTGAGATGCTGATACAGGTTGGCTTGCTATGCAGGAGCCGGTGGTCACCTCACAGCGACTCAACAAGGTGTCCTGTTTGAGTCCCAGTGCAAATATCGTATCAACCATGACCCGTAGATTACACTTTTTCCCCCTTGTATTTTCCCCTCAGTTGGGGCCAGAGAGACAAGCTTTTGTATGGGTGTTCCCAAGGCCAGAGTGCAGAAAACAAAGGCACAACTGTTAGTAGGAATGCAGGTATTGAAGGGGCATTAACTGTTGGCTGATCGCGCAGGGCAATGCATACCTATTTTCAATTAAAAAAAAAAAAAACACATTTTTTAAATGCCCAGGAGGTTCCAGACATTGGATTAGAACTCTGGTCCCCAGCATCACAAGACCAAGCGCTTAGCAGTTGAGCCACTGATGGCTGTGCTCATGAGAGCTGCTTTTGGGCGTATATATCTTTCTTCTGCACGCCCCTGTGAGCATACCCATTTGCATTGTGAAATATGTTCACTGGAGAAAATGAGGATAGAACATCTGGCTCCCCGCTCCCCGCTCCCCGCTCCACCAAATACCAGCTAACTGCAGTGGCCTAGAGGTTAAGTGCTTGCCTTACAGCGCTGGGGGCCTGGGTTCGAGTCCTGCTTTCGGCACATAAACGCAATAGTGGGTGCCCACTCTCCTTCTAAAAGGTTCAGTGGGTATGAAAAGAGTTGCTTGGTAAAGGGAGAGTGGAAGAAAGCGAGAGGTGGGACTGAGGAAGTGCAGGGTAAAGGAGGAGGCGGGGCAGGCTAAAAGGGGAGGTAGGGCTGATTGAATGAGTCCCTGTGGAGAGAAGATGGGGCTGGGTGAGTGGGGGTAGGTCTAGGGAGGGTGGCAGAGAGGTGGGACTGTGGAAGTGCAAGGTAAGGAGGAGGAGGGGGAGGTAGAACTGGATGAAAAAAAAAATGTCAGCCCATGCTCTGGTCCCTTTTTCCTTCTCAATGCACCCTTCCCCCCACATTAGGGCCCTCCTACACACCCCCCTCTATAATGCAGGGCCCTCCTCCACCATCACACTATCACTAGGGCCCCCCCTTTATCCTACATCCTAGGGCCCCCCCTTTATCCTACATCCCCAGGCCTACCTACCCCCACTCACTCACTCAGCCCCACCTCCTCTCCACAAAGACCCGTTCATCCAGCCCTACCTCCCCCGCCTCCTCCTTCACCCTGCACTTCCACAGTCCCGCCTCTCTGCTTTCTTCCACCCTCTACCAGTGAACTCTTTTCATACCCACTGAACCTTCTGCTTTCTTCCACCCTCTACCAGTGAACTCTTTTCATACCCACTGAACCTTTTAGAAGGAGTGCTGGCACCCACTATTCCGTTTATGTGCCGAAAGCAGGATTCGAACCCAGACCCCCAGCGCTGTAACGCAAGCACTTAACCTCTAGGCCACTGCAGTTAGCTGGTATTTGGTGGAGCGGGGGGCCAGATGTTCTGTCCACATTTTCTTCAGTGAACATGTTTCACAATGCAAATGGGTATGCTCACAGGACCATGCAGAAGAATGATAAATACGCCCAAAAGGTGCTCTCAGAAAAACAGCCACCAGAGGCTCAAGCAGGTAAGTGCTTGGTCTTGGAATGCTGGGGGCCTGAGTTCTAATCCAATGTCTGGAATCTCTGGGCATGTTTTTTAAAAAAAATTGTAAAAAGTTTTTTTATTGAAAATGGGTATGCATTGCCGGCGCGATCAGCCAACAATTAATGCCCCTTCAATACCTGCATTCCTACTAACAGTTGTGCCTTTTTTTCCTGCACTCTGGCCTTCGTAACACCCATACAAAAGCTTGTCCCTCTGGCCCCAACAGACTGGAAAAAAAGCAGGGGTAAAAGTGTAATCTACAGGTCATGGTGTATTTGATAATTGCACTGGGACTCAAACAGGACACCTTCTCGAGGCGCTGTGAGGCGACCACCGGCCCCTGCATAGCAAGCCAACCTGTATCAGCATCTCACCAGCAGCTGAACGTGTCGCCTGCAGGTTACACATAGGAGGCTGCAGTAGGTCCATTAACCCATTGGGCTGTCGACCCTCCTTCCTCAGAGAGCAGGAAACTGAATTTCCATGTTGCCTTCCTTTGGCACATTAGATCTATCTTTCACCCCAATTCAGAGCATGTGTTGCTTCACGGAGAGCTGATAATCATTGTGAGTTGTGAGCCACTAAAAGCTAAGCAGGTCAGTTAAATCTTTGCCTTTGTCATTGAAGTGTATTGATATGTGCAGGTGAGTCTTCTGTCCTGTGCTACTGTTTGTTTTCTTATTGCTGCTTGGTCATGATTCTTAAATGTAAACACTCTGCTCTCAAAAGTGAAAGCTTTGAAAGACTCTTGATATAACAAGCCTTTCCCACTCTTTGCCCTGGGGGTGAGAGGGCTGCTTTCTGCCTTTAACTTCCTCAATGTTGGGGTGTCTGGCTCCACCACTGACAACCAGGGGTAAATCCTGGAGGGAAACGGGCAGAGGTCTGCGCCCTGCGTCCTCCACGCGTCCCTAACGCTCCCAAACGCGACCACAGCCCTTACGGGCACAGCCCTATGTCCTATGCAGCCCCTCTGGTGCAGCCACCCACACAACTTAGGGTTAGGATCTGTGCTCTTCCATGTAGGCCTGGCCACCTAGGCCCCAGAAAGTGTCACAGCCTGTTTTTGAAACCTTAGTGATGGTGGCCTAGGTGAAGATGATCTTGGTGGAATATTGATGCCTTTTTCCTCCCAGAAGCCACCCCGGGAGCATATTAAAATGAAGGGGTGTGCCTGCTCAGCTGCCCTCTCTTTAACCTCTCTGCCTTAGTGACATTAGTTCTGGGCTCTCCAGGCGAATGTGTCCATCCGGGAGAGAGCTAGGAATAGGACGTCTCTTTCTGCAGGTACAGTGGGGAAGACTCAGAGAGCTGCATGCCTGAGACATCTTTCCTTGTCCCTCGCTCATTGTTGTGTTCCCTAACTTCTAACTCTCTGCCAGGCCAGGCCCTGTTTCTTTTACTGCCAACCCCCCTGACCCCTCGTCTTCGACCGACTTCCCGCTCTATTATGCCTTCTCCTTTTTTGCTCTCTTCTATGGCCCTTTGAAAAGGAATGCAGGCCGAGCTAAGCCTCATGAAGGAAATCTACCAACAAAAGATGCACTCTTCACTTATGGGTTGAGCTGTGAGACGAGTAAGAAGGGCCGAAGGGGTGATTGGGTTGTTCAGCTGGGAGGCACCAGAGGCGTAGCCAGTATTGCCTACCAAATGGGGGCCGAAGCTAATGTAGTTGGGCCCACTGCACTGACAAAAATATCTGTAAATGACCACACAGCGCTGCTGATTGGGTATTTGCAGAATTTGGGTGGGCCTTGCCCCTCAAGCCCTACCCTGCCTCTGCTCTCACCCCCAGGGCAAAGTGTGGGAAAGGCTCGCTGCAGCAAGAGTCTTTCAAATCTTTCACTTTTGAGAACAGAGTGTTTACATTTAAAAATCATGAACAAGCAGCAATAAGAAGGCATGCAGTAACCTAGGACAGGAGACTGCCCTGTGCATATCAATACACCCCAATGAGAAAGGCAAAGATTTAACTGACCTGCTTAGCTATTAGTGGCTCACACATCTCAATGATTATCATCTCTGCGTGAAGCAAAACATCCTCTGAATTGGGGTGAAAGACAGATCTAATGTGCCAAAGGAAGGCAACATTGAAATTCAGTTTCTTGCTCTCTGAGGAAGGAGGGTCGACAGCCCAATGGGTTAATGCACCTCCTGCAGCCTCCTATGTGTTGCCTGCAGGCGACACATTCAGTGCTGGTGAGATGCTGATACAGGTTGGCTTGCTATGCAGGGGCCGGTGGTCACCTCACAGCGACTCGACAAGGTGTCCTGTTTGAGTCCCAGTGCAAATATCGTATCAACCATGACCCGTAGATTACACTTTTTCCCCCTTGTATTTTCCTCTCAGTTGGGGCCAGAGAGACACGCTTTTGTATGGGTGTTCCCAAGGCCAGAGTGCAGAAAACAAAGGCACA
Organism: Ambystoma mexicanum; assembly: GCF_040938575.1. Lineage (NCBI taxonomy): Eukaryota > Metazoa > Chordata > Amphibia > Caudata > Ambystomatidae > Ambystoma > Ambystoma mexicanum. The sequence continues at coordinate 1,078,481,597 of NC_090927.1, read as the reverse complement.
ACTGTTAGTAGGAATGCAGGTATTGAAGGGGCATTAACTGTTGGCTGATCGCGCAGGGCAATGCATACCTATTTTCAATTAAAAAAAAAAAAAACACATTTTTTAAATGCCCAGGAGGTTCCAGACATTGGATTAGAACTCTGGTCCCCAGCATCACAAGACCAAGCGCTTAGCAGTTGAGCCACTGATGGCTGTGCTCATGAGAGCTGCTTTTGGGCGTATATATCTTTCTTCTGCACGCCCCTGTGAGCATACCCATTTGCATTGTGAAATATGTTCACTGGAGAAAATGAGGATAGAACATCTGGCTCCCCGCTCCACCAAATACCAGCTAACTGCAGTGGCCTAGAGGTTAAGTGCTTGCCTTACAGCGCTGGGGGCCTGGGTTCGAGTCCTGCTTTCGGCACATAAACGCAATAGTGGGTGCCCACTCTCCTTCTAAAAGGTTCAGTGGGTATGAAAAGAGTTGCTTGGTAAAGGGAGAGTGGAAGAAAGCGAGAGGTGGGACTGAGGAAGTGCAGGGTAAAGGAGGAGGCGGGGCAGGCTAAAAGGGGAGGTAGGGCTGATTGAATGAGTCCCTGTGGAGAGAAGATGGGGCTGGGTGAGTGGGGGTAGGTCTAGGGAGGGTGGCAGAGAGGTGGGACTGTGGAAGTGCAAGGTAAGGAGGAGGAGGGGGAGGTAGAACTGGATGAAAAAAAAAATGTCAGCCCATGCTCTGGTCCCTTTTTCTTTCTCAATGCACCCTTCCCCCCACATTAGGGCCCTCCTACACACCCCCCTCTATAATGCAGGGCCCTCCTCCACCATCACACTATCACTAGGGCCCCCCCTTTATCCTACATCCTAGGGCCCCCCCTTTATCCTACATCCCCAGGCCTACCTACCCCCACTCACTCACTCAGCCCCACCTCCTCTCCACAAAGACCCGTTCATCCAGCCCTACCTCCCCCGCCTCCTCCTTCACCCTGCACTTCCACAGTCCCGCCTCTCTGCTTTCTTCCACCCTCTACCAGTGAACTCTTTTCATACCCACTGAACCTTCTGCTTTCTTCCACCCTCTACCAGTGAACTCTTTTCATACCCACTGAACCTTTTAGAAGGAGTGCTGGCACCCACTATTCCGTTTATGTGCCGAAAGCAGGATTCGAACCCAGACCCCCAGCGCTGTAACGCAAGCACTTAACCTCTAGGCCACTGCAGTTAGCTGGTATTTGGTGGAGCGGAGGGCCAGATGTTCTGTCCACATTTTCTTCAGTGAACATGTTTCACAATGCAAATGGGTATGCTCACAGGACCATGCAGAAGAATGATAAATACGCCCAAAAGGTGCTCTCAGAAAAACAGCCACCAGAGGCTCAAGCAGGTAAGTGCTTGGTCTTGGAATGCTGGGGGCCTGAGTTCTAATCCAATGTCTGGAATCTCTGGGCATGTTTTTTAAAAAAAATTGTAAAAAGTTTTTTTATTGAAAATGGGTATGCATTGCCGGCGCGATCAGCCAACAATTAATGCCCCTTCAATACCTGCATTCCTACTAACAGTTGTGCCTTTTTTTCCTGCACTCTGGCCTTCGTAACACCCATACAAAAGCTTGTCCCTCTGGCCCCAACAGACTGGAAAAAAAGCAGGGGTAAAAGTGTAATCTACAGGTCATGGTGTATTTGATAATTGCACTGGGACTCAAACAGGACACCTTCTCGAGGCGCTGTGAGGCGACCACCGGCCCCTGCATAGCAAGCCAACCTGTATCAGCATCTCACCAGCAGCTGAACGTGTCGCCTGCAGGTTACACATAGGAGGCTGCAGTAGGTCCATTAACCCATTGGGCTGTCGACCCTCCTTCCTCAGAGAGCAGGAAACTGAATTTCCATGTTGCCTTCCTTTGGCACATTAGATCTATCTTTCACCCCAATTCAGAGCATGTGTTGCTTCACGGAGAGCTGATAATCATTGTGAGTTGTGAGCCACTAAAAGCTAAGCAGGTCAGTTAAATCTTTGCCTTTGTCATTGAAGTGTATTGATATGTGCAGGTGAGTCTTCTGTCCTGTGCTACTGTTTGTTTTCTTATTGCTGCTTGGTCATGATTCTTAAATGTAAACACTCTGCTCTCAAAAGTGAAAGCTTTGAAAGACTCTTGATATAACAAGCCTTTCCCACTCTTTGCCCTGGGGGTGAGAGGGCTGCTTTCTGCCTTTAACTTCCTCAATGTTGGGGTGTCTGGCTCCACCACTGACAACCAGGGGTAAATCCTGGAGGGAAACGGGCAGAGGTCTGCGCCCTGCGTCCTCCACGCGTCCCTAACGCTCCCAAACGCGACCACAGCCCTTACGGGCACAGCCCTATGTCCTATGCAGCCCCTCTGGTGCAGCCACCCACACAACTTAGGGTTAGGATCTGTGCTCTTCCATGTAGGCCTGGCCACCTAGGCCCCAGAAAGTGTCACAGCCTGTTTTTGAAACCTTAGTGATGGTGGCCTAGGTGAAGATGATCTTGGTGGAATATTGATGCCTTTTTCCTCCCAGAAGCCACCCCGGGAGCATATTAAAATGAAGGGGTGTGCCTGCTCAGCTGCCCTCTCTTTAACCTCTCTGCCTTAGTGACATTAGTTCTGGGCTCTCCAGGCGAATGTGTCCATCCGGGAGAGAGCTAGGAATAGGACGTCTCTTTCTGCAGGTACAGTGGGGAAGACTCAGAGAGCTGCATGCCTGAGACATCTTTCCTTGTCCCTCGCTCATTGTTGTGTTCCCTAACTTCTAACTCTCTGCCAGGCCAGGCCCTGTTTCTTTTACTGCCAACCCCCCTGACCCCTCGTCTTCGACCGACTTCCCGCTCTATTATGCCTTCTCCTTTTTTGCTCTCTTCTATGGCCCTTTGAAAAGGAATGCAGGCCGAGCTAAGCCTCATGAAGGAAATCTACCAACAAAAGATGCACTCTTCACTTATGGGTTGAGCTGTGAGACGAGTAAGAAGGGCCGAAGGGGTGATTGGGTTGTTCAGCTGGGAGGCACCAGAGGCGTAGCCAGTATTGCCTACCAAATGGGGGCCGAAGCTAATGTAGTTGGGCCCACTGCACTGACAAAAATATCTGTAAATGACCACACAGCGCTGCTGATTGGGTATTTGCAGAATTTGGGTGGGCCTTGCCCCTCAAGCCCTACCCTGCCTCTGCTCTCACCCCCAGGGCAAAGTGTGGGAAAGGCTCGCTGCAGCAAGAGTCTTTCAAATCTTTCACTTTTGAGAACAGAGTGTTTACATTTAAAAATCATGAACAAGCAGCAATAAGAAGGCATGCAGTAACCTAGGACAGGAGACTGCCCTGTGCATATCAATACACCCCAATGAGAAAGGCAAAGATTTAACTGACCTGCTTAGCTATTAGTGGCTCACACATCTCAATGATTATCATCTCTGCGTGAAGCAAAACATCCTCTGAATTGGGGTGAAAGACAGATCTAATGTGCCAAAGGAAGGCAACATTGAAATTCAGTTTCTTGCTCTCTGAGGAAGGAGGGTCGACAGCCCAATGGGTTAATGCACCTCCTGCAGCCTCCTATGTGTTGCCTGCAGGCGACACATTCAGTGCTGGTGAGATGCTGATACAGGTTGGCTTGCTATGCAGGGGCCGGTGGTCACCTCACAGCGACTCAACAAGGTGTCCTGTTTGAGTCCCAGTGCAAATATCGTATCAACCATGACCCGTAGATTACACTTTTTCCCCCTTGTATTTTCCCCTCAGTTGGGGCCAGAGAGACACGCTTTTGTATGGGTGTTCCCAAGGCCAGAGTGCAGAAAACAAAGGCACAACTGTTAGTAGGAATGCAGGTATTGAAGGGGCATTAACTGTTGGCTGATCGCGCAGGGCAATGCATACCTATTTTCAATTAAAAAAAAAAAAAACACATTTTTTAAATGCCCAGGAGGTTCCAGACATTGGATTAGAACTCTGGTCCCCAGCATCACAAGACCAAGCGCTTAGCAGTTGAGCCACTGATGGCTGTGCTCATGAGAGCTGCTTTTGGGCGTATATATCTTTCTTCTGCACGCCCCTGTGAGCATACCCATTTGCATTGTGAAATATGTTCACTGGAGAAAATGAGGATAGAACATCTGGCTCCCCGCTCCCCGCTCCCCGCTCCACCAAATACCAGCTAACTGCAGTGGCCTAGAGGTTAAGTGCTTGCCTTACAGCGCTGGGGGCCTGGGTTCGAGTCCTGCTTTCGGCACATAAACGCAATAGTGGGTGCCCACTCTCCTTCTAAAAGGTTCAGTGGGTATGAAAAGAGTTGCTTGGTAAAGGGAGAGTGGAAGAAAGCGAGAGGTGGGACTGAGGAAGTGCAGGGTAAAGGAGGAGGCGGGGCAGGCTAAAAGGGGAGGTAGGGCTGATTGAATGAGTCCCTGTGGAGAGAAGATGGGGCTGGGTGAGTGGGGGTAGGTCTAGGGAGGGTGGCAGAGAGGTGGGACTGTGGAAGTGCAAGGTAAGGAGGAGGAGGGGGAGGTAGAACTGGATGAAAAAAAAAATGTCAGCCCATGCTCTGGTCCCTTTTTCCTTCTCAATGCACCCTTCCCCCCACATTAGGGCCCTCCTACACACCCCCCTCTATAATGCAGGGCCCTCCTCCACCATCACACTATCACTAGGGCCCCCCCTTTATCCTACATCCTAGGGCCCCCCCTTTATCCTACATCCCCAGACCTACCTACCCCCACTCACTCAGCCCCACCTCCTCTCCACAAAGACCCGTTCATCCAGCCCTACCTCCCCCGCCTCCTCCTTCACCCTGCACTTCCACAGTCCGGCCTCTCTGCTTTCTTCCACCCTCTACCAGTGAACTCTTTTCATACCCACTGAACCTTCTGCTTTCTTCCACCCTCTACCAGTGAACTCTTTTCATACCCACTGAACCTTTTAGAAGGAGTGCTGGCACCCACTATTCCGTTTATGTGCCGAAAGCAGGATTCGAACCCAGACCCCCAGCGCTGTAACGCAAGCACTTAACCTCTAGGCCACTGCAGTTAGCTGGTATTTGGTGGAGCGGGGGGCCAGATGTTCTGTCCACATTTTCTTCAGTGAACATGTTTCACAATGCAAATGGGTATGCTCACAGGACCATGCAGAAGAATGATAAATACGCCCAAAAGGTGCTCTCAGAAAAACAGCCACCAGAGGCTCAAGCAGGTAAGTGCTTGGTCTTGGAATGCTGGGGGCCTGAGTTCTAATCCAATGTCTGGAATCTCTGGGCATGTTTTTTAAAAAAAATTGTAAAAAGTTTTTTTATTGAAAATGGGTATGCATTGCCGGCGCGATCAGCCAACAATTAATGCCCCTTCAATACCTGCATTCCTACTAACAGTTGTGCCTTTTTTTCCTGCACTCTGGCCTTCGTAACACCCATACAAAAGCTTGTCCCTCTGGCCCCAACAGACTGGAAAAAAAGCAGGGGTAAAAGTGTAATCTACAGGTCATGGTGTATTTGATAATTGCACTGGGACTCAAACAGGACACCTTCTCGAGGCGCTGTGAGGCGACCACCGGCCCCTGCATAGCAAGCCAACCTGTATCAGCATCTCACCAGCAGCTGAACGTGTCGCCTGCAGGTTACACATAGGAGGCTGCAGTAGGTCCATTAACCCATTGGGCTGTCGACCCTCCTTCCTCAGAGAGCAGGAAACTGAATTTCCATGTTGCCTTCCTTTGGCACATTAGATCTATCTTTCACCCCAATTCAGAGCATGTGTTGCTTCACGGAGAGCTGATAATCATTGTGAGTTGTGAGCCACTAAAAGCTAAGCAGGTCAGTTAAATCTTTGCCTTTGTCATTGAAGTGTATTGATATGTGCAGGTGAGTCTTCTGTCCTGTGCTACTGTTTGTTTTCTTATTGCTGCTTGGTCATGATTCTTAAATGTAAACACTCTGCTCTCAAAAGTGAAAGCTTTGAAAGACTCTTGATATAACAAGCCTTTCCCACTCTTTGCCCTGGGGGTGAGAGGGCTGCTTTCTGCCTTTAACTTCCTCAATGTTGGGGTGTCTGGCTCCACCACTGACAACCAGGGGTAAATCCTGGAGGGAAACGGGCAGAGGTCTGCGCCCTGCGTCCTCCACGCGTCCCTAACGCTCCCAAACGCGACCACAGCCCTTACGGGCACAGCCCTATGTCCTATGCAGCCCCTCTGGTGCAGCCACCCACACAACTTAGGGTTAGGATCTGTGCTCTTCCATGTAGGCCTGGCCACCTAGGCCCCAGAAAGTGTCACAGCCTGTTTTTGAAACCTTAGTGATGGTGGCCTAGGTGAAGATGATCTTGGTGGAATATTGATGCCTTTTTCCTCCCAGAAGCCACCCCGGGAGCATATTAAAATGAAGGGGTGTGCCTGCTCAGCTGCCCTCTCTTTAACCTCTCTGCCTTAGTGACATTAGTTCTGGGCTCTCCAGGCGAATGTGTCCATCCGGGAGAGAGCTAGGAATAGGACGTCTCTTTCTGCAGGTACAGTGGGGAAGACTCAGAGAGCTGCATGCCTGAGACATCTTTCCTTGTCCCTCGCTCATTGTTGTGTTCCCTAACTTCTAACTCTCTGCCAGGCCAGGCCCTGTTTCTTTTACTGCCAACCCCCCTGACCCCTCGTCTTCGACCGACTTCCCGCTCTATTATGCCTTCTCCTTTTTTGCTCTCTTCTATGGCCCTTTGAAAAGGAATGCAGGCCGAGCTAAGCCTCATGAAGGAAATCTACCAACAAAAGATGCACTCTTCACTTATGGGTTGAGCTGTGAGACGAGTAAGAAGGGCCGAAGGGGTGATTGGGTTGTTCAGCTGGGAGGCACCAGAGGCGTAGCCAGTATTGCCTACCAAATGGGGGCCGAAGCTAATGTAGTTGGGCCCACTGCACTGACAAAAATATCTGTAAATGACCACACAGCGCTGCTGATTGGGTATTTGCAGAATTTGGGTGGGCCTTGCCCCTCAAGCCCTACCCTGCCTCTGCTCTCACCCCCAGGGCAAAGTGTGGGAAAGGCTCGCTGCAGCAAGAGTCTTTCAAATCTTTCACTTTTGAGAACAGAGTGTTTACATTTAAAAATCATGAACAAGCAGCAATAAGAAGGCATGCAGTAACCTAGGACAGGAGACTGCCCTGTGCATATCAATACACCCCAATGAGAAAGGCAAAGATTTAACTGACCTGCTTAGCTATTAGTGGCTCACACATCTCAATGATTATCATCTCTGCGTGAAGCAAAACATCCTCTGAATTGGGGTGAAAGACAGATCTAATGTGCCAAAGGAAGGCAACATTGAAATTCAGTTTCTTGCTCTCTGAGGAAGGAGGGTCGACAGCCCAATGGGTTAATGCACCTCCTGCAGCCTCCTATGTGTTGCCTGCAGGCGACACATTCAGTGCTGGTGAGATGCTGATACAGGTTGGCTTGCTATGCAGGGGCCGGTGGTCACCTCACAGCGACTCGACAAGGTGTCCTGTTTGAGTCCCAGTGCAAATATCGTATCAACCATGACCCGTAGATTACACTTTTTCCCCCTTGTATTTTCCTCTCAGTTGGGGCCAGAGAGACACGCTTTTGTATGGGTGTTCCCAAGGCCAGAGTGCAGAAAACAAAGGCACAACTGTTAGTAGGAATGCAGGTATTGAAGGGGCATTAACTGTTGGCTGATCGCGCAGGGCAATGCATACCTATTTTCAATTAAAAAAAAAAAAAACACATTTTTTAAATGCCCAGGAGGTTCCAGACATTGGATTAGAACTCTGGTCCCCAGCATCACAAGACCAAGCGCTTAGCAGTTGAGCCACTGATGGCTGTGCTCATGAGAGCTGCTTTTGGGCGTATATATCTTTCTTCTGCACGCCCCTGTGAGCATACCCATTTGCATTGTGAAATATGTTCACTGGAGAAAATGAGGATAGAACATCTGGCTCCCCGCTCCACCAAATACCAGCTAACTGCAGTGGCCTAGAGGTTAAGTGCTTGCCTTACAGCGCTGGGGGCCTGGGTTCGAGTCCTGCTTTCGGCACATAAACGCAATAGTGGGTGCCCACTCTCCTTCTAAAAGGTTCAGTGGGTATGAAAAGAGTTGCTTGGTAAAGGGAGAGTGGAAGAAAGCGAGAGGTGGGACTGAGGAAGTGCAGGGTAAAGGAGGAGGCGGGGCAGGCTAAAAGGGGAGGTAGGGCTGATTGAATGAGTCCCTGTGGAGAGAAGATGGGGCTGGGTGAGTGGGGGTAGGTCTAGGGAGGGTGGCAGAGAGGTGGGACTGTGGAAGTGCAAGGTAAGGAGGAGGAGGGGGAGGTAGAACTGGATGAAAAAAAAAATGTCAGCCCATGCTCTGGTCCCTTTTTCCTTCTCAATGCACCCTTCCCCCCACATTAGGGCCCTCCTACACACCCCCCTCTATAATGCAGGGCCCTCCTCCACCATCACACTATCACTAGGGCCCCCCCTTTATCCTACATCCTAGGGCCCCCCCTTTATCCTACATCCCCAGGCCTACCTACCCCCACTCACTCACTCAGCCCCACCTCCTCTCCACAAAGACCCGTTCATCCAGCCCTACCTCCCCCGCCTCCTCCTTCACCCTGCACTTCCACAGTCCCGCCTCTCTGCTTTCTTCCACCCTCTACCAGTGAACTCTTTTCATACCCACTGAACCTTCTGCTTTCTTCCACCCTCTACCAGTGAACTCTTTTCATACCCACTGAACCTTTTAGAAGGAGTGCTGGCACCCACTATTCCGTTTATGTGCCGAAAGCAGGATTCGAACCCAGACCCCCAGCGCTGTAACGCAAGCACTTAACCTCTAGGCCACTGCAGTTAGCTGGTATTTGGTGGAGCGGGGGGCCAGATGTTCTGTCCACATTTTCTTCAGTGAACATGTTTCACAATGCAAATGGGTATGCTCACAGGACCATGCAGAAGAATGATAAATACGCCCAAAAGGTGCTCTCAGAAAAACAGCCACCAGAGGCTCAAGCAGGTAAGTGCTTGGTCTTGGAATGCTGGGGGCCTGAGTTCTAATCCAATGTCTGGAATCTCTGGGCATGTTTTTTAAAAAAAATTGTAAAAAGTTTTTTTATTGAAAATGGGTATGCATTGCCGGCGCGATCAGCCAACAATTAATGCCCCTTCAATACCTGCATTCCTACTAACAGTTGTGCCTTTTTTTCCTGCACTCTGGCCTTCGTAACACCCATACAAAAGCTTGTCCCTCTGGCCCCAACAGACTGGAAAAAAAGCAGGGGTAAAAGTGTAATCTACAGGTCATGGTGTATTTGATAATTGCACTGGGACTCAAACAGGACACCTTCTCGAGGCGCTGTGAGGCGACCACCGGCCCCTGCATAGCAAGCCAACCTGTATCAGCATCTCACCAGCAGCTGAACGTGTCGCCTGCAGGTTACACATAGGAGGCTGCAGTAGGTCCATTAACCCATTGGGCTGTCGACCCTCCTTCCTCAGAGAGCAGGAAACTGAATTTCCATGTTGCCTTCCTTTGGCACATTAGATCTATCTTTCACCCCAATTCAGAGCATGTGTTGCTTCACGGAGAGCTGATAATCATTGTGAGTTGTGAGCCACTAAAAGCTAAGCAGGTCAGTTAAATCTTTGCCTTTGTCATTGAAGTGTATTGATATGTGCAGGTGAGTCTTCTGTCCTGTGCTACTGTTTGTTTTCTTATTGCTGCTTGGTCATGATTCTTAAATGTAAACACTCTGCTCTCAAAAGTGAAAGCTTTGAAAGACTCTTGATATAACAAGCCTTTCCCACTCTTTGCCCTGGGGGTGAGAGGGCTGCTTTCTGCCTTTAACTTCCTCAATGTTGGGGTGTCTGGCTCCACCACTGACAACCAGGGGTAAATCCTGGAGGGAAACGGGCAGAGGTCTGCGCCCTGCGTCCTCCACGCGTCCCTAACGCTCCCAAACGCGACCACAGCCCTTACGGGCACAGCCCTATGTCCTATGCAGCCCCTCTGGTGCAGCCACCCACACAACTTAGGGTTAGGATCTGTGCTCTTCCATGTAGGCCTGGCCACCTAGGCCCCAGAAAGTGTCACAGCCTGTTTTTGAAACCTTAGTGATGGTGGCCTAGGTGAAGATGATCTTGGTGGAATATTGATGCCTTTTTCCTCCCAGAAGCCACCCCGGGAGCATATTAAAATGAAGGGGTGTGCCTGCTCAGCTGCCCTCTCTTTAACCTCTCTGCCTTAGTGACATTAGTTCTGGGCTCTCCAGGCGAATGTGTCCATCCGGGAGAGAGCTAGGAATAGGACGTCTCTTTCTGCAGGTACAGTGGGGAAGACTCAGAGAGCTGCATGCCTGAGACATCTTTCCTTGTCCCTCGCTCATTGTTGTGTTCCCTAACTTCTAACTCTCTGCCAGGCCAGGCCCTGTTTCTTTTACTGCCAACCCCCCTGACCCCTCGTCTTCGACCGACTTCCCGCTCTATTATGCCTTCTCCTTTTTTGCTCTCTTCTATGGCCCTTTGAAAAGGAATGCAGGCCGAGCTAAGCCTCATGAAGGAAATCTACCAACAAAAGATGCACTCTTCACTTATGGGTTGAGCTGTGAGACGAGTAAGAAGGGCCGAAGGGGTGATTGGGTTGTTCAGCTGGGAGGCACCAGAGGCGTAGCCAGTATTGCCTACCAAATGGGGGCCGAAGCTAATGTAGTTGGGCCCACTGCACTGACAAAAATATCTGTAAATGACCACACAGCGCTGCTGATTGGGTATTTGCAGAATTTGGGTGGGCCTTGCCCCTCAAGCCCTACCCTGCCTCTGCTCTCACCCCCAGGGCAAAGTGTGGGAAAGGCTCGCTGCAGCAAGAGTCTTTCAAATCTTTCACTTTTGAGAACAGAGTGTTTACATTTAAAAATCATGAACAAGCAGCAATAAGAAGGCATGCAGTAACCTAGGACAGGAGACTGCCCTGTGCATATCAATACACCCCAATGAGAAAGGCAAAGATTTAACTGACCTGCTTAGCTATTAGTGGCTCACACATCTCAATGATTATCATCTCTGCGTGAAGCAAAACATCCTCTGAATTGGGGTGAAAGACAGATCTAATGTGCCAAAGGAAGGCAACATTGAAATTCAGTTTCTTGCTCTCTGAGGAAGGAGGGTCGACAGCCCAATGGGTTAATGCACCTCCTGCAGCCTCCTATGTGTTGCCTGCAGGCGACACATTCAGTGCTGGTGAGATGCTGATACAGGTTGGCTTGCTATGCAGGGGCCGGTGGTCACCTCACAGCGACTCAACAAGGTGTCCTGTTTGAGTCCCAGTGCAAATATCGTATCAACCATGACCCGTAGATTACACTTTTTCCCCCTTGTATTTTCCCCTCAGTTGGGGCCAGAGAGACAAGCTTTTGTATGGGTGTTCCCAAGGCCAGAGTGCAGAAAACAAAGGCACAACTGTTAGTAGGAATGCAGGTATTGAAGGGGCATTAACTGTTGGCTGATCGCGCAGGGCAATGCATACCTATTTTCAATTAAAAAAAAAAAAACACATTTTTTAAATGCCCAGGAGGTTCCAGACATTGGATTAGAACTCTGGTCCCCAGCATCACAAGACCAAGCGCTTAGCAGTTGAGCCACTGATGGCTGTGCTCATGAGAGCTGCTTTTGGGCGTATATATCTTTCTTCTGCACGTCCCTGTGAGCATACCCATTTGCATTGTGAAATATGTTCACTGGAGAAAATGAGGATAGAACATCTGGCTCCCCGCTCCCCGCTCCCCGCTCCACCAAATACCAGCTAACTGCAGTGGCCTAGAGGTTAAGTGCTTGCCTTACAGCGCTGGGGGCCTGGGTTCGAGTCCTGCTTTCGGCACATAAACGCAATAGTGGGTGCCCACTCTCCTTCTAAAAGGTTCAGTGGGTATGAAAAGAGTTCCTTGGTAAAGGGAGAGTGGAAGAAAGCGAGAGGTGGGACTGAGGAAGTGCAGGGTAAAGGAGGAGGCGGGGCAGGCTAAAAGGGGAGGTAGGGCTGATTGAATGAGTCCCTGTGGAGAGAAGATGGGGCTGGGTGAGTGGGGGTAGGTCTAGGGAGGGTGGCAGAGAGGTGGGACTGTGGAAGTGCAAGGTAAGGAGGAGGAGGGGGAGGTAGAACTGGATGAAAAAAAAAATGTCAGCCCATGCTCTGGTCCCTTTTTCCTTCTCAATGCACCCTTCCCCCCACATTAGGGCCCTCCTACACACCCCCCTCTATAATGCAGGGCCCTCCTCCACCATCACACTATCACTAGGGCCCCCCCTTTATCCTACATCCTAGGGCCCCCCCTTTATCCTACATCCCCAGACCTACCTACCCCCACTCACTCAGCCCCACCTCCTCTCCACAAAGACCCGTTCATCCAGCCCTACCTCCCCCGCCTCCTCCTTCACCCTGCACTTCCACAGTCCGGCCTCTCTGCTTTCTTCCACCCTCTACCAGTGAACTCTTTTCATACCCACTGAACCTTCTGCTTTCTTCCACCCTCTACCAGTGAACTCTTTTCATACCCACTGAACCTTTTAGAAGGAGTGCTGGCACCCACTATTCCGTTTATGTGCCGAAAGCAGGATTCGAACCCAGACCCCCAGCGCTGTAACGCAAGCACTTAACCTCTAGGCCACTGCAGTTAGCTGGTATTTGGTGGAGCGGGGGGCCAGATGTTCTGTCCACATTTTCTTCAGTGAACATGTTTCACAATGCAAATGGGTATGCTCACAGGACCATGCAGAAGAATGATAAATACGCCCAAAAGGTGCTCTCAGAAAAACAGCCACCAGAGGCTCAAGCAGGTAAGTGCTTGGTCTTGGAATGCTGGGGGCCTGAGTTCTAATCCAATGTCTGGAATCTCTGGGCATGTTTTTTAAAAAAAATTGTAAAAAGTTTTTTTATTGAAAATGGGTATGCATTGCCGGCGCGATCAGCCAACAATTAATGCCCCTTCAATACCTGCATTCCTACTAACAGTTGTGCCTTTTTTTCCTGCACTCTGGCCTTCGTAACACCCATACAAAAGCTTGTCCCTCTGGCCCCAACAGACTGGAAAAAAAGCAGGGGTAAAAGTGTAATCTACAGGTCATGGTGTATTTGATAATTGCACTGGGACTCAAACAGGACACCTTCTCGAGGCGCTGTGAGGCGACCACCGGCCCCTGCATAGCAAGCCAACCTGTATCAGCATCTCACCAGCAGCTGAACGTGTCGCCTGCAGGTTACACATAGGAGGCTGCAGTAGGTCCATTAACCCATTGGGCTGTCGACCCTCCTTCCTCAGAGAGCAGGAAACTGAATTTCCATGTTGCCTTCCTTTGGCACATTAGATCTATCTTTCACCCCAATTCAGAGCATGTGTTGCTTCACGGAGAGCTGATAATCATTGTGAGTTGTGAGCCACTAAAAGCTAAGCAGGTCAGTTAAATCTTTGCCTTTGTCATTGAAGTGTATTGATATGTGCAGGTGAGTCTTCTGTCCTGTGCTACTGTTTGTTTTCTTATTGCTGCTTGGTCATGATTCTTAAATGTAAACACTCTGCTCTCAAAAGTGAAAGCTTTGAAAGACTCTTGATATAACAAGCCTTTCCCACTCTTTGCCCTGGGGGTGAGAGGGCTGCTTTCTGCCTTTAACTTCCTCAATGTTGGGGTGTCTGGCTCCACCACTGACAACCAGGGGTAAATCCTGGAGGGAAACGGGCAGAGGTCTGCGCCCTGCGTCCTCCACGCGTCCCTAACGCTCCCAAACGCGACCACAGCCCTTACGGGCACAGCCCTATGTCCTATGCAGCCCCTCTGGTGCAGCCACCCACACAACTTAGGGTTAGGATCTGTGCTCTTCCATGTAGGCCTGGCCACCTAGGCCCCAGAAAGTGTCACAGCCTGTTTTTGAAACCTTAGTGATGGTGGCCTAGGTGAAGATGATCTTGGTGGAATATTGATGCCTTTTTCCTCCCAGAAGCCACCCCGGGAGCATATTAAAATGAAGGGGTGTGCCTGCTCAGCTGCCCTCTCTTTAACCTCTCTGCCTTAGTGACATTAGTTCTGGGCTCTCCAGGCGAATGTGTCCATCCGGGAGAGAGCTAGGAATAGGACGTCTCTTTCTGCAGGTACAGTGGGGAAGACTCAGAGAGCTGCATGCCTGAGACATCTTTCCTTGTCCCTCGCTCATTGTTGTGTTCCCTAACTTCTAACTCTCTGCCAGGCCAGGCCCTGTTTCTTTTACTGCCAACCCCCCTGACCCCTCGTCTTCGACCGACTTCCCGCTCTATTATGCCTTCTCCTTTTTTGCTCTCTTCTATGGCCCTTTGAAAAGGAATGCAGGCCGAGCTAAGCCTCATGAAGGAAATCTACCAACAAAAGATGCACTCTTCACTTATGGGTTGAGCTGTGAGACGAGTAAGAAGGGCCGAAGGGGTGATTGGGTTGTTCAGCTGGGAGGCACCAGAGGCGTAGCCAGTATTGCCTACCAAATGGGGGCCGAAGCTAATGTAGTTGGGCCCACTGCACTGACAAAAATATCTGTAAATGACCACACAGCGCTGCTGATTGGGTATTTGCAGAATTTGGGTGGGCCTTGCCCCTCAAGCCCTACCCTGCCTCTGCTCTCACCCCCAGGGCAAAGTGTGGGAAAGGCTCGCTGCAGCAAGAGTCTTTCAAATCTTTCACTTTTGAGAACAGAGTGTTTACATTTAAAAATCATGAACAAGCAGCAATAAGAAGGCATGCAGTAACCTAGGACAGGAGACTGCCCTGTGCATATCAATACACCCCAATGAGAAAGGCAAAGATTTAACTGACCTGCTTAGCTATTAGTGGCTCACACATCTCAATGATTATCATCTCTGCGTGAAGCAAAACATCCTCTGAATTGGGGTGAAAGACAGATCTAATGTGCCAAAGGAAGGCAACATTGAAATTCAGTTTCTTGCTCTCTGAGGAAGGAGGGTCGACAGCCCAATGGGTTAATGCACCTCCTGCAGCCTCCTATGTGTTGCCTGCAGGCGACACATTCAGTGCTGGTGAGATGCTGATACAGGTTGGCTTGCTATGCAGGGGCCGGTGGTCACCTCACAGCGACTCGACAAGGTGTCCTGTTTGAGTCCCAGTGCAAATATCGTATCAACCATGACCCGTAGATTACACTTTTTCCCCCTTGTATTTTCCTCTCAGTTGGGGCCAGAGAGACACGCTTTTGTATGGGTGTTCCCAAGGCCAGAGTGCAGAAAACAAAGGCACAACTGTTAGTAGGAATGCAGGTATTGAAGGGGCATTAACTGTTGGCTGATCGCGCAGGGCAATGCATACCTATTTTCAATTAAAAAAAAAAAAAACACATTTTTTAAATGCCCAGGAGGTTCCAGACATTGGATTAGAACTCTGGTCCCCAGCATCACAAGACCAAGCGCTTAGCAGTTGAGCCACTGATGGCTGTGCTCATGAGAGCTGCTTTTGGGCGTATATATCTTTCTTCTGCACGCCCCTGTGAGCATACCCATTTGCATTGTGAAATATGTTCACTGGAGAAAATGAGGATAGAACATCTGGCTCCCCGCTCCACCAAATACCAGCTAACTGCAGTGGCCTAGAGGTTAAGTGCTTGCCTTACAGCGCTGGGGGCCTGGGTTCGAGTCCTGCTTTCGGCACATAAACGCAATAGTGGGTGCCCACTCTCCTTCTAAAAGGTTCAGTGGGTATGAAAAGAGTTGCTTGGTAAAGGGAGAGTGGAAGAAAGCGAGAGGTGGGACTGAGGAAGTGCAGGGTAAAGGAGGAGGCGGGGCAGGCTAAAAGGGGAGGTAGGGCTGATTGAATGAGTCCCTGTGGAGAGAAGATGGGGCTGGGTGAGTGGGGGTAGGTCTAGGGAGGGTGGCAGAGAGGTGGGACTGTGGAAGTGCAAGGTAAGGAGGAGGAGGGGGAGGTAGAACTGGATGAAAAAAAAAATGTCAGCCCATGCTCTGGTCCCTTTTTCCTTCTCAATGCACCCTTCCCCCCACATTAGGGCCCTCCTACACACCCCCCTCTATAATGCAGGGCCCTCCTCCACCATCACACTATCACTAGGGCCCCCCCTTTATCCTACATCCTAGGGCCCCCCCTTTATCCTACATCCCCAGGCCTACCTACCCCCACTCACTCACTCAGCCCCACCTCCTCTCCACAAAGACCCGTTCATCCAGCCCTACCTCCCCCGCCTCCTCCTTCACCCTGCACTTCCACAGTCCCGCCTCTCTGCTTTCTTCCACCCTCTACCAGTGAACTCTTTTCATACCCACTGAACCTTCTGCTTTCTTCCACCCTCTACCAGTGAACTCTTTTCATACCCACTGAACCTTTTAGAAGGAGTGCTGGCACCCACTATTCCGTTTATGTGCCGAAAGCAGGATTCGAACCCAGACCCCCAGCGCTGTAACGCAAGCACTTAACCTCTAGGCCACTGCAGTTAGCTGGTATTTGGTGGAGCGGGGGGCCAGATGTTCTGTCCACATTTTCTTCAGTGAACATGTTTCACAATGCAAATGGGTATGCTCACAGGACCATGCAGAAGAATGATAAATACGCCCAAAAGGTGCTCTCAGAAAAACAGCCACCAGAGGCTCAAGCAGGTAAGTGCTTGGTCTTGGAATGCTGGGGGCCTGAGTTCTAATCCAATGTCTGGAATCTCTGGGCATGTTTTTTAAAAAAAATTGTAAAAAGTTTTTTTATTGAAAATGGGTATGCATTGCCGGCGCGATCAGCCAACAATTAATGCCCCTTCAATACCTGCATTCCTACTAACAGTTGTGCCTTTTTTTCCTGCACTCTGGCCTTCGTAACACCCATACAAAAGCTTGTCCCTCTGGCCCCAACAGACTGGAAAAAAAGCAGGGGTAAAAGTGTAATCTACAGGTCATGGTGTATTTGATAATTGCACTGGGACTCAAACAGGACACCTTCTCGAGGCGCTGTGAGGCGACCACCGGCCCCTGCATAGCAAGCCAACCTGTATCAGCATCTCACCAGCAGCTGAACGTGTCGCCTGCAGGTTACACATAGGAGGCTGCAGTAGGTCCATTAACCCATTGGGCTGTCGACCCTCCTTCCTCAGAGAGCAGGAAACTGAATTTCCATGTTGCCTTCCTTTGGCACATTAGATCTATCTTTCACCCCAATTCAGAGCATGTGTTGCTTCACGGAGAGCTGATAATCATTGTGAGTTGTGAGCCACTAAAAGCTAAGCAGGTCAGTTAAATCTTTGCCTTTGTCATTGAAGTGTATTGATATGTGCAGGTGAGTCTTCTGTCCTGTGCTACTGTTTGTTTTCTTATTGCTGCTTGGTCATGATTCTTAAATGTAAACACTCTGCTCTCAAAAGTGAAAGCTTTGAAAGACTCTTGATATAACAAGCCTTTCCCACTCTTTGCCCTGGGGGTGAGAGGGCTGCTTTCTGCCTTTAACTTCCTCAATGTTGGGGTGTCTGGCTCCACCACTGACAACCAGGGGTAAATCCTGGAGGGAAACGGGCAGAGGTCTGCGCCCTGCGTCCTCCACGCGTCCCTAACGCTCCCAAACGCGACCACAGCCCTTACGGGCACAGCCCTATGTCCTATGCAGCCCCTCTGGTGCAGCCACCCACACAACTTAGGGTTAGGATCTGTGCTCTTCCATGTAGGCCTGGCCACCTAGGCCCCAGAAAGTGTCACAGCCTGTTTTTGAAACCTTAGTGATGGTGGCCTAGGTGAAGATGATCTTGGTGGAATATTGATGCCTTTTTCCTCCCAGAAGCCACCCCGGGAGCATATTAAAATGAAGGGGTGTGCCTGCTCAGCTGCCCTCTCTTTAACCTCTCTGCCTTAGTGACATTAGTTCTGGGCTCTCCAGGCGAATGTGTCCATCCGGGAGAGAGCTAGGAATAGGACGTCTCTTTCTGCAGGTACAGTGGGGAAGACTCAGAGAGCTGCATGCCTGAGACATCTTTCCTTGTCCCTCGCTCATTGTTGTGTTCCCTAACTTCTAACTCTCTGCCAGGCCAGGCCCTGTTTCTTTTACTGCCAACCCCCCTGACCCCTCGTCTTCGACCGACTTCCCGCTCTATTATGCCTTCTCCTTTTTTGCTCTCTTCTATGGCCCTTTGAAAAGGAATGCAGGCCGAGCTAAGCCTCATGAAGGAAATCTACCAACAAAAGATGCACTCTTCACTTATGGGTTGAGCTGTGAGACGAGTAAGAAGGGCCGAAGGGGTGATTGGGTTGTTCAGCTGGGAGGCACCAGAGGCGTAGCCAGTATTGCCTACCAAATGGGGGCCGAAGCTAATGTAGTTGGGCCCACTGCACTGACAAAAATATCTGTAAATGACCACACAGCGCTGCTGATTGGGTATTTGCAGAATTTGGGTGGGCCTTGCCCCTCAAGCCCTACCCTGCCTCTGCTCTCACCCCCAGGGCAAAGTGTGGGAAAGGCTCGCTGCAGCAAGAGTCTTTCAAATCTTTCACTTTTGAGAACAGAGTGTTTACATTTAAAAATCATGAACAAGCAGCAATAAGAAGGCATGCAGTAACCTAGGACAGGAGACTGCCCTGTGCATATCAATACACCCCAATGAGAAAGGCAAAGATTTAACTGACCTGCTTAGCTATTAGTGGCTCACACATCTCAATGATTATCATCTCTGCGTGAAGCAAAACATCCTCTGAATTGGGGTGAAAGACAGATCTAATGTGCCAAAGGAAGGCAACATTGAAATTCAGTTTCTTGCTCTCTGAGGAAGGAGGGTCGACAGCCCAATGGGTTAATGCACCTCCTGCAGCCTCCTATGTGTTGCCTGCAGGCGACACATTCAGTGCTGGTGAGATGCTGATACAGGTTGGCTTGCTATGCAGGGGCCGGTGGTCACCTCACAGCGACTCAACAAGGTGTCCTGTTTGAGTCCCAGTGCAAATATCGTATCAACCATGACCCGTAGATTACACTTTTTCCCCCTTGTATTTTCCCCTCAGTTGGGGCCAGAGAGACAAGCTTTTGTATGGGTGTTCCCAAGGCCAGAGTGCAGAAAACAAAGGCACAACTGTTAGTAGGAATGCAGGTATTGAAGGGGCATTAACTGTTGGCTGATCGCGCAGGGCAATGCATACCTATTTTCAATTAAAAAAAAAAAAACACATTTTTTAAATGCCCAGGAGGTTCCAGACATTGGATTAGAACTCTGGTCCCCAGCATCACAAGACCAAGCGCTTAGCAGTTGAGCCACTGATGGCTGTGCTCATGAGAGCTGCTTTTGGGCGTATATATCTTTCTTCTGCACGCCCCTGTGAGCATACCCATTTGCATTGTGAAATATGTTCACTGGAGAAAATGAGGATAGAACATCTGGCTCCCCGCTCCCCGCTCCCCGCTCCACCAAATACCAGCTAACTGCAGTGGCCTAGAGGTTAAGTGCTTGCCTTACAGCGCTGGGGGCCTGGGTTCGAGTCCTGCTTTCGGCACATAAACGCAATAGTGGGTGCCCACTCTCCTTCTAAAAGGTTCAGTGGGTATGAAAAGAGTTCCTTGGTAAAGGGAGAGTGGAAGAAAGCGAGAGGTGGGACTGAGGAAGTGCAGGGTAAAGGAGGAGGCGGGGCAGGCTAAAAGGGGAGGTAGGGCTGATTGAATGAGTCCCTGTGGAGAGAAGATGGGGCTGGGTGAGTGGGGGTAGGTCTAGGGAGGGTGGCAGAGAGGTGGGACTGTGGAAGTGCAAGGTAAGGAGGAGGAGGGGGAGGTAGAACTGGATGAAAAAAAAAATGTCAGCCCATGCTCTGGTCCCTTTTTCCTTCTCAATGCACCCTTCCCCCCACATTAGGGCCCTCCTACACACCCCCCTCTATAATGCAGGGCCCTCCTCCACCATCACACTATCACTAGGGCCCCCCCTTTATCCTACATCCTAGGGCCCCCCCTTTATCCTACATCCCCAGACCTACCTACCCCCACTCACTCAGCCCCACCTCCTCTCCACAAAGACCCGTTCATCCAGCCCTACCTCCCCCGCCTCCTCCTTCACCCTGCACTTCCACAGTCCGGCCTCTCTGCTTTCTTCCACCCTCTACCAGTGAACTCTTTTCATACCCACTGAACCTTCTGCTTTCTTCCACCCTCTACCAGTGAACTCTTTTCATACCCACTGAACCTTTTAGAAGGAGTGCTGGCACCCACTATTCCGTTTATGTGCCGAAAGCAGGATTCGAACCCAGACCCCCAGCGCTGTAACGCAAGCACTTAACCTCTAGGCCACTGCAGTTAGCTGGTATTTGGTGGAGCGGGGGGCCAGATGTTCTGTCCACATTTTCTTCAGTGAACATGTTTCACAATGCAAATGGGTATGCTCACAGGACCATGCAGAAGAATGATAAATACGCCCAAAAGGTGCTCTCAGAAAAACAGCCACCAGAGGCTCAAGCAGGTAAGTGCTTGGTCTTGGAATGCTGGGGGCCTGAGTTCTAATCCAATGTCTGGAATCTCTGGGCATGTTTTTTAAAAAAAATTGTAAAAAGTTTTTTTATTGAAAATGGGTATGCATTGCCGGCGCGATCAGCCAACAATTAATGCCCCTTCAATACCTGCATTCCTACTAACAGTTGTGCCTTTTTTTCCTGCACTCTGGCCTTCGTAACACCCATACAAAAGCTTGTCCCTCTGGCCCCAACAGACTGGAAAAAAAGCAGGGGTAAAAGTGTAATCTACAGGTCATGGTGTATTTGATAATTGCACTGGGACTCAAACAGGACACCTTCTCGAGGCGCTGTGAGGCGACCACCGGCCCCTGCATAGCAAGCCAACCTGTATCAGCATCTCACCAGCAGCTGAACGTGTCGCCTGCAGGTTACACATAGGAGGCTGCAGTAGGTCCATTAACCCATTGGGCTGTCGACCCTCCTTCCTCAGAGAGCAGGAAACTGAATTTCCATGTTGCCTTCCTTTGGCACATTAGATCTATCTTTCACCCCAATTCAGAGCATGTGTTGCTTCACGGAGAGCTGATAATCATTGTGAGTTGTGAGCCACTAAAAGCTAAGCAGGTCAGTTAAATCTTTGCCTTTGTCATTGAAGTGTATTGATATGTGCAGGTGAGTCTTCTGTCCTGTGCTACTGTTTGTTTTCTTATTGCTGCTTGGTCATGATTCTTAAATGTAAACACTCTGCTCTCAAAAGTGAAAGCTTTGAAAGACTCTTGATATAACAAGCCTTTCCCACTCTTTGCCCTGGGGGTGAGAGGGCTGCTTTCTGCCTTTAACTTCCTCAATGTTGGGGTGTCTGGCTCCACCACTGACAACCAGGGGTAAATCCTGGAGGGAAACGGGCAGAGGTCTGCGCCCTGCGTCCTCCACGCGTCCCTAACGCTCCCAAACGCGACCACAGCCCTTACGGGCACAGCCCTATGTCCTATGCAGCCCCTCTGGTGCAGCCACCCACACAACTTAGGGTTAGGATCTGTGCTCTTCCATGTAGGCCTGGCCACCTAGGCCCCAGAAAGTGTCACAGCCTGTTTTTGAAACCTTAGTGATGGTGGCCTAGGTGAAGATGATCTTGGTGGAATATTGATGCCTTTTTCCTCCCAGAAGCCACCCCGGGAGCATATTAAAATGAAGGGGTGTGCCTGCTCAGCTGCCCTCTCTTTAACCTCTCTGCCTTAGTGACATTAGTTCTGGGCTCTCCAGGCGAATGTGTCCATCCGGGAGAGAGCTAGGAATAGGACGTCTCTTTCTGCAGGTACAGTGGGGAAGACTCAGAGAGCTGCATGCCTGAGACATCTTTCCTTGTCCCTCGCTCATTGTTGTGTTCCCTAACTTCTAACTCTCTGCCAGGCCAGGCCCTGTTTCTTTTACTGCCAACCCCCCTGACCCCTCGTCTTCGACCGACTTCCCGCTCTATTATGCCTTCTCCTTTTTTGCTCTCTTCTATGGCCCTTTGAAAAGGAATGCAGGCCGAGCTAAGCCTCATGAAGGAAATCTACCAACAAAAGATGCACTCTTCACTTATGGGTTGAGCTGTGAGACGAGTAAGAAGGGCCGAAGGGGTGATTGGGTTGTTCAGCTGGGAGGCACCAGAGGCGTAGCCAGTATTGCCTACCAAATGGGGGCCGAAGCTAATGTAGTTGGGCCCACTGCACTGACAAAAATATCTGTAAATGACCACACAGCGCTGCTGATTGGGTATTTGCAGAATTTGGGTGGGCCTTGCCCCTCAAGCCCTACCCTGCCTCTGCTCTCACCCCCAGGGCAAAGTGTGGGAAAGGCTCGCTGCAGCAAGAGTCTTTCAAATCTTTCACTTTTGAGAACAGAGTGTTTACATTTAAAAATCATGAACAAGCAGCAATAAGAAGGCATGCAGTAACCTAGGACAGGAGACTGCCCTGTGCATATCAATACACCCCAATGAGAAAGGCAAAGATTTAACTGACCTGCTTAGCTATTAGTGGCTCACACATCTCAATGATTATCATCTCTGCGTGAAGCAAAACATCCTCTGAATTGGGGTGAAAGACAGATCTAATGTGCCAAAGGAAGGCAACATTGAAATTCAGTTTCTTGCTCTCTGAGGAAGGAGGGTCGACAGCCCAATGGGTTAATGCACCTCCTGCAGCCTCCTATGTGTTGCCTGCAGGCGACACATTCAGTGCTGGTGAGATGCTGATACAGGTTGGCTTGCTATGCAGGGGCCGGTGGTCACCTCACAGCGACTCGACAAGGTGTCCTGTTTGAGTCCCAGTGCAAATATCGTATCAACCATGACCCGTAGATTACACTTTTTCCCCCTTGTATTTTCCTCTCAGTTGGGGCCAGAGAGACACGCTTTTGTATGGGTGTTCCCAAGGCCAGAGTGCAGAAAACAAAGGCACAACTGTTAGTAGGAATGCAGGTATTGAAGGGGCATTAACTGTTGGCTGATCGCGCAGGGCAATGCATACCTATTTTCAATTAAAAAAAAAAAAAACACATTTTTTAAATGCCCAGGAGGTTCCAGACATTGGATTAGAACTCTGGTCCCCAGCATCACAAGACCAAGCGCTTAGCAGTTGAGCCACTGATGGCTGTGCTCATGAGAGCTGCTTTTGGGCGTATATATCTTTCTTCTGCACGCCCCTGTGAGCATACCCATTTGCATTGTGAAATATGTTCACTGGAGAAAATGAGGATAGAACATCTGGCTCCCCGCTCCACCAAATACCAGCTAACTGCAGTGGCCTAGAGGTTAAGTGCTTGCCTTACAGCGCTGGGGGCCTGGGTTCGAGTCCTGCTTTCGGCACATAAACGCAATAGTGGGTGCCCACTCTCCTTCTAAAAGGTTCAGTGGGTATGAAAAGAGTTGCTTGGTAAAGGGAGAGTGGAAGAAAGCGAGAGGTGGGACTGAGGAAGTGCAGGGTAAAGGAGGAGGCGGGGCAGGCTAAAAGGGGAGGTAGGGCTGATTGAATGAGTCCCTGTGGAGAGAAGATGGGGCTGGGTGAGTGGGGGTAGGTCTAGGGAGGGTGGCAGAGAGGTGGGACTGTGGAAGTGCAAGGTAAGGAGGAGGAGGGGGAGGTAGAACTGGATGAAAAAAAAAATGTCAGCCCATGCTCTGGTCCCTTTTTCCTTCTCAATGCACCCTTCCCCCCACATTAGGGCCCTCCTACACACCCCCCTCTATAATGCAGGGCCCTCCTCCACCATCACACTATCACTAGGGCCCCCCCTTTATCCTACATCCTAGGGCCCCCCCTTTATCCTACATCCCCAGGCCTACCTACCCCCACTCACTCACTCAGCCCCACCTCCTCTCCACAAAGACCCGTTCATCCAGCCCTACCTCCCCCGCCTCCTCCTTCACCCTGCACTTCCACAGTCCCGCCTCTCTGCTTTCTTCCACCCTCTACCAGTGAACTCTTTTCATACCCACTGAACCTTCTGCTTTCTTCCACCCTCTACCAGTGAACTCTTTTCATACCCACTGAACCTTTTAGAAGGAGTGCTGGCACCCACTATTCCGTTTATGTGCCGAAAGCAGGATTCGAACCCAGACCCCCAGCGCTGTAACGCAAGCACTTAACCTCTAGGCCACTGCAGTTAGCTGGTATTTGGTGGAGCGGGGGGCCAGATGTTCTGTCCACATTTTCTTCAGTGAACATGTTTCACAATGCAAATGGGTATGCTCACAGGACCATGCAGAAGAATGATAAATACGCCCAAAAGGTGCTCTCAGAAAAACAGCCACCAGAGGCTCAAGCAGGTAAGTGCTTGGTCTTGGAATGCTGGGGGCCTGAGTTCTAATCCAATGTCTGGAATCTCTGGGCATGTTTTTTAAAAAAAATTGTAAAAAGTTTTTTTATTGAAAATGGGTATGCATTGCCGGCGCGATCAGCCAACAATTAATGCCCCTTCAATACCTGCATTCCTACTAACAGTTGTGCCTTTTTTTCCTGCACTCTGGCCTTCGTAACACCCATACAAAAGCTTGTCCCTCTGGCCCCAACAGACTGGAAAAAAAGCAGGGGTAAAAGTGTAATCTACAGGTCATGGTGTATTTGATAATTGCACTGGGACTCAAACAGGACACCTTCTCGAGGCGCTGTGAGGCGACCACCGGCCCCTGCATAGCAAGCCAACCTGTATCAGCATCTCACCAGCAGCTGAACGTGTCGCCTGCAGGTTACACATAGGAGGCTGCAGTAGGTCCATTAACCCATTGGGCTGTCGACCCTCCTTCCTCAGAGAGCAGGAAACTGAATTTCCATGTTGCCTTCCTTTGGCACATTAGATCTATCTTTCACCCCAATTCAGAGCATGTGTTGCTTCACGGAGAGCTGATAATCATTGTGAGTTGTGAGCCACTAAAAGCTAAGCAGGTCAGTTAAATCTTTGCCTTTGTCATTGAAGTGTATTGATATGTGCAGGTGAGTCTTCTGTCCTGTGCTACTGTTTGTTTTCTTATTGCTGCTTGGTCATGATTCTTAAATGTAAACACTCTGCTCTCAAAAGTGAAAGCTTTGAAAGACTCTTGATATAACAAGCCTTTCCCACTCTTTGCCCTGGGGGTGAGAGGGCTGCTTTCTGCCTTTAACTTCCTCAATGTTGGGGTGTCTGGCTCCACCACTGACAACCAGGGGTAAATCCTGGAGGGAAACGGGCAGAGGTCTGCGCCCTGCGTCCTCCACGCGTCCCTAACGCTCCCAAACGCGACCACAGCCCTTACGGGCACAGCCCTATGTCCTATGCAGCCCCTCTGGTGCAGCCACCCACACAACTTAGGGTTAGGATCTGTGCTCTTCCATGTAGGCCTGGCCACCTAGGCCCCAGAAAGTGTCACAGCCTGTTTTTGAAACCTTAGTGATGGTGGCCTAGGTGAAGATGATCTTGGTGGAATATTGATGCCTTTTTCCTCCCAGAAGCCACCCCGGGAGCATATTAAAATGAAGGGGTGTGCCTGCTCAGCTGCCCTCTCTTTAACCTCTCTGCCTTAGTGACATTAGTTCTGGGCTCTCCAGGCGAATGTGTCCATCCGGGAGAGAGCTAGGAATAGGACGTCTCTTTCTGCAGGTACAGTGGGGAAGACTCAGAGAGCTGCATGCCTGAGACATCTTTCCTTGTCCCTCGCTCATTGTTGTGTTCCCTAACTTCTAACTCTCTGCCAGGCCAGGCCCTGTTTCTTTTACTGCCAACCCCCCTGACCCCTCGTCTTCGACCGACTTCCCGCTCTATTATGCCTTCTCCTTTTTTGCTCTCTTCTATGGCCCTTTGAAAAGGAATGCAGGCCGAGCTAAGCCTCATGAAGGAAATCTACCAACAAAAGATGCACTCTTCACTTATGGGTTGAGCTGTGAGACGAGTAAGAAGGGCCGAAGGGGTGATTGGGTTGTTCAGCTGGGAGGCACCAGAGGCGTAGCCAGTATTGCCTACCAAATGGGGGCCGAAGCTAATGTAGTTGGGCCCACTGCACTGACAAAAATATCTGTAAATGACCACACAGCGCTGCTGATTGGGTATTTGCAGAATTTGGGTGGGCCTTGCCCCTCAAGCCCTACCCTGCCTCTGCTCTCACCCCCAGGGCAAAGTGTGGGAAAGGCTCGCTGCAGCAAGAGTCTTTCAAATCTTTCACTTTTGAGAACAGAGTGTTTACATTTAAAAATCATGAACAAGCAGCAATAAGAAGGCATGCAGTAACCTAGGACAGGAGACTGCCCTGTGCATATCAATACACCCCAATGAGAAAGGCAAAGATTTAACTGACCTGCTTAGCTATTAGTGGCTCACACATCTCAATGATTATCATCTCTGCGTGAAGCAAAACATCCTCTGAATTGGGGTGAAAGACAGATCTAATGTGCCAAAGGAAGGCAACATTGAAATTCAGTTTCTTGCTCTCTGAGGAAGGAGGGTCGACAGCCCAATGGGTTAATGCACCTCCTGCAGCCTCCTATGTGTTGCCTGCAGGCGACACATTCAGTGCTGGTGAGATGCTGATACAGGTTGGCTTGCTATGCAGGGGCCGGTGGTCACCTCACAGCGACTCAACAAGGTGTCCTGTTTGAGTCCCAGTGCAAATATCGTATCAACCATGACCCGTAGATTACACTTTTTCCCCCTTGTATTTTCCCCTCAGTTGGGGCCAGAGAGACAAGCTTTTGTATGGGTGTTCCCAAGGCCAGAGTGCAGAAAACAAAGGCACAACTGTTAGTAGGAATGCAGGTATTGAAGGGGCATTAACTGTTGGCTGATCGCGCAGGGCAATGCATACCTATTTTCAATTAAAAAAAAAAAAACACATTTTTTAAATGCCCAGGAGGTTCCAGACATTGGATTAGAACTCTGGTCCCCAGCATCACAAGACCAAGCGCTTAGCAGTTGAGCCACTGATGGCTGTGCTCATGAGAGCTGCTTTTGGGCGTATATATCTTTCTTCTGCACGCCCCTGTGAGCATACCCATTTGCATTGTGAAATATGTTCACTGGAGAAAATGAGGATAGAACATCTGGCTCCCCGCTCCCCGCTCCACCAAATACCAGCTAACTGCAGTGGCCTAGAGGTTAAGTGCTTGCCTTACAGCGCTGGGGGCCTGGGTTCGAGTCCTGCTTTCGGCACATAAACGCAATAGTGGGTGCCCACTCTCCTTCTAAAAGGTTCAGTGGGTATGAAAAGAGTTCCTTGGTAAAGGGAGAGTGGAAGAAAGCGAGAGGTGGGACTGAGGAAGTGCAGGGTAAAGGAGGAGGCGGGGCAGGCTAAAAGGGGAGGTAGGGCTGATTGAATGAGTCCCTGTGGAGAGAAGATGGGGCTGGGTGAGTGGGGGTAGGTCTAGGGAGGGTGGCAGAGAGGTGGGACTGTGGAAGTGCAAGGTAAGGAGGAGGAGGGGGAGGTAGAACTGGATGAAAAAAAAAATGTCAGCCCATGCTCTGGTCCCTTTTTCCTTCTCAATGCACCCTTCCCCCCACATTAGGGCCCTCCTACACACCCCCCTCTATAATGCAGGGCCCTCCTCCACCATCACACTATCACTAGGGCCCCCCCTTTATCCTACATCCTAGGGCCCCCCCTTTATCCTACATCCCCAGGCCTACCTACCCCCACTCACTCAGCCCCACCTCCTCTCCACAAAGACCCGTTCATCCAGCCCTACCTCCCCCGCCTCCTCCTTCACCCTGCACTTCCACAGTCCCGCCTCTCTGCTTTCTTCCACCCTCTACCAGTGAACTCTTTTCATACCCACTGAACCTTCTGCTTTCTTCCACCCTCTACCAGTGAACTCTTTTCATACCCACTGAACCTTTTAGAAGGAGTGCTGGCACCCACTATTCCGTTTATGTGCCGAAAGCAGGATTCGAACCCAGACCCCCAGCGCTGTAACGCAAGCACTTAACCTCTAGGCCACTGCAGTTAGCTGGTATTTGGTGGAGCGGGGGGCCAGATGTTCTGTCCACATTTTCTTCAGTGAACATGTTTCACAATGCAAATGGGTATGCTCACAGGACCATGCAGAAGAATGATAAATACGCCCAAAAGGTGCTCTCAGAAAAACAGCCACCAGAGGCTCAAGCAGGTAAGTGCTTGGTCTTGGAATGCTGGGGGCCTGAGTTCTAATCCAATGTCTGGAATCTCTGGGCATGTTTTTTAAAAAAAATTGTAAAAAGTTTTTTTATTGAAAATGGGTATGCATTGCCGGCGCGATCAGCCAACAATTAATGCCCCTTCAATACCTGCATTCCTACTAACAGTTGTGCCTTTTTTTCCTGCACTCTGGCCTTCGTAACACCCATACAAAAGCTTGTCCCTCTGGCCCCAACAGACTGGAAAAAAAGCAGGGGTAAAAGTGTAATCTACAGGTCATGGTGTATTTGATAATTGCACTGGGACTCAAACAGGACACCTTCTCGAGGCGCTGTGAGGCGACCACCGGCCCCTGCATAGCAAGCCAACCTGTATCAGCATCTCACCAGCAGCTGAACGTGTCGCCTGCAGGTTACACATAGGAGGCTGCAGTAGGTCCATTAACCCATTGGGCTGTCGACCCTCCTTCCTCAGAGAGCAGGAAACTGAATTTCCATGTTGCCTTCCTTTGGCACATTAGATCTATCTTTCACCCCAATTCAGAGCATGTGTTGCTTCACGGAGAGCTGATAATCATTGTGAGTTGTGAGCCACTAAAAGCTAAGCAGGTCAGTTAAATCTTTGCCTTTGTCATTGAAGTGTATTGATATGTGCAGGTGAGTCTTCTGTCCTGTGCTACTGTTTGTTTTCTTATTGCTG
Source organism: Ambystoma mexicanum (assembly GCF_040938575.1). Taxonomy (NCBI): domain Eukaryota; kingdom Metazoa; phylum Chordata; class Amphibia; order Caudata; family Ambystomatidae; genus Ambystoma; species Ambystoma mexicanum. The sequence goes on along the minus strand of NC_090927.1, from coordinate 1,078,452,897 downwards.
CTTGGTCATGATTCTTAAATGTAAACACTCTGCTCTCAAAAGTGAAAGCTTTGAAAGACTCTTGATATAACAAGCCTTTCCCACTCTTTGCCCTCGGGGTGAGAGGGCTGCTTTCTGCCTTTAACTTCCTCAATGTTGGGGTGTCTGGCTCCACCACTGACAACCAGGGGTAAATCCTGGAGGGAAACGGGCAGAGGTCTGCGCCCTGCGTCCTCCACGCGTCCCTAACGCTCCCAAACGCGACCACAGCCCTTACGGGCACAGCCCTATGTCCTATGCAGCCCCTCTGGTGCAGCCACCCACACAACTTAGGGTTAGGATCTGTGCTCTTCCATGTAGGCCTGGCCACCTAGGCCCCAGAAAGTGTCACAGCCTGTTTTTGAAACCTTAGTGATGGTGGCCTAGGTGAAGATGATCTTGGTGGAATATTGATGCCTTTTTCCTCCCAGAAGCCACCCCGGGAGCATATTAAAATGAAGGGGTGTGCCTGCTCAGCTGCCCTCTCTTTAACCTCTCTGCCTTAGTGACATTAGTTCTGGGCTCTCCAGGCGAATGTGTCCATCCGGGAGAGAGCTAGGAATAGGACGTCTCTTTCTGCAGGTACAGTGGGGAAGACTCAGAGAGCTGCATGCCTGAGACATCTTTCCTTGTCCCTCGCTCATTGTTGTGTTCCCTAACTTCTAACTCTCTGCCAGGCCAGGCCCTGTTTCTTTTACTGCCAACCCCCCTGACCCCTCGTCTTCGACCGACTTCCCGCTCTATTATGCCTTCTCCTTTTTTGCTCTCTTCTATGGCCCTTTGAAAAGGAATGCAGGCCGAGCTAAGCCTCATGAAGGAAATCTACCAACAAAAGATGCACTCTTCACTTATGGGTTGAGCTGTGAGACGAGTAAGAAGGGCCGAAGGGGTGATTGGGTTGTTCAGCTGGGAGGCACCAGAGGCGTAGCCAGTATTGCCTACCAAATGGGGGCCGAAGCTAATGTAGTTGGGCCCACTGCACTGACAAAAATATCTGTAAATGACCACACAGCGCTGCTGATTGGGTATTTGCAGAATTTGGGTGGGCCTTGCCCCTCAAGCCCTACCCTGCCTCTGCTCTCACCCCCAGGGCAAAGTGTGGGAAAGGCTCGCTGCAGCAAGAGTCTTTCAAATCTTTCACTTTTGAGAACAGAGTGTTTACATTTAAAAATCATGAACAAGCAGCAATAAGAAGGCATGCAGTAACCTAGGACAGGAGACTGCCCTGTGCATATCAATACACCCCAATGAGAAAGGCAAAGATTTAACTGACCTGCTTAGCTATTAGTGGCTCACACATCTCAATGATTATCATCTCTGCGTGAAGCAAAACATCCTCTGAATTGGGGTGAAAGACAGATCTAATGTGCCAAAGGAAGGCAACATTGAAATTCAGTTTCTTGCTCTCTGAGGAAGGAGGGTCGACAGCCCAATGGGTTAATGCACCTCCTGCAGCCTCCTATGTGTTGCCTGCAGGCGACACATTCAGTGCTGGTGAGATGCTGATACAGGTTGGCTTGCTATGCAGGGGCCGGTGGTCACCTCACAGCGACTCAACAAGGTGTCCTGTTTGAGTCCCAGTGCAAATATCGTATCAACCATGACCCGTAGATTACACTTTTTCCCCCTTGTATTTTCCCCTCAGTTGGGGCCAGAGAGACAAGCTTTTGTATGGGTGTTCCCAAGGCCAGAGTGCAGAAAACAAAGGCACAACTGTTAGTAGGAATGCAGGTATTGAAGGGGCATTAACTGTTGGCTGATCGCGCAGGGCAATGCATACCTATTTTCAATTAAAAAAAAAAAAAAACACATTTTTTAAATGCCCAGGAGGTTCCAGACATTGGATTAGAACTCTGGTCCCCAGCATCACAAGACCAAGCGCTTAGCAGTTGAGCCACTGATGGCTGTGCTCATGAGAGCTGCTTTTGGGCGTATATATCTTTCTTCTGCACGCCCCTGTGAGCATACCCATTTGCATTGTGAAATATGTTCACTGGAGAAAATGAGGATAGAACATCTGGCTCCCCGCTCCCCGCTCCCCGCTCCACCAAATACCAGCTAACTGCAGTGGCCTAGAGGTTAAGTGCTTGCCTTACAGCGCTGGGGGCCTGGGTTCGAGTCCTGCTTTCGGCACATAAACGCAATAGTGGGTGCCCACTCTCCTTCTAAAAGGTTCAGTGGGTATGAAAAGAGTTCCTTGGTAAAGGGAGAGTGGAAGAAAGCGAGAGGTGGGACTGAGGAAGTGCAGGGTAAAGGAGGAGGCGGGGCAGGCTAAAAGGGGAGGTAGGGCTGATTGAATGAGTCCCTGTGGAGAGAAGATGGGGCTGGGTGAGTGGGGGTAGGTCTAGGGAGGGTGGCAGAGAGGTGGGACTGTGGAAGTGCAAGGTAAGGAGGAGGAGGGGGAGGTAGAACTGGATGAAAAAAAAAATGTCAGCCCATGCTCTGGTCCCTTTTTCCTTCTCAATGCACCCTTCCCCCCACATTAGGGCCCTCCTACACACCCCCCTCTATAATGCAGGGCCCTCCTCCACCATCACACTATCACTAGGGCCCCCCCTTTATCCTACATCCTAGGGCCCCCCCTTTATCCTACATCCCCAGGCCTACCTACCCCCACTCACTCAGCCCCACCTCCTCTCCACAAAGACCCGTTCATCCAGCCCTACCTCCCCCGCCTCCTCCTTCACCCTGCACTTCCACAGTCCGGCCTCTCTGCTTTCTTCCACCCTCTACCAGTGAACTCTTTTCATACCCACTGAACCTTCTGCTTTCTTCCACCCTCTACCAGTGAACTCTTTTCATACCCACTGAACCTTTTAGAAGGAGTGCTGGCACCCACTATTCCGTTTATGTGCCGAAAGCAGGATTCGAACCCAGACCCCCAGCGCTGTAACGCAAGCACTTAACCTCTAGGCCACTGCAGTTAGCTGGTATTTGGTGGAGCGGGGGGCCAGATGTTCTGTCCACATTTTCTTCAGTGAACATGTTTCACAATGCAAATGGGTATGCTCACAGGACCATGCAGAAGAATGATAAATACGCCCAAAAGGTGCTCTCAGAAAAACAGCCACCAGAGGCTCAAGCAGGTAAGTGCTTGGTCTTGGAATGCTGGGGGCCTGAGTTCTAATCCAATGTCTGGAATCTCTGGGCATGTTTTTTAAAAAAAATTGTAAAAAGTTTTTTTATTGAAAATGGGTATGCATTGCCGGCGCGATCAGCCAACAATTAATGCCCCTTCAATACCTGCATTCCTACTAACAGTTGTGCCTTTTTTTCCTGCACTCTGGCCTTCGTAACACCCATACAAAAGCTTGTCCCTCTGGCCCCAACAGACTGGAAAAAAAGCAGGGGTAAAAGTGTAATCTACAGGTCATGGTGTATTTGATAATTGCACTGGGACTCAAACAGGACACCTTCTCGAGGCGCTGTGAGGCGACCACCGGCCCCTGCATAGCAAGCCAACCTGTATCAGCATCTCACCAGCAGCTGAACGTGTCGCCTGCAGGTTACACATAGGAGGCTGCAGTAGGTCCATTAACCCATTGGGCTGTCGACCCTCCTTCCTCAGAGAGCAGGAAACTGAATTTCCATGTTGCCTTCCTTTGGCACATTAGATCTATCTTTCACCCCAATTCAGAGCATGTGTTGCTTCACGGAGAGCTGATAATCATTGTGAGTTGTGAGCCACTAAAAGCTAAGCAGGTCAGTTAAATCTTTGCCTTTGTCATTGAAGTGTATTGATATGTGCAGGTGAGTCTTCTGTCCTGTGCTACTGTTTGTTTTCTTATTGCTGCTTGGTCATGATTCTTAAATGTAAACACTCTGCTCTCAAAAGTGAAAGCTTTGAAAGACTCTTGATATAACAAGCCTTTCCCACTCTTTGCCCTGGGGGTGAGAGGGCTGCTTTCTGCCTTTAACTTCCTCAATGTTGGGGTGTCTGGCTCCACCACTGACAACCAGGGGTAAATCCTGGAGGGAAACGGGCAGAGGTCTGCGCCCTGCGTCCTCCACGCGTCCCTAACGCTCCCAAACGCGACCACAGCCCTTACGGGCACAGCCCTATGTCCTATGCAGCCCCTCTGGTGCAGCCACCCACACAACTTAGGGTTAGGATCTGTGCTCTTCCATGTAGGCCTGGCCACCTAGGCCCCAGAAAGTGTCACAGCCTGTTTTTGAAACCTTAGTGATGGTGGCCTAGGTGAAGATGATCTTGGTGGAATATTGATGCCTTTTTCCTCCCAGAAGCCACCCCGGGAGCATATTAAAATGAAGGGGTGTGCCTGCTCAGCTGCCCTCTCTTTAACCTCTCTGCCTTAGTGACATTAGTTCTGGGCTCTCCAGGCGAATGTGTCCATCCGGGAGAGAGCTAGGAATAGGACGTCTCTTTCTGCAGGTACAGTGGGGAAGACTCAGAGAGCTGCATGCCTGAGACATCTTTCCTTGTCCCTCGCTCATTGTTGTGTTCCCTAACTTCTAACTCTCTGCCAGGCCAGGCCCTGTTTCTTTTACTGCCAACCCCCCTGACCCCTCGTCTTCGACCGACTTCCCGCTCTATTATGCCTTCTCCTTTTTTGCTCTCTTCTATGGCCCTTTGAAAAGGAATGCAGGCCGAGCTAAGCCTCATGAAGGAAATCTACCAACAAAAGATGCACTCTTCACTTATGGGTTGAGCTGTGAGACGAGTAAGAAGGGCCGAAGGGGTGATTGGGTTGTTCAGCTGGGAGGCACCAGAGGCGTAGCCAGTATTGCCTACCAAATGGGGGCCGAAGCTAATGTAGTTGGGCCCACTGCACTGACAAAAATATCTGTAAATGACCACACAGCGCTGCTGATTGGGTATTTGCAGAATTTGGGTGGGCCTTGCCCCTCAAGCCCTACCCTGCCTCTGCTCTCACCCCCAGGGCAAAGTGTGGGAAAGGCTCGCTGCAGCAAGAGTCTTTCAAATCTTTCACTTTTGAGAACAGAGTGTTTACATTTAAAAATCATGAACAAGCAGCAATAAGAAGGCATGCAGTAACCTAGGACAGGAGACTGCCCTGTGCATATCAATACACCCCAATGAGAAAGGCAAAGATTTAACTGACCTGCTTAGCTATTAGTGGCTCACACATCTCAATGATTATCATCTCTGCGTGAAGCAAAACATCCTCTGAATTGGGGTGAAAGACAGATCTAATGTGCCAAAGGAAGGCAACATTGAAATTCAGTTTCTTGCTCTCTGAGGAAGGAGGGTCGACAGCCCAATGGGTTAATGCACCTCCTGCAGCCTCCTATGTGTTGCCTGCAGGCGACACATTCAGTGCTGGTGAGATGCTGATACAGGTTGGCTTGCTATGCAGGGGCCGGTGGTCACCTCACAGCGACTCAACAAGGTGTCCTGTTTGAGTCCCAGTGCAAATATCGTATCAACCATGACCCGTAGATTACACTTTTTCCCCCTTGTATTTTCCCCTCAGTTGGGGCCAGAGAGACAAGCTTTTGTATGGGTGTTCCCAAGGCCAGAGTGCAGAAAACAAAGGCACAACTGTTAGTAGGAATGCAGGTATTGAAGGGGCATTAACTGTTGGCTGATCGCGCAGGGCAATGCATACCTATTTTCAATTAAAAAAAAAAAAAACACATTTTTTAAATGCCCAGGAGGTTCCAGACATTGGATTAGAACTCTGGTCCCCAGCATCACAAGACCAAGCGCTTAGCAGTTGAGCCACTGATGGCTGTGCTCATGAGAGCTGCTTTTGGGCGTATATATCTTTCTTCTGCACGCCCCTGTGAGCATACCCATTTGCATTGTGAAATATGTTCACTGGAGAAAATGAGGATAGAACATCTGGCTCCCCGCTCCCCGCTCCCCGCTCCACCAAATACCAGCTAACTGCAGTGGCCTAGAGGTTAAGTGCTTGCCTTACAGCGCTGGGGGCCTGGGTTCGAGTCCTGCTTTCGGCACATAAACGCAATAGTGGGTGCCCACTCTCCTTCTAAAAGGTTCAGTGGGTATGAAAAGAGTTCCTTGGTAAAGGGAGAGTGGAAGAAAGCGAGAGGTGGGACTGAGGAAGTGCAGGGTAAAGGAGGAGGCGGGGCAGGCTAAAAGGGGAGGTAGGGCTGATTGAATGAGTCCCTGTGGAGAGAAGATGGGGCTGGGTGAGTGGGGGTAGGTCTAGGGAGGGTGGCAGAGAGGTGGGACTGTGGAAGTGCAGGGTAAGGAGGAGGAGGGGGAGGTAGAACTGGATGAAAAAAAAAATGTCAGCCCATGCTCTGGTCCCTTTTTCCTTCTCAATGCACCCTTCCCCCCACATTAGGGCCCTCCTACACACCCCCCTCTATAATGCAGGGCCCTCCTCCACCATCACACTATCACTAGGGCCCCCCCTTTATCCTACATCCTAGGGCCCCCCCTTTATCCTACATCCCCAGGCCTACCTACCCCCACTCACTCAGCCCCACCTCCTCTCCACAAAGACCCGTTCATCCAGCCCTACCTCCCCCACCTCCTCCTTCACCCTGCACTTCCACAGTCCCGCCTCTCTGCTTTCTTCCACCCTCTACCAGTGAACTCTTTTCATACCCACTGAACCTTCTGCTTTCTTCCACCCTCTACCAGTGAACTCTTTTCATACCCACTGAACCTTTTAGAAGGAGTGCTGGCACCCACTATTCCGTTTATGTGCCAAAAGCAGGATTCGAACCCAGACCCCCAGCGCTGTAACGCAAGCACTTAACCTCTAGGCCACTGCAGTTAGCTGGTATTTGGTGGAGCGGGGGGCCAGATGTTCTGTCCACATTTTCTTCAGTGAACATGTTTCACAATGCAAATGGGTATGCTCACAGGACCATGCAGAAGAATGATAAATACGCCCAAAAGGTGCTCTCAGAAAAACAGCCACCAGAGGCTCAAGCAGGTAAGTGCTTGGTCTTGGAATGCTGGGGGCCTGAGTTCTAATCCAATGTCTGGAATCTCTGGGCATGTTTTTTAAAAAAAATTGTAAAAAGTTTTTTTATTGAAAATGGGTATGCATTGCCGGCGCGATCAGCCAACAATTAATGCCCCTTCAATACCTGCATTCCTACTAACAGTTGTGCCTTTTTTTCCTGCACTCTGGCCTTCGTAACACCCATACAAAAGCTTGTCCCTCTGGCCCCAACAGACTGGAAAAAAAGCAGGGGTAAAAGTGTAATCTACAGGTCATGGTGTATTTGATAATTGCACTGGGACTCAAACAGGACACCTTCTCGAGGCGCTGTGAGGCGACCACCGGCCCCTGCATAGCAAGCCAACCTGTATCAGCATCTCACCAGCAGCTGAACGTGTCGCCTGCAGGTTACACATAGGAGGCTGCAGTAGGTCCATTAACCCATTGGGCTGTCGACCCTCCTTCCTCAGAGAGCAGGAAACTGAATTTCCATGTTGCCTTCCTTTGGCACATTAGATCTATCTTTCACCCCAATTCAGAGCATGTGTTGCTTCACGGAGAGCTGATAATCATTGTGAGTTGTGAGCCACTAAAAGCTAAGCAGGTCAGTTAAATCTTTGCCTTTGTCATTGAAGTGTATTGATATGTGCAGGTGAGTCTTCTGTCCTGTGCTACTGTTTGTTTTCTTATTGCTGCTTGGTCATGATTCTTAAATGTAAACACTCTGCTCTCAAAAGTGAAAGCTTTGAAAGACTCTTGATATAACAAGCCTTTCCCACTCTTTGCCCTGGGGGTGAGAGGGCTGCTTTCTGCCTTTAACTTCCTCAATGTTGGGGTGTCTGGCTCCACCACTGACAACCAGGGGTAAATCCTGGAGGGAAACGGGCAGAGGTCTGCGCCCTGCGTCCTCCACGCGTCCCTAACGCTCCCAAACGCGACCACAGCCCTTACGGGCACAGCCCTATGTCCTATGCAGCCCCTCTGGTGCAGCCACCCACACAACTTAGGGTTAGGATCTGTGCTCTTCCATGTAGGCCTGGCCACCTAGGCCCCAGAAAGTGTCACAGCCTGTTTTTGAAACCTTAGTGATGGTGGCCTAGGTGAAGATGATCTTGGTGGAATATTGATGCCTTTTTCCTCCCAGAAGCCACCCCGGGAGCATATTAAAATGAAGGGGTGTGCCTGCTCAGCTGCCCTCTCTTTAACCTCTCTGCCTTAGTGACATTAGTTCTGGGCTCTCCAGGCGAATGTGTCCATCCGGGAGAGAGCTAGGAATAGGACGTCTCTTTCTGCAGGTACAGTGGGGAAGACTCAGAGAGCTGCATGCCTGAGACATCTTTCCTTGTCCCTCGCTCATTGTTGTGTTCCCTAACTTCTAACTCTCTGCCAGGCCAGGCCCTGTTTCTTTTACTGCCAACCCCCTGAACCCTCGTCTTCGACCGACTTCCCGCTCTATTATGCCTTCTCCTTTTTTGCTCTCTTCTATGGCCCTTTGAAAAGGAATGCAGGCCGAGCTAAGCCTCATGAAGGAAATCTACCAACAAAAGATGCACTCTTCACTTATGGGTTGAGCTGTGAGACGAGTAAGAAGGGCCGAAGGGGTGATTGGGTTGTTCAGCTGGGAGGCACCAGAGGCGTAGCCAGTATTGCCTACCAAATGGGGGCCGAAGCTAATGTAGTTGGGCCCACTGCACTGACAAAAATATCTGTAAATGACCACACAGCGCTGCTGATTGGGTATTTGCAGAATTTGGGTGGGCCTTGCCCCTCAAGCCCTACCCTGCCTCTGCTCTCACCCCCAGGGCAAAGTGTGGGAAAGGCTCGCTGCAGCAAGAGTCTTTCAAATCTTTCACTTTTGAGAACAGAGTGTTTACATTTAAAAATCATGAACAAGCAGCAATAAGAAGGCATGCAGTAACCTAGGACAGGAGACTGCCCTGTGCATATCAATACACCCCAATGAGAAAGGCAAAGATTTAACTGACCTGCTTAGCTATTAGTGGCTCACACATCTCAATGATTATCATCTCTGCGTGAAGCAAAACATCCTCTGAATTGGGGTGAAAGACAGATCTAATGTGCCAAAGGAAGGCAACATTGAAATTCAGTTTCTTGCTCTCTGAGGAAGGAGGGTCGACAGCCCAATGGGTTAATGCACCTCCTGCAGCCTCCTATGTGTTGGCTGCAGGCGACACATTCAGTGCTGGTGAGATGCTGATACAGGTTGGCTTGCTATGCAGGGGCCGGTGGTCACCTCACAGCGACTCGACAAGGTGTCCTGTTTGAGTCCCAGTGCAAATATCGTATCAACCATGACCCGTAGATTACACTTTTTCCCCCTTGTATTTTCCCCTCAGTTGGGGCCAGAGAGACAAGCTTTTGTATGGGTGTTCCCAAGGCCAGAGTGCAGAAAACAAAGGCACAACTGTTAGTAGGAATGCAGGTATTGAAGGGGCATTAACTGTTGGCTGATCGCGCAGGGCAATGCATACCTATTTTCAATTAAAAAAAAAAAAAACACATTTTTTAAATGCCCAGGAGGTTCCAGACATTGGATTAGAACTCTGGTCCCCAGCATCACAAGACCAAGCGCTTAGCAGTTGAGCCACTGATGGCTGTGCTCATGAGAGCTGCTTTTGGGCGTATATATCTTTCTTCTGCACGTCCCTGTGAGCATACCCATTTGCATTGTGAAATATGTTCACTGGAGAAAATGAGGATAGAACATCTGGCTCCCCGCTCCCCGCTCCCCGCTCCACCAAATACCAGCTAACTGCAGTGGCCTAGAGGTGAAGTGCTTGCCTTACAGCGCTGGGGGCCTGGGTTCGAGTCCTGCTTTCGGCACATAAACGCAATAGTGGGTGCCCACTCTCCTTCTAAAAGGTTCAGTGGGTATGAAAAGAGTTCCTTGGTAAAGGGAGAGTGGAAGAAAGCGAGAGGTGGGACTGAGGAAGTGCAGGGTAAAGGAGGAGGCGGGGCAGGCTAAAAGGGGAGGTAGGGCTGATTGAATGAGTCCCTGTGGAGAGAAGATGGGGCTGGGTGAGTGGGGGTAGGTCTAGGGAGGGTGGCAGAGAGGGGGGACTGTGGAAGTGCAGGGTAAGGAGGAGGAGGGGGAGGTAGAACTGGATGAAAAAAAAAATGTCAGCCCATGCTCTGGTCCCTTTTTCCTTCTCAATGCACCCTTCCCCCCACATTAGGGCCCTCCTACACACCCCCCTCTATAATGCAGGGCCCTCCTCCACCATCACACTATCACTAGGGCCCCCCCTTTATCCTACATCCTAGGGCCCCCCCTTTATCCTACATCCCCAGGCCTACCTACCCCCACTCACTCAGCCCCACCTCCTCTCCACAAAGACCCGTTCATCCAGCCCTACCTCCCCCACCTCCTCCTTCACCCTGCACTTCCACAGTCCCGCCTCTCTGCTTTCTTCCACCCTCTACCAGTGAACTCTTTTCATACCCACTGAACCTTCTGCTTTCTTCCACCCTCTACCAGTGAACTCTTTTCATACCCACTGAACCTTTTAGAAGGAGTGCTGGCACCCACTATTCCGTTTATGTGCCGAAAGCAGGATTCGAACCCAGACCCCCAGCGCTGTAACGCAAGCACTTAACCTCTAGGCCACTGCAGTTAGCTGGTATTTGGTGGAGCGGGGGGCCAGATGTTCTGTCCACATTTTCTTCAGTGAACATGTTTCACAATGCAAATGGGTATGCTCACAGGACCATGCAGAAGAATGATAAATACGCCCAAAAGGTGCTCTCAGAAAAACAGCCACCAGAGGCTCAAGCAGGTAAGTGCTTGGTCTTGGAATGCTGGGGGCCTGAGTTCTAATCCAATGTCTGGAATCTCTGGGCATGTTTTTTAAAAAAAATTGTAAAAAGTTTTTTTATTGAAAATGGGTATGCATTGCCGGCGCGATCAGCCAACAATTAATGCCCCTTCAATACCTGCATTCCTACTAACAGTTGTGCCTTTTTTTCCTGCACTCTGGCCTTCGTAACACCCATACAAAAGCTTGTCCCTCTGGCCCCAACAGACTGGAAAAAAAGCAGGGGTAAAAGTGTAATCTACAGGTCATGGTGTATTTGATAATTGCACTGGGACTCAAACAGGACACCTTCTCGAGGCGCTGTGAGGCGACCACCGGCCCCTGCATAGCAAGCCAACCTGTATCAGCATCTCACCAGCAGCTGAACGTGTCGCCTGCAGGTTACACATAGGAGGCTGCAGTAGGTCCATTAACCCATTGGGCTGTCGACCCTCCTTCCTCAGAGAGCAGGAAACTGAATTTCCATGTTGCCTTCCTTTGGCACATTAGATCTATCTTTCACCCCAATTCAGAGCATGTGTTGCTTCACGGAGAGCTGATAATCATTGTGAGTTGTGAGCCACTAAAAGCTAAGCAGGTCAGTTAAATCTTTGCCTTTGTCATTGAAGTGTATTGATATGTGCAGGTGAGTCTTCTGTCCTGTGCTACTGTTTGTTTTCTTATTGCTGCTTGGTCATGATTCTTAAATGTAAACACTCTGCTCTCAAAAGTGAAAGCTTTGAAAGACTCTTGATATAACAAGCCTTTCCCACTCTTTGCCCTGGGGGTGAGAGGGCTGCTTTCTGCCTTTAACTTCCTCAATGTTGGGGTGTCTGGCTCCACCACTGACAACCAGGGGTATATCCTGGAGGGAAACGGGCAGAGGTCTGCGCCCTGCGTCCTCCACGCGTCCCTAACGCTCCCAAACGCGACCACAGCCCTTACGGGCACAGCCCTATGTCCTATGCAGCCCCTCTGGTGCAGCCACCCACACAACTTAGGGTTAGGATCTGTGCTCTTCCATGTAGGCCTGGCCACCTAGGCCCCAGAAAGTGTCACAGCCTGTTTTTGAAACCTTAGTGATGGTGGCCTAGGTGAAGATGATCTTGGTGGAATATTGATGCCTTTTTCCTCCCAGAAGCCACCCCGGGAGCATATTAAAATGAAGGGGTGTGCCTGCTCAGCTGCCCTCTCTTTAACCTCTCTGCCTTAGTGACATTAGTTCTGGGCTCTCCAGGCGAATGTGTCCATCCGGGAGAGAGCTAGGAATAGGACGTCTCTTTCTGCAGGTACAGTGGGGAAGACTCAGAGAGCTGCATGCCTGAGACATCTTTCCTTGTCCCTCGCTCATTGTTGTGTTCCCTAACTTCTAACTCTCTGCCAGGCCAGGCCCTGTTTCTTTTACTGCCAACCCCCCTGACCCCTCGTCTTCGACCGACTTCCCGCTCTATTATGCCTTCTCCTTTTTTGCTCTCTTCTATGGCCCTTTGAAAAGGAATGCAGGCCGAGCTAAGCCTCATGAAGGAAATCTACCAACAAAAGATGCACTCTTCACTTATGGGTTGAGCTGTGAGACGAGTAAGAAGGGCCGAAGGGGTGATTGGGTTGTTCAGCTGGGAGGCACCAGAGGCGTAGCCAGTATTGCCTACCAAATGGGGGCCGAAGCTAATGTAGTTGGGCCCACTGCACTGACAAAAATATCTGTAAATGACCACACAGCGCTGCTGATTGGGTATTTGCAGAATTTGGGTGGGCCTTGCCCCTCAAGCCCTACCCTGCCTCTGCTCTCACCCCCAGGGCAAAGTGTGGGAAAGGCTCGCTGCAGCAAGAGTCTTTCAAATCTTTCACTTTTGAGAACAGAGTGTTTACATTTAAAAATCATGAACAAGCAGCAATAAGAAGGCATGCAGTAACCTAGGACAGGAGACTGCCCTGTGCATATCAATACACCCCAATGAGAAAGGCAAAGATTTAACTGACCTGCTTAGCTATTAGTGGCTCACACATCTCAATGATTATCATCTCTGCGTGAAGCAAAACATCCTCTGAATTGGGGTGAAAGACAGATCTAATGTGCCAAAGGAAGGCAACATTGAAATTCAGTTTCTTGCTCTCTGAGGAAGGAGGGTCGACAGCCCAATGGGTTAATGCACCTCCTGCAGCCTCCTATGTGTTGGCTGCAGGCGACACATTCAGTGCTGGTGAGATGCTGATACAGGTTGGCTTGCTATGCAGGGGCCGGTGGTCACCTCACAGCGACTCGACAAGGTGTCCTGTTTGAGTCCCAGTGCAAATATCGTATCAACCATGACCCGTAGATTACACTTTTTCCCCCTTGTATTTTCCCCTCAGTTGGGGCCAGAGAGACAAGCTTTTGTATGGGTGTTCCCAAGGCCAGAGTGCAGAAAACAAAGGCACAACTGTTAGTAGGAATGCAGGTATTGAAGGGGCATTAACTGTTGGCTGATCGCGCAGGGCAATGCATACCTATTTTCAATTAAAAAAAAAAAAAACACATTTTTTAAATGCCCAGGAGGTTCCAGACATTGGATTAGAACTCTGGTCCCCAGCATCACAAGACCAAGCGCTTAGCAGTTGAGCCACTGATGGCTGTGCTCATGAGAGCTGCTTTTGGGCGTATATATCTTTCTTCTGCACGCCCCTGTGAGCATACCCATTTGCATTGTGAAATATGTTCACTGGAGAAAATGAGGATAGAACATCTGGCTCCCCGCTCCCCGCTCCCCGCTCCACCAAATACCAGCTAACTGCAGTGGCCTAGAGGTTAAGTGCTTGCCTTACAGCGCTGGGGGCCTGGGTTCGAGTCCTGCTTTCGGCACATAAACGCAATAGTGGGTGCCCACTCTCCTTCTAAAAGGTTCAGTGGGTATGAAAAGAGTTCCTTGGTAAAGGGAGAGTGGAAGAAAGCGAGAGGTGGGACTGAGGAAGTGCAGGGTAAAGGAGGAGGCGGGGCAGGCTAAAAGGGGAGGTAGGGCTGATTGAATGAGTCCCTGTGGAGAGAAGATGGGGCTGGGTGAGTGGGGGTAGGTCTAGGGAGGGTGGCAGAGAGGTGGGACTGTGGAAGTGCAGGGTAAGGAGGAGGAGGGGGAGGTAGAACTGGATGAAAAAAAAAATGTCAGCCCATGCTCTGGTCCCTTTTTCCTTCTCAATGCACCCTTCCCCCCACATTAGGGCCCTCCTACACACCCCCCTCTATAATGCAGGGCCCTCCTCCACCATCACACTATCACTAGGGCCCCCCCTTTATCCTACATCCTAGGGCCCCCCCTTTATCCTACATCCCCAGGCCTACCTACCCCCACTCACTCAGCCCCACCTCCTCTCGACAAAGACCCGTTCATCCAGCCCTACCTCCCCCACCTCCTCCTTCACCCTGCACTTCCACAGTCCCGCCTCTCTGCTTTCTTCCACCCTCTACCAGTGAACTCTTTTCATACCCACTGAACCTTCTGCTTTCTTCCACCCTCTACCAGTGAACTCTTTTCATACCCACTGAACCTTTTAGAAGGAGTGCTGGCACCCACTATTCCGTTTATGTGCCAAAAGCAGGATTCGAACCCAGACCCCCAGCGCTGTAACGCAAGCACTTAACCTCTAGGCCACTGCAGTTAGCTGGTATTTGGTGGAGCGGGGGGCCAGATGTTCTGTCCACATTTTCTTCAGTGAACATGTTTCACAATGCAAATGGGTATGCTCACAGGACCATGCAGAAGAATGATAAATACGCCCAAAAGGTGCTCTCAGAAAAACAGCCACCAGAGGCTCAAGCAGGTAAGTGCTTGGTCTTGGAATGCTGGGGGCCTGAGTTCTAATCCAATGTCTGGAATCTCTGGGCATGTTTTTTAAAAAAAATTGTAAAAAGTTTTTTTATTGAAAATGGGTATGCATTGCCGGCGCGATCAGCCAACAATTAATGCCCCTTCAATACCTGCATTCCTACTAACAGTTGTGCCTTTTTTTCCTGCACTCTGGCCTTCGTAACACCCATACAAAAGCTTGTCCCTCTGGCCCCAACAGACTGGAAAAAAAGCAGGGGTAAAAGTGTAATCTACAGGTCATGGTGTATTTGATAATTGCACTGGGACTCAAACAGGACACCTTCTCGAGGCGCTGTGAGGCGACCACCGGCCCCTGCATAGCAAGCCAACCTGTATCAGCATCTCACCAGCAGCTGAACGTGTCGCCTGCAGGTTACACATAGGAGGCTGCAGTAGGTCCATTAACCCATTGGGCTGTCGACCCTCCTTCCTCAGAGAGCAGGAAACTGAATTTCCATGTTGCCTTCCTTTGGCACATTAGATCTATCTTTCACCCCAATTCAGAGCATGTGTTGCTTCACGGAGAGCTGATAATCATTGTGAGTTGTGAGCCACTAAAAGCTAAGCAGGTCAGTTAAATCTTTGCCTTTGTCATTGAAGTGTATTGATATGTGCAGGTGAGTCTTCTGTCCTGTGCTACTGTTTGTTTTCTTATTGCTGCTTGGTCATGATTCTTAAATGTAAACACTCTGCTCTCAAAAGTGAAAGCTTTGAAAGACTCTTGATATAACAAGCCTTTCCCACTCTTTGCCCTGGGGGTGAGAGGGCTGCTTTCTGCCTTTAACTTCCTCAATGTTGGGGTGTCTGGCTCCACCACTGACAACCAGGGGTATATCCTGGAGGGAAACGGGCAGAGGTCTGCGCCCTGCGTCCTCCACGCGTCCCTAACGCTCCCAAACGCGACCACAGCCCTTATGGGCACAGCCCTATGTCCTATGCAGCCCCTCTGGTGCAGCCACCCACACAACTTAGGGTTAGGATCTGTGCTCTTCCATGTAGGCCTGGCCACCTAGGCCCCAGAAAGTGTCACAGCCTGTTTTTGAAACCTTAGTGATGGTGGCCTAGGTGAAGATGATCTTGGTGGAATATTGATGCCTTTTTCCTCCCAGAAGCCACCCCGGGAGCATATTAAAATGAAGGGGTGTGCCTGCTCAGCTGCCCTCTCTTTAACCTCTCTGCCTTAGTGACATTAGTTCTGGGCTCTCCAGGCGAATGTGTCCATCCGGGAGAGAGCTAGGAATAGGACGTCTCTTTCTGCAGGTACAGTGGGGAAGACTCAGAGAGCTGCATGCCTGAGACATCTTTCCTTGTCCCTCGCTCATTGTTGTGTTCCCTAACTTCTAACTCTCTGCCAGGCCAGGCCCTGTTTCTTTTACTGCCAACCCCCTGAACCCTCGTCTTCGACCGACTTCCCGCTCTATTATGCCTTCTCCTTTTTTGCTCTCTTCTATGGCCCTTTGAAAAGGAATGCAGGCCGAGCTAAGCCTCATGAAGGAAATCTACCAACAAAAGATGCACTCTTCACTTATGGGTTGAGCTGTGAGACGAGTAAGAAGGGCCGAAGGGGTGATTGGGTTGTTCAGCTGGGAGGCACCAGAGGCGTAGCCAGTATTGCCTACCAAATGGGGGCCGAAGCTAATGTAGTTGGGCCCACTGCACTGACAAAAATATCTGTAAATGACCACACAGCGCTGCTGATTGGGTATTTGCAGAATTTGGGTGGGCCTTGCCCCTCAAGCCCTACCCTGCCTCTGCTCTCACCCCCAGGGCAAAGTGTGGGAAAGGCTCGCTGCAGCAAGAGTCTTTCAAATCTTTCACTTTTGAGAACAGAGTGTTTACATTTAAAAATCATGAACAAGCAGCAATAAGAAGGCATGCAGTAACCTAGGACAGGAGACTGCCCTGTGCATATCAATACACCCCAATGAGAAAGGCAAAGATTTAACTGACCTGCTTAGCTATTAGTGGCTCACACATCTCAATGATTATCATCTCTGCGTGAAGCAAAACATCCTCTGAATTGGGGTGAAAGACAGATCTAATGTGCCAAAGGAAGGCAACATTGAAATTCAGTTTCTTGCTCTCTGAGGAAGGAGGGTCGACAGCCCAATGGGTTAATGCACCTCCTGCAGCCTCCTATGTGTTGGCTGCAGGCGACACATTCAGTGCTGGTGAGATGCTGATACAGGTTGGCTTGCTATGCAGGGGCCGGTGGTCACCTCACAGCGACTCGACAAGGTGTCCTGTTTGAGTCCCAGTGCAAATATCGTATCAACCATGACCCGTAGATTACACTTTTTCCCCCTTGTATTTTCCCCTCAGTTGGGGCCAGAGAGACAAGCTTTTGTATGGGTGTTCCCAAGGCCAGAGTGCAGAAAACAAAGGCACAACTGTTAGTAGGAATGCAGGTATTGAAGGGGCATTAACTGTTGGCTGATCGCGCAGGGCAATGCATACCTATTTTCAATTAAAAAAAAAAAAAACACATTTTTTAAATGCCCAGGAGGTTCCAGACATTGGATTAGAACTCTGGTCCCCAGCATCACAAGACCAAGCGCTTAGCAGTTGAGCCACTGATGGCTGTGCTCATGAGAGCTGCTTTTGGGCGTATATATCTTTCTTCTGCACGTCCCTGTGAGCATACCCATTTGCATTGTGAAATATGTTCACTGGAGAAAATGAGGATAGAACATCTGGCTCCCCGCTCCCCGCTCCCCGCTCCACCAAATACCAGCTAACTGCAGTGGCCTAGAGGTGAAGTGCTTGCCTTACAGCGCTGGGGGCCTGGGTTCGAGTCCTGCTTTCGGCACATAAACGCAATAGTGGGTGCCCACTCTCCTTCTAAAAGGTTCAGTGGGTATGAAAAGAGTTCCTTGGTAAAGGGAGAGTGGAAGAAAGCGAGAGGTGGGACTGAGGAAGTGCAGGGTAAAGGAGGAGGCGGGGCAGGCTAAAAGGGGAGGTAGGGCTGATTGAATGAGTCCCTGTGGAGAGAAGATGGGGCTGGGTGAGTGGGGGTAGGTCTAGGGAGGGTGGCAGAGAGGGGGGACTGTGGAAGTGCAGGGTAAGGAGGAGGAGGGGGAGGTAGAACTGGATGAAAAAAAAAATGTCAGCCCATGCTCTGGTCCCTTTTTCCTTCTCAATGCACCCTTCCCCCCACATTAGGGCCCTCCTACACACCCCCCTCTATAATGCAGGGCCCTCCTCCACCATCACACTATCACTAGGGCCCCCCCTTTATCCTACATCCTAGGGCCCCCCCTTTATCCTACATCCCCAGGCCTACCTACCCCCACTCACTCAGCCCCACCTCCTCTCCACAAAGACCCGTTCATCCAGCCCTACCTCCCCCACCTCCTCCTTCACCCTGCACTTCCACAGTCCCGCCTCTCTGCTTTCTTCCACCCTCTACCAGTGAACTCTTTTCATACCCACTGAACCTTCTGCTTTCTTCCACCCTCTACCAGTGAACTCTTTTCATACCCACTGAACCTTTTAGAAGGAGTGCTGGCACCCACTATTCCGTTTATGTGCCGAAAGCAGGATTCGAACCCAGACCCCCAGCGCTGTAACGCAAGCACTTAACCTCTAGGCCACTGCAGTTAGCTGGTATTTGGTGGAGCGGGGGGCCAGATGTTCTGTCCACATTTTCTTCAGTGAACATGTTTCACAATGCAAATGGGTATGCTCACAGGACCATGCAGAAGAATGATAAATACGCCCAAAAGGTGCTCTCAGAAAAACAGCCACCAGAGGCTCAAGCAGGTAAGTGCTTGGTCTTGGAATGCTGGGGGCCTGAGTTCTAATCCAATGTCTGGAATCTCTGGGCATGTTTTTTAAAAAAAATTGTAAAAAGTTTTTTTATTGAAAATGGGTATGCATTGCCGGCGCGATCAGCCAACAATTAATGCCCCTTCAATACCTGCATTCCTACTAACAGTTGTGCCTTTTTTTCCTGCACTCTGGCCTTCGTAACACCCATACAAAAGCTTGTCCCTCTGGCCCCAACAGACTGGAAAAAAAGCAGGGGTAAAAGTGTAATCTACAGGTCATGGTGTATTTGATAATTGCACTGGGACTCAAACAGGACACCTTCTCGAGGCGCTGTGAGGCGACCACCGGCCCCTGCATAGCAAGCCAACCTGTATCAGCATCTCACCAGCAGCTGAACGTGTCGCCTGCAGGTTACACATAGGAGGCTGCAGTAGGTCCATTAACCCATTGGGCTGTCGACCCTCCTTCCTCAGAGAGCAGGAAACTGAATTTCCATGTTGCCTTCCTTTGGCACATTAGATCTATCTTTCACCCCAATTCAGAGCATGTGTTGCTTCACGGAGAGCTGATAATCATTGTGAGTTGTGAGCCACTAAAAGCTAAGCAGGTCAGTTAAATCTTTGCCTTTGTCATTGAAGTGTATTGATATGTGCAGGTGAGTCTTCTGTCCTGTGCTACTGTTTGTTTTCTTATTGCTGCTTGGTCATGATTCTTAAATGTAAACACTCTGCTCTCAAAAGTGAAAGCTTTGAAAGACTCTTGATATAACAAGCCTTTCCCACTCTTTGCCCTGGGGGTGAGAGGGCTGCTTTCTGCCTTTAACTTCCTCAATGTTGGGGTGTCTGGCTCCACCACTGACAACCAGGGGTATATCCTGGAGGGAAACGGGCAGAGGTCTGCGCCCTGCGTCCTCCACGCGTCCCTAACGCTCCCAAACGCGACCACAGCCCTTACGGGCACAGCCCTATGTCCTATGCAGCCCCTCTGGTGCAGCCACCCACACAACTTAGGGTTAGGATCTGTGCTCTTCCATGTAGGCCTGGCCACCTAGGCCCCAGAAAGTGTCACAGCCTGTTTTTGAAACCTTAGTGATGGTGGCCTAGGTGAAGATGATCTTGGTGGAATATTGATGCCTTTTTCCTCCCAGAAGCCACCCCGGGAGCATATTAAAATGAAGGGGTGTGCCTGCTCAGCTGCCCTCTCTTTAACCTCTCTGCCTTAGTGACATTAGTTCTGGGCTCTCCAGGCGAATGTGTCCATCCGGGAGAGAGCTAGGAATAGGACGTCTCTTTCTGCAGGTACAGTGGGGAAGACTCAGAGAGCTGCATGCCTGAGACATCTTTCCTTGTCCCTCGCTCATTGTTGTGTTCCCTAACTTCTAACTCTCTGCCAGGCCAGGCCCTGTTTCTTTTACTGCCAACCCCCCTGACCCCTCGTCTTCGACCGACTTCCCGCTCTATTATGCCTTCTCCTTTTTTGCTCTCTTCTATGGCCCTTTGAAAAGGAATGCAGGCCGAGCTAAGCCTCATGAAGGAAATCTACCAACAAAAGATGCACTCTTCACTTATGGGTTGAGCTGTGAGACGAGTAAGAAGGGCCGAAGGGGTGATTGGGTTGTTCAGCTGGGAGGCACCAGAGGCGTAGCCAGTATTGCCTACCAAATGGGGGCCGAAGCTAATGTAGTTGGGCCCACTGCACTGACAAAAATATCTGTAAATGACCACACAGCGCTGCTGATTGGGTATTTGCAGAATTTGGGTGGGCCTTGCCCCTCAAGCCCTACCCTGCCTCTGCTCTCACCCCCAGGGCAAAGTGTGGGAAAGGCTCGCTGCAGCAAGAGTCTTTCAAATCTTTCACTTTTGAGAACAGAGTGTTTACATTTAAAAATCATGAACAAGCAGCAATAAGAAGGCATGCAGTAACCTAGGACAGGAGACTGCCCTGTGCATATCAATACACCCCAATGAGAAAGGCAAAGATTTAACTGACCTGCTTAGCTATTAGTGGCTCACACATCTCAATGATTATCATCTCTGCGTGAAGCAAAACATCCTCTGAATTGGGGTGAAAGACAGATCTAATGTGCCAAAGGAAGGCAACATTGAAATTCAGTTTCTTGCTCTCTGAGGAAGGAGGGTCGACAGCCCAATGGGTTAATGCACCTCCTGCAGCCTCCTATGTGTTGGCTGCAGGCGACACATTCAGTGCTGGTGAGATGCTGATACAGGTTGGCTTGCTATGCAGGGGCCGGTGGTCACCTCACAGCGACTCGACAAGGTGTCCTGTTTGAGTCCCAGTGCAAATATCGTATCAACCATGACCCGTAGATTACACTTTTTCCCCCTTGTATTTTCCCCTCAGTTGGGGCCAGAGAGACAAGCTTTTGTATGGGTGTTCCCAAGGCCAGAGTGCAGAAAACAAAGGCACAACTGTTAGTAGGAATGCAGGTATTGAAGGGGCATTAACTGTTGGCTGATCGCGCAGGGCAATGCATACCTATTTTCAATTAAAAAAAAAAAAAACACATTTTTTAAATGCCCAGGAGGTTCCAGACATTGGATTAGAACTCTGGTCCCCAGCATCACAAGACCAAGCGCTTAGCAGTTGAGCCACTGATGGCTGTGCTCATGAGAGCTGCTTTTGGGCGTATATATCTTTCTTCTGCACGCCCCTGTGAGCATACCCATTTGCATTGTGAAATATGTTCACTGGAGAAAATGAGGATAGAACATCTGGCTCCCCGCTCCCCGCTCCCCGCTCCACCAAATACCAGCTAACTGCAGTGGCCTAGAGGTTAAGTGCTTGCCTTACAGCGCTGGGGGCCTGGGTTCGAGTCCTGCTTTCGGCACATAAACGCAATAGTGGGTGCCCACTCTCCTTCTAAAAGGTTCAGTGGGTATGAAAAGAGTTCCTTGGTAAAGGGAGAGTGGAAGAAAGCGAGAGGTGGGACTGAGGAAGTGCAGGGTAAAGGAGGAGGCGGGGCAGGCTAAAAGGGGAGGTAGGGCTGATTGAATGAGTCCCTGTGGAGAGAAGATGGGGCTGGGTGAGTGGGGGTAGGTCTAGGGAGGGTGGCAGAGAGGTGGGACTGTGGAAGTGCAGGGTAAGGAGGAGGAGGGGGAGGTAGAACTGGATGAAAAAAAAAATGTCAGCCCATGCTCTGGTCCCTTTTTCCTTCTCAATGCACCCTTCCCCCCACATTAGGGCCCTCCTACACACCCCCCTCTATAATGCAGGGCCCTCCTCCACCATCACACTATCACTAGGGCCCCCCCTTTATCCTACATCCTAGGGCCCCCCCTTTATCCTACATCCCCAGGCCTACCTACCCCCACTCACTCAGCCCCACCTCCTCTCCACAAAGACCCGTTCATCCAGCCCTACCTCCCCCACCTCCTCCTTCACCCTGCACTTCCACAGTCCCGCCTCTCTGCTTTCTTCCACCCTCTACCAGTGAACTCTTTTCATACCCACTGAACCTTCTGCTTTCTTCCACCCTCTACCAGTGAACTCTTTTCATACCCACTGAACCTTTTAGAAGGAGTGCTGGCACCCACTATTCCGTTTATGTGCCAAAAGCAGGATTCGAACCCAGACCCCCAGCGCTGTAACGCAAGCACTTAACCTCTAGGCCACTGCAGTTAGCTGGTATTTGGTGGAGCGGGGGGCCAGATGTTCTGTCCACATTTTCTTCAGTGAACATGTTTCACAATGCAAATGGGTATGCTCACAGGACCATGCAGAAGAATGATAAATACGCCCAAAAGGTGCTCTCAGAAAAACAGCCACCAGAGGCTCAAGCAGGTAAGTGCTTGGTCTTGGAATGCTGGGGGCCTGAGTTCTAATCCAATGTCTGGAATCTCTGGGCATGTTTTTTAAAAAAAATTGTAAAAAGTTTTTTTATTGAAAATGGGTATGCATTGCCGGCGCGATCAGCCAACAATTAATGCCCCTTCAATACCTGCATTCCTACTAACAGTTGTGCCTTTTTTTCCTGCACTCTGGCCTTCGTAACACCCATACAAAAGCTTGTCCCTCTGGCCCCAACAGACTGGAAAAAAAGCAGGGGTAAAAGTGTAATCTACAGGTCATGGTGTATTTGATAATTGCACTGGGACTCAAACAGGACACCTTCTCGAGGCGCTGTGAGGCGACCACCGGCCCCTGCATAGCAAGCCAACCTGTATCAGCATCTCACCAGCAGCTGAACGTGTCGCCTGCAGGTTACACATAGGAGGCTGCAGTAGGTCCATTAACCCATTGGGCTGTCGACCCTCCTTCCTCAGAGAGCAGGAAACTGAATTTCCATGTTGCCTTCCTTTGGCACATTAGATCTATCTTTCACCCCAATTCAGAGCATGTGTTGCTTCACGGAGAGCTGATAATCATTGTGAGTTGTGAGCCACTAAAAGCTAAGCAGGTCAGTTAAATCTTTGCCTTTGTCATTGAAGTGTATTGATATGTGCAGGTGAGTCTTCTGTCCTGTGCTACTGTTTGTTTTCTTATTGCTGCTTGGTCATGATTCTTAAATGTAAACACTCTGCTCTCAAAAGTGAAAGCTTTGAAAGACTCTTGATATAACAAGCCTTTCCCACTCTTTGCCCTGGGGGTGAGAGGGCTGCTTTCTGCCTTTAACTTCCTCAATGTTGGGGTGTCTGGCTCCACCACTGACAACCAGGGGTATATCCTGGAGGGAAACGGGCAGAGGTCTGCGCCCTGCGTCCTCCACGCGTCCCTAACGCTCCCAAACGCGACCACAGCCCTTATGGGCACAGCCCTATGTCCTATGCAGCCCCTCTGGTGCAGCCACCCACACAACTTAGGGTTAGGATCTGTGCTCTTCCATGTAGGCCTGGCCACCTAGGCCCCAGAAAGTGTCACAGCCTGTTTTTGAAACCTTAGTGATGGTGGCCTAGGTGAAGATGATCTTGGTGGAATATTGATGCCTTTTTCCTCCCAGAAGCCACCCCGGGAGCATATTAAAATGAAGGGGTGTGCCTGCTCAGCTGCCCTCTCTTTAACCTCTCTGCCTTAGTGACATTAGTTCTGGGCTCTCCAGGCGAATGTGTCCATCCGGGAGAGAGCTAGGAATAGGACGTCTCTTTCTGCAGGTACAGTGGGGAAGACTCAGAGAGCTGCATGCCTGAGACATCTTTCCTTGTCCCTCGCTCATTGTTGTGTTCCCTAACTTCTAACTCTCTGCCAGGCCAGGCCCTGTTTCTTTTACTGCCAACCCCCCTGACCCCTCGTCTTCGACCGACTTCCCGCTCTATTATGCCTTCTCCTTTTTTGCTCTCTTCTATGGCCCTTTGAAAAGGAATGCAGGCCGAGCTAAGCCTCATGAAGGAAATCTACCAACAAAAGATGCACTCTTCACTTATGGGTTGAGCTGTGAGACGAGTAAGAAGGGCCGAAGGGGTGATTGGGTTGTTCAGCTGGGAGGCACCAGAGGCGTAGCCAGTATTGCCTACCAAATGGGGGCCGAAGCTAATGTAGTTGGGCCCACTGCACTGACAAAAATATCTGTAAATGACCACACAGCGCTGCTGATTGGGTATTTGCAGAATTTGGGTGGGCCTTGCCCCTCAAGCCCTACCCTGCCTCTGCTCTCACCCCCAGGGCAAAGTGTGGGAAAGGCTCGCTGCAGCAAGAGTCTTTCAAATCTTTCACTTTTGAGAACAGAGTGTTTACATTTAAAAATCATGAACAAGCAGCAATAAGAAGGCATGCAGTAACCTAGGACAGGAGACTGCCCTGTGCATATCAATACACCCCAATGAGAAAGGCAAAGATTTAACTGACCTGCTTAGCTATTAGTGGCTCACACATCTCAATGATTATCATCTCTGCGTGAAGCAAAACATCCTCTGAATTGGGGTGAAAGACAGATCTAATGTGCCAAAGGAAGGCAACATTGAAATTCAGTTTCTTGCTCTCTGAGGAAGGAGGGTCGACAGCCCAATGGGTTAATGCACCTCCTGCAGCCTCCTATGTGTTGCCTGCAGGCGACACATTCAGTGCTGGTGAGATGCTGATACAGGTTGGCTTGCTATGCAGGGGCCGGTGGTCACCTCACAGCGACTCAACAAGGTGTCCTGTTTGAGTCCCAGTGCAAATATCGTATCAACCATGACCCGTAGATTACACTTTTTCCCCCTTGTATTTTCCCCTCAGTTGGGGCCAGAGAGACAAGCTTTTGTATGGGTGTTCCCAAGGCCAGAGTGCAGAAAACAAAGGCACAACTGTTAGTAGGAATGCAGGTATTGAAGGGGCATTAACTGTTGGCTGATCGCGCAGGGCAATGCATACCTATTTTCAATTAAAAAAAAAAAAAAACACATTTTTTAAATGCCCAGGAGGTTCCAGACATTGGATTAGAACTCTGGTCCCCAGCATCACAAGACCAAGCGCTTAGCAGTTGAGCCACTGATGGCTGTGCTCATGAGAGCTGCTTTTGGGCGTATATATCTTTCTTCTGCACGCCCCTGTGAGCATACCCATTTGCATTGTGAAATATGTTCACTGGAGAAAATGAGGATAGAACATCTGGCTCCCCGCTCCCCGCTCCCCGCTCCACCAAATACCAGCTAACTGCAGTGGCCTAGAGGTTAAGTGCTTGCCTTACAGCGCTGGGGGCCTGGGTTCGAGTCCTGCTTTCGGCACATAAACGCAATAGTGGGTGCCCACTCTCCTTCTAAAAGGTTCAGTGGGTATGAAAAGAGTTCCTTGGTAAAGGGAGAGTGGAAGAAAGCGAGAGGTGGGACTGAGGAAGTGCAGGGTAAAGGAGGAGGCGGGGCAGGCTAAAAGGGGAGGTAGGGCTGATTGAATGAGTCCCTGTGGAGAGAAGATGGGGCTGGGTGAGTGGGGGTAGGTCTAGGGAGGGTGGCAGAGAGGTGGGACTGTGGAAGTGCAAGGTAAGGAGGAGGAGGGGGAGGTAGAACTGGATGAAAAAAAAAATGTCAGCCCATGCTCTGGTCCCTTTTTCCTTCTCAATGCACCCTTCCCCCCACATTAGGGCCCTCCTACACACCCCCCTCTATAATGCAGGGCCCTCCTCCACCATCACACTATCACTAGGGCCCCCCCTTTATCCTACATCCTAGGGCCCCCCCTTTATCCTACATCCCCAGGCCTACCTACCCCCACTCACTCAGCCCCACCTCCTCTCCACAAAGACCCGTTCATCCAGCCCTACCTCCCCCGCCTCCTCCTTCACCCTGCACTTCCACAGTCCGGCCTCTCTGCTTTCTTCCACCCTCTACCAGTGAACTCTTTTCATACCCACTGAACCTTCTGCTTTCTTCCACCCTCTACCAGTGAACTCTTTTCATACCCACTGAACCTTTTAGAAGGAGTGCTGGCACCCACTATTCCGTTTATGTGCCGAAAGCAGGATTCGAACCCAGACCCCCAGCGCTGTAACGCAAGCACTTAACCTCTAGGCCACTGCAGTTAGCTGGTATTTGGTGGAGCGGGGGGCCAGATGTTCTGTCCACATTTTCTTCAGTGAACATGTTTCACAATGCAAATGGGTATGCTCACAGGACCATGCAGAAGAATGATAAATACGCCCAAAAGGTGCTCTCAGAAAAACAGCCACCAGAGGCTCAAGCAGGTAAGTGCTTGGTCTTGGAATGCTGGGGGCCTGAGTTCTAATCCAATGTCTGGAATCTCTGGGCATGTTTTTTAAAAAAAATTGTAAAAAGTTTTTTTATTGAAAATGGGTATGCATTGCCGGCGCGATCAGCCAACAATTAATGCCCCTTCAATACCTGCATTCCTACTAACAGTTGTGCCTTTTTTTCCTGCACTCTGGCCTTCGTAACACCCATACAAAAGCTTGTCCCTCTGGCCCCAACAGACTGGAAAAAAAGCAGGGGTAAAAGTGTAATCTACAGGTCATGGTGTATTTGATAATTGCACTGGGACTCAAACAGGACACCTTCTCGAGGCGCTGTGAGGCGACCACCGGCCCCTGCATAGCAAGCCAACCTGTATCAGCATCTCACCAGCAGCTGAACGTGTCGCCTGCAGGTTACACATAGGAGGCTGCAGTAGGTCCATTAACCCATTGGGCTGTCGACCCTCCTTCCTCAGAGAGCAGGAAACTGAATTTCCATGTTGCCTTCCTTTGGCACATTAGATCTATCTTTCACCCCAATTCAGAGCATGTGTTGCTTCACGGAGAGCTGATAATCATTGTGAGTTGTGAGCCACTAAAAGCTAAGCAGGTCAGTTAAATCTTTGCCTTTGTCATTGAAGTGTATTGATATGTGCAGGTGAGTCTTCTGTCCTGTGCTACTGTTTGTTTTCTTATTGCTGCTTGGTCATGATTCTTAAATGTAAACACTCTGCTCTCAAAAGTGAAAGCTTTGAAAGACTCTTGATATAACAAGCCTTTCCCACTCTTTGCCCTGGGGGTGAGAGGGCTGCTTTCTGCCTTTAACTTCCTCAATGTTGGGGTGTCTGGCTCCACCACTGACAACCAGGGGTAAATCCTGGAGGGAAACGGGCAGAGGTCTGCGCCCTGCGTCCTCCACGCGTCCCTAACGCTCCCAAACGCGACCACAGCCCTTACGGGCACAGCCCTATGTCCTATGCAGCCCCTCTGGTGCAGCCACCCACACAACTTAGGGTTAGGATCTGTGCTCTTCCATGTAGGCCTGGCCACCTAGGCCCCAGAAAGTGTCACAGCCTGTTTTTGAAACCTTAGTGATGGTGGCCTAGGTGAAGATGATCTTGGTGGAATATTGATGCCTTTTTCCTCCCAGAAGCCACCCCGGGAGCATATTAAAATGAAGGGGTGTGCCTGCTCAGCTGCCCTCTCTTTAACCTCTCTGCCTTAGTGACATTAGTTCTGGGCTCTCCAGGCGAATGTGTCCATCCGGGAGAGAGCTAGGAATAGGACGTCTCTTTCTGCAGGTACAGTGGGGAAGACTCAGAGAGCTGCATGCCTGAGACATCTTTCCTTGTCCCTCGCTCATTGTTGTGTTCCCTAACTTCTAACTCTCTGCCAGGCCAGGCCCTGTTTCTTTTACTGCCAACCCCCCTGACCCCTCGTCTTCGACCGACTTCCCGCTCTATTATGCCTTCTCCTTTTTTGCTCTCTTCTATGGCCCTTTGAAAAGGAATGCAGGCCGAGCTAAGCCTCATGAAGGAAATCTACCAACAAAAGATGCACTCTTCACTTATGGGTTGAGCTGTGAGACGAGTAAGAAGGGCCGAAGGGGTGATTGGGTTGTTCAGCTGGGAGGCACCAGAGGCGTAGCCAGTATTGCCTACCAAATGGGGGCCGAAGCTAATGTAGTTGGGCCCACTGCACTGACAAAAATATCTGTAAATGACCACACAGCGCTGCTGATTGGGTATTTGCAGAATTTGGGTGGGCCTTGCCCCTCAAGCCCTACCCTGCCTCTGCTCTCACCCCCAGGGCAAAGTGTGGGAAAGGCTCGCTGCAGCAAGAGTCTTTCAAATCTTTCACTTTTGAGAACAGAGTGTTTACATTTAAAAATCATGAACAAGCAGCAATAAGAAGGCATGCAGTAACCTAGGACAGGAGACTGCCCTGTGCATATCAATACACCCCAATGAGAAAGGCAAAGATTTAACTGACCTGCTTAGCTATTAGTGGCTCACACATCTCAATGATTATCATCTCTGCGTGAAGCAAAACATCCTCTGAATTGGGGTGAAAGACAGATCTAATGTGCCAAAGGAAGGCAACATTGAAATTCAGTTTCTTGCTCTCTGAGGAAGGAGGGTCGACAGCCCAATGGGTTAATGCACCTCCTGCAGCCTCCTATGTGTTGCCTGCAGGCGACACATTCAGTGCTGGTGAGATGCTGATACAGGTTGGCTTGCTATGCAGGGGCCGGTGGTCACCTCACAGCGACTCAACAAGGTGTCCTGTTTGAGTCCCAGTGCAAATATCGTATCAACCATGACCCGTAGATTACACTTTTTCCCCCTTGTATTTTCCCCTCAGTTGGGGCCAGAGAGACAAGCTTTTGTATGGGTGTTCCCAAGGCCAGAGTGCAGAAAACAAAGGCACAACTGTTAGTAGGAATGCAGGTATTGAAGGGGCATTAACTGTTGGCTGATCGCGCAGGGCAATGCATACCTATTTTCAATTAAAAAAAAAAAAAACACATTTTTTAAATGCCCAGGAGGTTCCAGACATTGGATTAGAACTCTGGTCCCCAGCATCACAAGACCAAGCGCTTAGCAGTTGAGCCACTGATGGCTGTGCTCATGAGAGCTGCTTTTGGGCGTATATATCTTTCTTCTGCACGCCCCTGTGAGCATACCCATTTGCATTGTGAAATATGTTCACTGGAGAAAATGAGGATAGAACATCTGGCTCCCCGCTCCCCGCTCCCCGCTCCACCAAATACCAGCTAACTGCAGTGGCCTAGAGGTTAAGTGCTTGCCTTACAGCGCTGGGGGCCTGGGTTCGAGTCCTGCTTTCGGCACATAAACGCAATAGTGGGTGCCCACTCTCCTTCTAAAAGGTTCAGTGGGTATGAAAAGAGTTCCTTGGTAAAGGGAGAGTGGAAGAAAGCGAGAGGTGGGACTGAGGAAGTGCAGGGTAAAGGAGGAGGCGGGGCAGGCTAAAAGGGGAGGTAGGGCTGATTGAATGAGTCCCTGTGGAGAGAAGATGGGGCTGGGTGAGTGGGGGTAGGTCTAGGGAGGGTGGCAGAGAGGTGGGACTGTGGAAGTGCAGGGTAAGGAGGAGGAGGGGGAGGTAGAACTGGATGAAAAAAAAAATGTCAGCCCATGCTCTGGTCCCTTTTTCCTTCTCAATGCACCCTTCCCCCCACATTAGGGCCCTCCTACACACCCCCCTCTATAATGCAGGGCCCTCCTCCACCATCACACTATCACTAGGGCCCCCCCTTTATCCTACATCCTAGGGCCCCCCCTTTATCCTACATCCCCAGGCCTACCTACCCCCACTCACTCAGCCCCACCTCCTCTCCACAAAGACCCGTTCATCCAGCCCTACCTCCCCCACCTCCTCCTTCACCCTGCACTTCCACAGTCCCGCCTCTCTGCTTTCTTCCACCCTCTACCAGTGAACTCTTTTCATACCCACTGAACCTTCTGCTTTCTTCCACCCTCTACCAGTGAACTCTTTTCATACCCACTGAACCTTTTAGAAGGAGTGCTGGCACCCACTATTCCGTTTATGTGCCAAAAGCAGGATTCGAACCCAGACCCCCAGCGCTGTAACGCAAGCACTTAACCTCTAGGCCACTGCAGTTAGCTGGTATTTGGTGGAGCGGGGGGCCAGATGTTCTGTCCACATTTTCTTCAGTGAACATGTTTCACAATGCAAATGGGTATGCTCACAGGACCATGCAGAAGAATGATAAATACGCCCAAAAGGTGCTCTCAGAAAAACAGCCACCAGAGGCTCAAGCAGGTAAGTGCTTGGTCTTGGAATGCTGGGGGCCTGAGTTCTAATCCAATGTCTGGAATCTCTGGGCATGTTTTTTAAAAAAAATTGTAAAAAGTTTTTTTATTGAAAATGGGTATGCATTGCCGGCGCGATCAGCCAACAATTAATGCCCCTTCAATACCTGCATTCCTACTAACAGTTGTGCCTTTTTTTCCTGCACTCTGGCCTTCGTAACACCCATACAAAAGCTTGTCCCTCTGGCCCCAACAGACTGGAAAAAAAGCAGGGGTAAAAGTGTAATCTACAGGTCATGGTGTATTTGATAATTGCACTGGGACTCAAACAGGACACCTTCTCGAGGCGCTGTGAGGCGACCACCGGCCCCTGCATAGCAAGCCAACCTGTATCAGCATCTCACCAGCAGCTGAACGTGTCGCCTGCAGGTTACACATAGGAGGCTGCAGTAGGTCCATTAACCCATTGGGCTGTCGACCCTCCTTCCTCAGAGAGCAGGAAACTGAATTTCCATGTTGCCTTCCTTTGGCACATTAGATCTATCTTTCACCCCAATTCAGAGCATGTGTTGCTTCACGGAGAGCTGATAATCATTGTGAGTTGTGAGCCACTAAAAGCTAAGCAGGTCAGTTAAATCTTTGCCTTTGTCATTGAAGTGTATTGATATGTGCAGGTGAGTCTTCTGTCCTGTGCTACTGTTTGTTTTCTTATTGCTGCTTGGTCATGATTCTTAAATGTAAACACTCTGCTCTCAAAAGTGAAAGCTTTGAAAGACTCTTGATATAACAAGCCTTTCCCACTCTTTGCCCTGGGGGTGAGAGGGCTGCTTTCTGCCTTTAACTTCCTCAATGTTGGGGTGTCTGGCTCCACCACTGACAACCAGGGGTAAATCCTGGAGGGAAACGGGCAGAGGTCTGCGCCCTGCGTCCTCCACGCGTCCCTAACGCTCCCAAACGCGACCACAGCCCTTACGGGCACAGCCCTATGTCCTATGCAGCCCCTCTGGTGCAGCCACCCACACAACTTAGGGTTAGGATCTGTGCTCTTCCATGTAGGCCTGGCCACCTAGGCCCCAGAAAGTGTCACAGCCTGTTTTTGAAACCTTAGTGATGGTGGCCTAGGTGAAGATGATCTTGGTGGAATATTGATGCCTTTTTCCTCCCAGAAGCCACCCCGGGAGCATATTAAAATGAAGGGGTGTGCCTGCTCAGCTGCCCTCTCTTTAACCTCTCTGCCTTAGTGACATTAGTTCTGGGCTCTCCAGGCGAATGTGTCCATCCGGGAGAGAGCTAGGAATAGGACGTCTCTTTCTGCAGGTACAGTGGGGAAGACTCAGAGAGCTGCATGCCTGAGACATCTTTCCTTGTCCCTCGCTCATTGTTGTGTTCCCTAACTTCTAACTCTCTGCCAGGCCAGGCCCTGTTTCTTTTACTGCCAACCCCCTGAACCCTCGTCTTCGACCGACTTCCCGCTCTATTATGCCTTCTCCTTTTTTGCTCTCTTCTATGGCCCTTTGAAAAGGAATGCAGGCCGAGCTAAGCCTCATGAAGGAAATCTACCAACAAAAGATGCACTCTTCACTTATGGGTTGAGCTGTGAGACGAGTAAGAAGGGCCGAAGGGGTGATTGGGTTGTTCAGCTGGGAGGCACCAGAGGCGTAGCCAGTATTGCCTACCAAATGGGGGCCGAAGCTAATGTAGTTGGGCCCACTGCACTGACAAAAATATCTGTAAATGACCACACAGCGCTGCTGATTGGGTATTTGCAGAATTTGGGTGGGCCTTGCCCCTCAAGCCCTACCCTGCCTCTGCTCTCACCCCCAGGGCAAAGTGTGGGAAAGGCTCGCTGCAGCAAGAGTCTTTCAAATCTTTCACTTTTGAGAACAGAGTGTTTACATTTAAAAATCATGAACAAGCAGCAATAAGAAGGCATGCAGTAACCTAGGACAGGAGACTGCCCTGTGCATATCAATACACCCCAATGAGAAAGGCAAAGATTTAACTGACCTGCTTAGCTATTAGTGGCTCACACATCTCAATGATTATCATCTCTGCGTGAAGCAAAACATCCTCTGAATTGGGGTGAAAGACAGATCTAATGTGCCAAAGGAAGGCAACATTGAAATTCAGTTTCTTGCTCTCTGAGGAAGGAGGGTCGACAGCCCAATGGGTTAATGCACCTCCTGCAGCCTCCTATGTGTTGGCTGCAGGCGACACATTCAGTGCTGGTGAGATGCTGATACAGGTTGGCTTGCTATGCAGGGGCCGGTGGTCACCTCACAGCGACTCGACAAGGTGTCCTGTTTGAGTCCCAGTGCAAATATCGTATCAACCATGACCCGTAGATTACACTTTTTCCCCCTTGTATTTTCCCCTCAGTTGGGGCCAGAGAGACAAGCTTTTGTATGGGTGTTCCCAAGGCCAGAGTGCAGAAAACAAAGGCACAACTGTTAGTAGGAATGCAGGTATTGAAGGGGCATTAACTGTTGGCTGATCGCGCAGGGCAATGCATACCTATTTTCAATTAAAAAAAAAAAAAACACATTTTTTAAATGCCCAGGAGGTTCCAGACATTGGATTAGAACTCTGGTCCCCAGCATCACAAGACCAAGCGCTTAGCAGTTGAGCCACTGATGGCTGTGCTCATGAGAGCTGCTTTTGGGCGTATATATCTTTCTTCTGCACGTCCCTGTGAGCATACCCATTTGCATTGTGAAATATGTTCACTGGAGAAAATGAGGATAGAACATCTGGCTCCCCGCTCCCCGCTCCCCGCTCCACCAAATACCAGCTAACTGCAGTGGCCTAGAGGTGAAGTGCTTGCCTTACAGCGCTGGGGGCCTGGGTTCGAGTCCTGCTTTCGGCACATAAACGCAATAGTGGGTGCCCACTCTCCTTCTAAAAGGTTCAGTGGGTATGAAAAGAGTTCCTTGGTAAAGGGAGAGTGGAAGAAAGCGAGAGGTGGGACTGAGGAAGTGCAGGGTAAAGGAGGAGGCGGGGCAGGCTAAAAGGGGAGGTAGGGCTGATTGAATGAGTCCCTGTGGAGAGAAGATGGGGCTGGGTGAGTGGGGGTAGGTCTAGGGAGGGTGGCAGAGAGGGGGGACTGTGGAAGTGCAGGGTAAGGAGGAGGAGGGGGAGGTAGAACTGGATGAAAAAAAAAATGTCAGCCCATGCTCTGGTCCCTTTTTCCTTCTCAATGCACCCTTCCCCCCACATTAGGGCCCTCCTACACACCCCCCTCTATAATGCAGGGCCCTCCTCCACCATCACACTATCACTAGGGCCCCCCCTTTATCCTACATCCTAGGGCCCCCCCTTTATCCTACATCCCCAGGCCTACCTACCCCCACTCACTCAGCCCCACCTCCTCTCCACAAAGACCCGTTCATCCAGCCCTACCTCCCCCACCTCCTCCTTCACCCTGCACTTCCACAGTCCCGCCTCTCTGCTTTCTTCCACCCTCTACCAGTGAACTCTTTTCATACCCACTGAACCTTCTGCTTTCTTCCACCCTCTACCAGTGAACTCTTTTCATACCCACTGAACCTTTTAGAAGGAGTGCTGGCACCCACTATTCCGTTTATGTGCCGAAAGCAGGATTCGAACCCAGACCCCCAGCGCTGTAACGCAAGCACTTAACCTCTAGGCCACTGCAGTTAGCTGGTATTTGGTGGAGCGGGGGGCCAGATGTTCTGTCCACATTTTCTTCAGTGAACATGTTTCACAATGCAAATGGGTATGCTCACAGGACCATGCAGAAGAATGATAAATACGCCCAAAAGGTGCTCTCAGAAAAACAGCCACCAGAGGCTCAAGCAGGTAAGTGCTTGGTCTTGGAATGCTGGGGGCCTGAGTTCTAATCCAATGTCTGGAATCTCTGGGCATGTTTTTTAAAAAAAATTGTAAAAAGTTTTTTTATTGAAAATGGGTATGCATTGCCGGCGCGATCAGCCAACAATTAATGCCCCTTCAATACCTGCATTCCTACTAACAGTTGTGCCTTTTTTTCCTGCACTCTGGCCTTCGTAACACCCATACAAAAGCTTGTCCCTCTGGCCCCAACAGACTGGAAAAAAAGCAGGGGTAAAAGTGTAATCTACAGGTCATGGTGTATTTGATAATTGCACTGGGACTCAAACAGGACACCTTCTCGAGGCGCTGTGAGGCGACCACC
Organism: Ambystoma mexicanum; assembly: GCF_040938575.1. Lineage (NCBI taxonomy): Eukaryota > Metazoa > Chordata > Amphibia > Caudata > Ambystomatidae > Ambystoma > Ambystoma mexicanum. The sequence continues at coordinate 1,078,418,960 of NC_090927.1, read as the reverse complement.
GGCCCCTGCATAGCAAGCCAACCTGTATCAGCATCTCACCAGCAGCTGAACGTGTCGCCTGCAGGTTACACATAGGAGGCTGCAGTAGGTCCATTAACCCATTGGGCTGTCGACCCTCCTTCCTCAGAGAGCAGGAAACTGAATTTCCATGTTGCCTTCCTTTGGCACATTAGATCTATCTTTCACCCCAATTCAGAGCATGTGTTGCTTCACGGAGAGCTGATAATCATTGTGAGTTGTGAGCCACTAAAAGCTAAGCAGGTCAGTTAAATCTTTGCCTTTGTCATTGAAGTGTATTGATATGTGCAGGTGAGTCTTCTGTCCTGTGCTACTGTTTGTTTTCTTATTGCTGCTTGGTCATGATTCTTAAATGTAAACACTCTGCTCTCAAAAGTGAAAGCTTTGAAAGACTCTTGATATAACAAGCCTTTCCCACTCTTTGCCCTGGGGGTGAGAGGGCTGCTTTCTGCCTTTAACTTCCTCAATGTTGGGGTGTCTGGCTCCACCACTGACAACCAGGGGTATATCCTGGAGGGAAACGGGCAGAGGTCTGCGCCCTGCGTCCTCCACGCGTCCCTAACGCTCCCAAACGCGACCACAGCCCTTACGGGCACAGCCCTATGTCCTATGCAGCCCCTCTGGTGCAGCCACCCACACAACTTAGGGTTAGGATCTGTGCTCTTCCATGTAGGCCTGGCCACCTAGGCCCCAGAAAGTGTCACAGCCTGTTTTTGAAACCTTAGTGATGGTGGCCTAGGTGAAGATGATCTTGGTGGAATATTGATGCCTTTTTCCTCCCAGAAGCCACCCCGGGAGCATATTAAAATGAAGGGGTGTGCCTGCTCAGCTGCCCTCTCTTTAACCTCTCTGCCTTAGTGACATTAGTTCTGGGCTCTCCAGGCGAATGTGTCCATCCGGGAGAGAGCTAGGAATAGGACGTCTCTTTCTGCAGGTACAGTGGGGAAGACTCAGAGAGCTGCATGCCTGAGACATCTTTCCTTGTCCCTCGCTCATTGTTGTGTTCCCTAACTTCTAACTCTCTGCCAGGCCAGGCCCTGTTTCTTTTACTGCCAACCCCCCTGACCCCTCGTCTTCGACCGACTTCCCGCTCTATTATGCCTTCTCCTTTTTTGCTCTCTTCTATGGCCCTTTGAAAAGGAATGCAGGCCGAGCTAAGCCTCATGAAGGAAATCTACCAACAAAAGATGCACTCTTCACTTATGGGTTGAGCTGTGAGACGAGTAAGAAGGGCCGAAGGGGTGATTGGGTTGTTCAGCTGGGAGGCACCAGAGGCGTAGCCAGTATTGCCTACCAAATGGGGGCCGAAGCTAATGTAGTTGGGCCCACTGCACTGACAAAAATATCTGTAAATGACCACACAGCGCTGCTGATTGGGTATTTGCAGAATTTGGGTGGGCCTTGCCCCTCAAGCCCTACCCTGCCTCTGCTCTCACCCCCAGGGCAAAGTGTGGGAAAGGCTCGCTGCAGCAAGAGTCTTTCAAATCTTTCACTTTTGAGAACAGAGTGTTTACATTTAAAAATCATGAACAAGCAGCAATAAGAAGGCATGCAGTAACCTAGGACAGGAGACTGCCCTGTGCATATCAATACACCCCAATGAGAAAGGCAAAGATTTAACTGACCTGCTTAGCTATTAGTGGCTCACACATCTCAATGATTATCATCTCTGCGTGAAGCAAAACATCCTCTGAATTGGGGTGAAAGACAGATCTAATGTGCCAAAGGAAGGCAACATTGAAATTCAGTTTCTTGCTCTCTGAGGAAGGAGGGTCGACAGCCCAATGGGTTAATGCACCTCCTGCAGCCTCCTATGTGTTGGCTGCAGGCGACACATTCAGTGCTGGTGAGATGCTGATACAGGTTGGCTTGCTATGCAGGGGCCGGTGGTCACCTCACAGCGACTCGACAAGGTGTCCTGTTTGAGTCCCAGTGCAAATATCGTATCAACCATGACCCGTAGATTACACTTTTTCCCCCTTGTATTTTCCCCTCAGTTGGGGCCAGAGAGACAAGCTTTTGTATGGGTGTTCCCAAGGCCAGAGTGCAGAAAACAAAGGCACAACTGTTAGTAGGAATGCAGGTATTGAAGGGGCATTAACTGTTGGCTGATCGCGCAGGGCAATGCATACCTATTTTCAATTAAAAAAAAAAAAAACACATTTTTTAAATGCCCAGGAGGTTCCAGACATTGGATTAGAACTCTGGTCCCCAGCATCACAAGACCAAGCGCTTAGCAGTTGAGCCACTGATGGCTGTGCTCATGAGAGCTGCTTTTGGGCGTATATATCTTTCTTCTGCACGCCCCTGTGAGCATACCCATTTGCATTGTGAAATATGTTCACTGGAGAAAATGAGGATAGAACATCTGGCTCCCCGCTCCCCGCTCCCCGCTCCACCAAATACCAGCTAACTGCAGTGGCCTAGAGGTTAAGTGCTTGCCTTACAGCGCTGGGGGCCTGGGTTCGAGTCCTGCTTTCGGCACATAAACGCAATAGTGGGTGCCCACTCTCCTTCTAAAAGGTTCAGTGGGTATGAAAAGAGTTCCTTGGTAAAGGGAGAGTGGAAGAAAGCGAGAGGTGGGACTGAGGAAGTGCAGGGTAAAGGAGGAGGCGGGGCAGGCTAAAAGGGGAGGTAGGGCTGATTGAATGAGTCCCTGTGGAGAGAAGATGGGGCTGGGTGAGTGGGGGTAGGTCTAGGGAGGGTGGCAGAGAGGTGGGACTGTGGAAGTGCAGGGTAAGGAGGAGGAGGGGGAGGTAGAACTGGATGAAAAAAAAAATGTCAGCCCATGCTCTGGTCCCTTTTTCCTTCTCAATGCACCCTTCCCCCCACATTAGGGCCCTCCTACACACCCCCCTCTATAATGCAGGGCCCTCCTCCACCATCACACTATCACTAGGGCCCCCCCTTTATCCTACATCCTAGGGCCCCCCCTTTATCCTACATCCCCAGGCCTACCTACCCCCACTCACTCAGCCCCACCTCCTCTCGACAAAGACCCGTTCATCCAGCCCTACCTCCCCCACCTCCTCCTTCACCCTGCACTTCCACAGTCCCGCCTCTCTGCTTTCTTCCACCCTCTACCAGTGAACTCTTTTCATACCCACTGAACCTTCTGCTTTCTTCCACCCTCTACCAGTGAACTCTTTTCATACCCACTGAACCTTTTAGAAGGAGTGCTGGCACCCACTATTCCGTTTATGTGCCAAAAGCAGGATTCGAACCCAGACCCCCAGCGCTGTAACGCAAGCACTTAACCTCTAGGCCACTGCAGTTAGCTGGTATTTGGTGGAGCGGGGGGCCAGATGTTCTGTCCACATTTTCTTCAGTGAACATGTTTCACAATGCAAATGGGTATGCTCACAGGACCATGCAGAAGAATGATAAATACGCCCAAAAGGTGCTCTCAGAAAAACAGCCACCAGAGGCTCAAGCAGGTAAGTGCTTGGTCTTGGAATGCTGGGGGCCTGAGTTCTAATCCAATGTCTGGAATCTCTGGGCATGTTTTTTAAAAAAAATTGTAAAAAGTTTTTTTATTGAAAATGGGTATGCATTGCCGGCGCGATCAGCCAACAATTAATGCCCCTTCAATACCTGCATTCCTACTAACAGTTGTGCCTTTTTTTCCTGCACTCTGGCCTTCGTAACACCCATACAAAAGCTTGTCCCTCTGGCCCCAACAGACTGGAAAAAAAGCAGGGGTAAAAGTGTAATCTACAGGTCATGGTGTATTTGATAATTGCACTGGGACTCAAACAGGACACCTTCTCGAGGCGCTGTGAGGCGACCACCGGCCCCTGCATAGCAAGCCAACCTGTATCAGCATCTCACCAGCAGCTGAACGTGTCGCCTGCAGGTTACACATAGGAGGCTGCAGTAGGTCCATTAACCCATTGGGCTGTCGACCCTCCTTCCTCAGAGAGCAGGAAACTGAATTTCCATGTTGCCTTCCTTTGGCACATTAGATCTATCTTTCACCCCAATTCAGAGCATGTGTTGCTTCACGGAGAGCTGATAATCATTGTGAGTTGTGAGCCACTAAAAGCTAAGCAGGTCAGTTAAATCTTTGCCTTTGTCATTGAAGTGTATTGATATGTGCAGGTGAGTCTTCTGTCCTGTGCTACTGTTTGTTTTCTTATTGCTGCTTGGTCATGATTCTTAAATGTAAACACTCTGCTCTCAAAAGTGAAAGCTTTGAAAGACTCTTGATATAACAAGCCTTTCCCACTCTTTGCCCTGGGGGTGAGAGGGCTGCTTTCTGCCTTTAACTTCCTCAATGTTGGGGTGTCTGGCTCCACCACTGACAACCAGGGGTATATCCTGGAGGGAAACGGGCAGAGGTCTGCGCCCTGCGTCCTCCACGCGTCCCTAACGCTCCCAAACGCGACCACAGCCCTTATGGGCACAGCCCTATGTCCTATGCAGCCCCTCTGGTGCAGCCACCCACACAACTTAGGGTTAGGATCTGTGCTCTTCCATGTAGGCCTGGCCACCTAGGCCCCAGAAAGTGTCACAGCCTGTTTTTGAAACCTTAGTGATGGTGGCCTAGGTGAAGATGATCTTGGTGGAATATTGATGCCTTTTTCCTCCCAGAAGCCACCCCGGGAGCATATTAAAATGAAGGGGTGTGCCTGCTCAGCTGCCCTCTCTTTAACCTCTCTGCCTTAGTGACATTAGTTCTGGGCTCTCCAGGCGAATGTGTCCATCCGGGAGAGAGCTAGGAATAGGACGTCTCTTTCTGCAGGTACAGTGGGGAAGACTCAGAGAGCTGCATGCCTGAGACATCTTTCCTTGTCCCTCGCTCATTGTTGTGTTCCCTAACTTCTAACTCTCTGCCAGGCCAGGCCCTGTTTCTTTTACTGCCAACCCCCTGAACCCTCGTCTTCGACCGACTTCCCGCTCTATTATGCCTTCTCCTTTTTTGCTCTCTTCTATGGCCCTTTGAAAAGGAATGCAGGCCGAGCTAAGCCTCATGAAGGAAATCTACCAACAAAAGATGCACTCTTCACTTATGGGTTGAGCTGTGAGACGAGTAAGAAGGGCCGAAGGGGTGATTGGGTTGTTCAGCTGGGAGGCACCAGAGGCGTAGCCAGTATTGCCTACCAAATGGGGGCCGAAGCTAATGTAGTTGGGCCCACTGCACTGACAAAAATATCTGTAAATGACCACACAGCGCTGCTGATTGGGTATTTGCAGAATTTGGGTGGGCCTTGCCCCTCAAGCCCTACCCTGCCTCTGCTCTCACCCCCAGGGCAAAGTGTGGGAAAGGCTCGCTGCAGCAAGAGTCTTTCAAATCTTTCACTTTTGAGAACAGAGTGTTTACATTTAAAAATCATGAACAAGCAGCAATAAGAAGGCATGCAGTAACCTAGGACAGGAGACTGCCCTGTGCATATCAATACACCCCAATGAGAAAGGCAAAGATTTAACTGACCTGCTTAGCTATTAGTGGCTCACACATCTCAATGATTATCATCTCTGCGTGAAGCAAAACATCCTCTGAATTGGGGTGAAAGACAGATCTAATGTGCCAAAGGAAGGCAACATTGAAATTCAGTTTCTTGCTCTCTGAGGAAGGAGGGTCGACAGCCCAATGGGTTAATGCACCTCCTGCAGCCTCCTATGTGTTGGCTGCAGGCGACACATTCAGTGCTGGTGAGATGCTGATACAGGTTGGCTTGCTATGCAGGGGCCGGTGGTCACCTCACAGCGACTCGACAAGGTGTCCTGTTTGAGTCCCAGTGCAAATATCGTATCAACCATGACCCGTAGATTACACTTTTTCCCCCTTGTATTTTCCCCTCAGTTGGGGCCAGAGAGACAAGCTTTTGTATGGGTGTTCCCAAGGCCAGAGTGCAGAAAACAAAGGCACAACTGTTAGTAGGAATGCAGGTATTGAAGGGGCATTAACTGTTGGCTGATCGCGCAGGGCAATGCATACCTATTTTCAATTAAAAAAAAAAAAAACACATTTTTTAAATGCCCAGGAGGTTCCAGACATTGGATTAGAACTCTGGTCCCCAGCATCACAAGACCAAGCGCTTAGCAGTTGAGCCACTGATGGCTGTGCTCATGAGAGCTGCTTTTGGGCGTATATATCTTTCTTCTGCACGTCCCTGTGAGCATACCCATTTGCATTGTGAAATATGTTCACTGGAGAAAATGAGGATAGAACATCTGGCTCCCCGCTCCCCGCTCCCCGCTCCACCAAATACCAGCTAACTGCAGTGGCCTAGAGGTGAAGTGCTTGCCTTACAGCGCTGGGGGCCTGGGTTCGAGTCCTGCTTTCGGCACATAAACGCAATAGTGGGTGCCCACTCTCCTTCTAAAAGGTTCAGTGGGTATGAAAAGAGTTCCTTGGTAAAGGGAGAGTGGAAGAAAGCGAGAGGTGGGACTGAGGAAGTGCAGGGTAAAGGAGGAGGCGGGGCAGGCTAAAAGGGGAGGTAGGGCTGATTGAATGAGTCCCTGTGGAGAGAAGATGGGGCTGGGTGAGTGGGGGTAGGTCTAGGGAGGGTGGCAGAGAGGGGGGACTGTGGAAGTGCAGGGTAAGGAGGAGGAGGGGGAGGTAGAACTGGATGAAAAAAAAAATGTCAGCCCATGCTCTGGTCCCTTTTTCCTTCTCAATGCACCCTTCCCCCCACATTAGGGCCCTCCTACACACCCCCCTCTATAATGCAGGGCCCTCCTCCACCATCACACTATCACTAGGGCCCCCCCTTTATCCTACATCCTAGGGCCCCCCCTTTATCCTACATCCCCAGGCCTACCTACCCCCACTCACTCAGCCCCACCTCCTCTCCACAAAGACCCGTTCATCCAGCCCTACCTCCCCCACCTCCTCCTTCACCCTGCACTTCCACAGTCCCGCCTCTCTGCTTTCTTCCACCCTCTACCAGTGAACTCTTTTCATACCCACTGAACCTTCTGCTTTCTTCCACCCTCTACCAGTGAACTCTTTTCATACCCACTGAACCTTTTAGAAGGAGTGCTGGCACCCACTATTCCGTTTATGTGCCGAAAGCAGGATTCGAACCCAGACCCCCAGCGCTGTAACGCAAGCACTTAACCTCTAGGCCACTGCAGTTAGCTGGTATTTGGTGGAGCGGGGGGCCAGATGTTCTGTCCACATTTTCTTCAGTGAACATGTTTCACAATGCAAATGGGTATGCTCACAGGACCATGCAGAAGAATGATAAATACGCCCAAAAGGTGCTCTCAGAAAAACAGCCACCAGAGGCTCAAGCAGGTAAGTGCTTGGTCTTGGAATGCTGGGGGCCTGAGTTCTAATCCAATGTCTGGAATCTCTGGGCATGTTTTTTAAAAAAAATTGTAAAAAGTTTTTTTATTGAAAATGGGTATGCATTGCCGGCGCGATCAGCCAACAATTAATGCCCCTTCAATACCTGCATTCCTACTAACAGTTGTGCCTTTTTTTCCTGCACTCTGGCCTTCGTAACACCCATACAAAAGCTTGTCCCTCTGGCCCCAACAGACTGGAAAAAAAGCAGGGGTAAAAGTGTAATCTACAGGTCATGGTGTATTTGATAATTGCACTGGGACTCAAACAGGACACCTTCTCGAGGCGCTGTGAGGCGACCACCGGCCCCTGCATAGCAAGCCAACCTGTATCAGCATCTCACCAGCAGCTGAACGTGTCGCCTGCAGGTTACACATAGGAGGCTGCAGTAGGTCCATTAACCCATTGGGCTGTCGACCCTCCTTCCTCAGAGAGCAGGAAACTGAATTTCCATGTTGCCTTCCTTTGGCACATTAGATCTATCTTTCACCCCAATTCAGAGCATGTGTTGCTTCACGGAGAGCTGATAATCATTGTGAGTTGTGAGCCACTAAAAGCTAAGCAGGTCAGTTAAATCTTTGCCTTTGTCATTGAAGTGTATTGATATGTGCAGGTGAGTCTTCTGTCCTGTGCTACTGTTTGTTTTCTTATTGCTGCTTGGTCATGATTCTTAAATGTAAACACTCTGCTCTCAAAAGTGAAAGCTTTGAAAGACTCTTGATATAACAAGCCTTTCCCACTCTTTGCCCTGGGGGTGAGAGGGCTGCTTTCTGCCTTTAACTTCCTCAATGTTGGGGTGTCTGGCTCCACCACTGACAACCAGGGGTATATCCTGGAGGGAAACGGGCAGAGGTCTGCGCCCTGCGTCCTCCACGCGTCCCTAACGCTCCCAAACGCGACCACAGCCCTTACGGGCACAGCCCTATGTCCTATGCAGCCCCTCTGGTGCAGCCACCCACACAACTTAGGGTTAGGATCTGTGCTCTTCCATGTAGGCCTGGCCACCTAGGCCCCAGAAAGTGTCACAGCCTGTTTTTGAAACCTTAGTGATGGTGGCCTAGGTGAAGATGATCTTGGTGGAATATTGATGCCTTTTTCCTCCCAGAAGCCACCCCGGGAGCATATTAAAATGAAGGGGTGTGCCTGCTCAGCTGCCCTCTCTTTAACCTCTCTGCCTTAGTGACATTAGTTCTGGGCTCTCCAGGCGAATGTGTCCATCCGGGAGAGAGCTAGGAATAGGACGTCTCTTTCTGCAGGTACAGTGGGGAAGACTCAGAGAGCTGCATGCCTGAGACATCTTTCCTTGTCCCTCGCTCATTGTTGTGTTCCCTAACTTCTAACTCTCTGCCAGGCCAGGCCCTGTTTCTTTTACTGCCAACCCCCCTGACCCCTCGTCTTCGACCGACTTCCCGCTCTATTATGCCTTCTCCTTTTTTGCTCTCTTCTATGGCCCTTTGAAAAGGAATGCAGGCCGAGCTAAGCCTCATGAAGGAAATCTACCAACAAAAGATGCACTCTTCACTTATGGGTTGAGCTGTGAGACGAGTAAGAAGGGCCGAAGGGGTGATTGGGTTGTTCAGCTGGGAGGCACCAGAGGCGTAGCCAGTATTGCCTACCAAATGGGGGCCGAAGCTAATGTAGTTGGGCCCACTGCACTGACAAAAATATCTGTAAATGACCACACAGCGCTGCTGATTGGGTATTTGCAGAATTTGGGTGGGCCTTGCCCCTCAAGCCCTACCCTGCCTCTGCTCTCACCCCCAGGGCAAAGTGTGGGAAAGGCTCGCTGCAGCAAGAGTCTTTCAAATCTTTCACTTTTGAGAACAGAGTGTTTACATTTAAAAATCATGAACAAGCAGCAATAAGAAGGCATGCAGTAACCTAGGACAGGAGACTGCCCTGTGCATATCAATACACCCCAATGAGAAAGGCAAAGATTTAACTGACCTGCTTAGCTATTAGTGGCTCACACATCTCAATGATTATCATCTCTGCGTGAAGCAAAACATCCTCTGAATTGGGGTGAAAGACAGATCTAATGTGCCAAAGGAAGGCAACATTGAAATTCAGTTTCTTGCTCTCTGAGGAAGGAGGGTCGACAGCCCAATGGGTTAATGCACCTCCTGCAGCCTCCTATGTGTTGGCTGCAGGCGACACATTCAGTGCTGGTGAGATGCTGATACAGGTTGGCTTGCTATGCAGGGGCCGGTGGTCACCTCACAGCGACTCGACAAGGTGTCCTGTTTGAGTCCCAGTGCAAATATCGTATCAACCATGACCCGTAGATTACACTTTTTCCCCCTTGTATTTTCCCCTCAGTTGGGGCCAGAGAGACAAGCTTTTGTATGGGTGTTCCCAAGGCCAGAGTGCAGAAAACAAAGGCACAACTGTTAGTAGGAATGCAGGTATTGAAGGGGCATTAACTGTTGGCTGATCGCGCAGGGCAATGCATACCTATTTTCAATTAAAAAAAAAAAAAACACATTTTTTAAATGCCCAGGAGGTTCCAGACATTGGATTAGAACTCTGGTCCCCAGCATCACAAGACCAAGCGCTTAGCAGTTGAGCCACTGATGGCTGTGCTCATGAGAGCTGCTTTTGGGCGTATATATCTTTCTTCTGCACGCCCCTGTGAGCATACCCATTTGCATTGTGAAATATGTTCACTGGAGAAAATGAGGATAGAACATCTGGCTCCCCGCTCCCCGCTCCCCGCTCCACCAAATACCAGCTAACTGCAGTGGCCTAGAGGTTAAGTGCTTGCCTTACAGCGCTGGGGGCCTGGGTTCGAGTCCTGCTTTCGGCACATAAACGCAATAGTGGGTGCCCACTCTCCTTCTAAAAGGTTCAGTGGGTATGAAAAGAGTTCCTTGGTAAAGGGAGAGTGGAAGAAAGCGAGAGGTGGGACTGAGGAAGTGCAGGGTAAAGGAGGAGGCGGGGCAGGCTAAAAGGGGAGGTAGGGCTGATTGAATGAGTCCCTGTGGAGAGAAGATGGGGCTGGGTGAGTGGGGGTAGGTCTAGGGAGGGTGGCAGAGAGGTGGGACTGTGGAAGTGCAGGGTAAGGAGGAGGAGGGGGAGGTAGAACTGGATGAAAAAAAAAATGTCAGCCCATGCTCTGGTCCCTTTTTCCTTCTCAATGCACCCTTCCCCCCACATTAGGGCCCTCCTACACACCCCCCTCTATAATGCAGGGCCCTCCTCCACCATCACACTATCACTAGGGCCCCCCCTTTATCCTACATCCTAGGGCCCCCCCTTTATCCTACATCCCCAGGCCTACCTACCCCCACTCACTCAGCCCCACCTCCTCTCCACAAAGACCCGTTCATCCAGCCCTACCTCCCCCACCTCCTCCTTCACCCTGCACTTCCACAGTCCCGCCTCTCTGCTTTCTTCCACCCTCTACCAGTGAACTCTTTTCATACCCACTGAACCTTCTGCTTTCTTCCACCCTCTACCAGTGAACTCTTTTCATACCCACTGAACCTTTTAGAAGGAGTGCTGGCACCCACTATTCCGTTTATGTGCCAAAAGCAGGATTCGAACCCAGACCCCCAGCGCTGTAACGCAAGCACTTAACCTCTAGGCCACTGCAGTTAGCTGGTATTTGGTGGAGCGGGGGGCCAGATGTTCTGTCCACATTTTCTTCAGTGAACATGTTTCACAATGCAAATGGGTATGCTCACAGGACCATGCAGAAGAATGATAAATACGCCCAAAAGGTGCTCTCAGAAAAACAGCCACCAGAGGCTCAAGCAGGTAAGTGCTTGGTCTTGGAATGCTGGGGGCCTGAGTTCTAATCCAATGTCTGGAATCTCTGGGCATGTTTTTTAAAAAAAATTGTAAAAAGTTTTTTTATTGAAAATGGGTATGCATTGCCGGCGCGATCAGCCAACAATTAATGCCCCTTCAATACCTGCATTCCTACTAACAGTTGTGCCTTTTTTTCCTGCACTCTGGCCTTCGTAACACCCATACAAAAGCTTGTCCCTCTGGCCCCAACAGACTGGAAAAAAAGCAGGGGTAAAAGTGTAATCTACAGGTCATGGTGTATTTGATAATTGCACTGGGACTCAAACAGGACACCTTCTCGAGGCGCTGTGAGGCGACCACCGGCCCCTGCATAGCAAGCCAACCTGTATCAGCATCTCACCAGCAGCTGAACGTGTCGCCTGCAGGTTACACATAGGAGGCTGCAGTAGGTCCATTAACCCATTGGGCTGTCGACCCTCCTTCCTCAGAGAGCAGGAAACTGAATTTCCATGTTGCCTTCCTTTGGCACATTAGATCTATCTTTCACCCCAATTCAGAGCATGTGTTGCTTCACGGAGAGCTGATAATCATTGTGAGTTGTGAGCCACTAAAAGCTAAGCAGGTCAGTTAAATCTTTGCCTTTGTCATTGAAGTGTATTGATATGTGCAGGTGAGTCTTCTGTCCTGTGCTACTGTTTGTTTTCTTATTGCTGCTTGGTCATGATTCTTAAATGTAAACACTCTGCTCTCAAAAGTGAAAGCTTTGAAAGACTCTTGATATAACAAGCCTTTCCCACTCTTTGCCCTGGGGGTGAGAGGGCTGCTTTCTGCCTTTAACTTCCTCAATGTTGGGGTGTCTGGCTCCACCACTGACAACCAGGGGTATATCCTGGAGGGAAACGGGCAGAGGTCTGCGCCCTGCGTCCTCCACGCGTCCCTAACGCTCCCAAACGCGACCACAGCCCTTATGGGCACAGCCCTATGTCCTATGCAGCCCCTCTGGTGCAGCCACCCACACAACTTAGGGTTAGGATCTGTGCTCTTCCATGTAGGCCTGGCCACCTAGGCCCCAGAAAGTGTCACAGCCTGTTTTTGAAACCTTAGTGATGGTGGCCTAGGTGAAGATGATCTTGGTGGAATATTGATGCCTTTTTCCTCCCAGAAGCCACCCCGGGAGCATATTAAAATGAAGGGGTGTGCCTGCTCAGCTGCCCTCTCTTTAACCTCTCTGCCTTAGTGACATTAGTTCTGGGCTCTCCAGGCGAATGTGTCCATCCGGGAGAGAGCTAGGAATAGGACGTCTCTTTCTGCAGGTACAGTGGGGAAGACTCAGAGAGCTGCATGCCTGAGACATCTTTCCTTGTCCCTCGCTCATTGTTGTGTTCCCTAACTTCTAACTCTCTGCCAGGCCAGGCCCTGTTTCTTTTACTGCCAACCCCCCTGACCCCTCGTCTTCGACCGACTTCCCGCTCTATTATGCCTTCTCCTTTTTTGCTCTCTTCTATGGCCCTTTGAAAAGGAATGCAGGCCGAGCTAAGCCTCATGAAGGAAATCTACCAACAAAAGATGCACTCTTCACTTATGGGTTGAGCTGTGAGACGAGTAAGAAGGGCCGAAGGGGTGATTGGGTTGTTCAGCTGGGAGGCACCAGAGGCGTAGCCAGTATTGCCTACCAAATGGGGGCCGAAGCTAATGTAGTTGGGCCCACTGCACTGACAAAAATATCTGTAAATGACCACACAGCGCTGCTGATTGGGTATTTGCAGAATTTGGGTGGGCCTTGCCCCTCAAGCCCTACCCTGCCTCTGCTCTCACCCCCAGGGCAAAGTGTGGGAAAGGCTCGCTGCAGCAAGAGTCTTTCAAATCTTTCACTTTTGAGAACAGAGTGTTTACATTTAAAAATCATGAACAAGCAGCAATAAGAAGGCATGCAGTAACCTAGGACAGGAGACTGCCCTGTGCATATCAATACACCCCAATGAGAAAGGCAAAGATTTAACTGACCTGCTTAGCTATTAGTGGCTCACACATCTCAATGATTATCATCTCTGCGTGAAGCAAAACATCCTCTGAATTGGGGTGAAAGACAGATCTAATGTGCCAAAGGAAGGCAACATTGAAATTCAGTTTCTTGCTCTCTGAGGAAGGAGGGTCGACAGCCCAATGGGTTAATGCACCTCCTGCAGCCTCCTATGTGTTGCCTGCAGGCGACACATTCAGTGCTGGTGAGATGCTGATACAGGTTGGCTTGCTATGCAGGGGCCGGTGGTCACCTCACAGCGACTCGACAAGGTGTCCTGTTTGAGTCCCAGTGCAAATATCGTATCAACCATGACCCGTAGATTACACTTTTTCCCCCTTGTATTTTCCCCTCAGTTGGGGCCAGAGAGACAAGCTTTTGTATGGGTGTTCCCAAGGCCAGAGTGCAGAAAACAAAGGCACAACTGTTAGTAGGAATGCAGGTATTGAAGGGGCATTAACTGTTGGCTGATCGCGCAGGGCAATGCATACCTATTTTCAATTAAAAAAAAAAAACACATTTTTTAAATGCCCAGGAGGTTCCAGCCATTGGATTAGAACTCTGGTCCCCAGCATCACAAGACCAAGCGCTTAGCAGTTGAGCCACTGATGGCTGTGCTCATGAGAGCTGCTTTTGGGCGTATATATCTTTCTTCTGCACGCCCCTGTGAGCATACCCATTTGCATTGTGAAATATGTTCACTGGAGAAAATGAGGATAGAACATCTGGCTCCCCGCTCCCCGCTCCCCGCTCCACCAAATACCAGCTAACTGCAGTGGCCTAGAGGTTAAGTGCTTGCCTTACAGCGCTGGGGGCCTGGGTTCGAGTCCTGCTTTCGGCACATAAACGCAATAGTGGGTGCCCACTCTCCTTCTAAAAGGTTCAGTGGGTATGAAAAGAGTTCCTTGGTAAAGGGAGAGTGGAAGAAAGCGAGAGGTGGGACTGAGGAAGTGCAGGGTAAAGGAGGAGGCGGGGCAGGCTAAAAGGGGAGGTAGGGCTGATTGAATGAGTCCCTGTGGAGAGAAGATGGGGCTGGGTGAGTGGGGGTAGGTCTAGGGAGGGTGGCAGAGAGGTGGGACTGTGGAAGTGCAAGGTAAGGAGGAGGAGGGGGAGGTAGAACTGGATGAAAAAAAAAATGTCAGCCCATGCTCTGGTCCCTTTTTCCTTCTCAATGCACCCTTCCCCCCACATTAGGGCCCTCCTACACACCCCCCTCTATAATGCAGGGCCCTCCTCCACCATCACACTATCACTAGGGCCCCCCCTTTATCCTACATCCTAGGGCCCCCCCTTTATCCTACATCCCCAGGCCTACCTACCCCCACTCACTCAGCCCCACCTCCTCTCCACAAAGACCCGTTCATCCAGCCCTACCTCCCCCGCCTCCTCCTTCACCCTGCACTTCCACAGTCCCGCCTCTCTGCTTTCTTCCACCCTCTACCAGTGAACTCTTTTCATAACCACTGAACCTTCTGCTTTCTTCCACCCTCTACCAGTGAACTCTTTTCATACCCACTGAACCTTTTAGAAGGAGTGCTGGCACCCACTATTCCGTTTATGTGCCGAAAGCAGGATTCGAACCCAGACCCCCAGCGCTGTAACGCAAGCACTTAACCTCTAGGCCACTGCAGTTAGCTGGTATTTGGTGGAGCGGGGGGCCAGATGTTCTGTCCACATTTTCTTCAGTGAACATGTTTCACAATGCAAATGGGTATGCTCACAGGACCATGCAGAAGAATGATAAATACGCCCAAAAGGTGCTCTCAGAAAAACAGCCACCAGAGGCTCAAGCAGGTAAGTGCTTGGTCTTGGAATGCTGGGGGCCTGAGTTCTAATCCAATGTCTGGAATCTCTGGGCATGTTTTTTAAAAAAAATTGTAAAAAGTTTTTTTATTGAAAATGGGTATGCATTGCCGGCGCGATCAGCCAACAATTAATGCCCCTTCAATACCTGCATTCCTACTAACAGTTGTGCCTTTTTTTCCTGCACTCTGGCCTTCGTAACACCCATACAAAAGCTTGTCCCTCTGGCCCCAACAGACTGGAAAAAAAGCAGGGGTAAAAGTGTAATCTACAGGTCATGGTGTATTTGATAATTGCACTGGGACTCAAACAGGACACCTTCTCAAGGCGCTGTGAGGCGACCACCGGCCCCTGCATAGCAAGCCAACCTGTATCAGCATCTCACCAGCAGCTGAACGTGTCGCCTGCAGGTTACACATAGGAGGCTGCAGTAGGTCCATTAACCCATTGGGCTGTCGACCCTCCTTCCTCAGAGAGCAGGAAACTGAATTTCCATGTTGCCTTCCTTTGGCACATTAGATCTATCTTTCACCCCAATTCAGAGCATGTGTTGCTTCACGGAGAGCTGATAATCATTGTGAGTTGTGAGCCACTAAAAGCTAAGCAGGTCAGTTAAATCTTTGCCTTTGTCATTGAAGTGTATTGATATGTGCAGGTGAGTCTTCTGTCCTGTGCTACTGTTTGTTTTCTTATTGCTGCTTGGTCATGATTCTTAAATGTAAACACTCTGCTCTCAAAAGTGAAAGCTTTGAAAGACTCTTGATATAACAAGCCTTTCCCACTCTTTGCCCTGGGGGTGAGAGGGCTGCTTTCTGCCTTTAACTTCCTCAATGTTGGGGTGTCTGGCTCCACCACTGACAACCAGGGGTAAATCCTGGAGGGAAACGGGCAGAGGTCTGCGCCCTGCGTCCTCCACGCGTCCCTAACGCTCCCAAACGCGACCACAGCCCTTACGGGCACAGCCCTATGTCCTATGCAGCCCCTCTGGTGCAGCCACCCACACAACTTAGGGTTAGGATCTGTGCTCTTCCATGTAGGCCTGGCCACCTAGGCCCCAGAAAGTGTCACAGCCTGTTTTTGAAACCTTAGTGATGGTGGCCTAGGTGAAGATGATCTTGGTGGAATATTGATGCCTTTTTCCTCCCAGAAGCCACCCCGGGAGCATATTAAAATGAAGGGGTGTGCCTGCTCAGCTGCCCTCTCTTTAACCTCTCTGCCTTAGTGACATTAGTTCTGGGCTCTCCAGGCGAATGTGTCCATCCGGGAGAGAGCTAGGAATAGGACGTCTCTTTCTGCAGGTACAGTGGGGAAGACTCAGAGAGCTGCATGCCTGAGACATCTTTCCTTGTCCCTCGCTCATTGTTGTGTTCCCTAACTTCTAACTCTCTGCCAGGCCAGGCCCTGTTTCTTTTACTGCCAACCCCCCTGACCCCTCGTCTTCGACCGACTTCCCGCTCTATTATGCCTTCTCCTTTTTTGCTCTCTTCTATGGCCCTTTGAAAAGGAATGCAGGCCGAGCTAAGCCTCATGAAGGAAATCTACCAACAAAAGATGCACTCTTCACTTATGGGTTGAGCTGTGAGACGAGTAAGAAGGGCCGAAGGGGTGATTGGGTTGTTCAGCTGGGAGGCACCAGAGGCGTAGCCAGTATTGCCTACCAAATGGGGGCCGAAGCTAATGTAGTTGGGCCCACTGCACTGACAAAAATATCTGTAAATGACCACACAGCGCTGCTGATTGGGTATTTGCAGAATTTGGGTGGGCCTTGCCCCTCAAGCCCTACCCTGCCTCTGCTCTCACCCCCAGGGCAAAGTGTGGGAAAGGCTCGCTGCAGCAAGAGTCTTTCAAATCTTTCACTTTTGAGAACAGAGTGTTTACATTTAAAAATCATGAACAAGCAGCAATAAGAAGGCATGCAGTAACCTAGGACAGGAGACTGCCCTGTGCATATCAATACACCCCAATGAGAAAGGCAAAGATTTAACTGACCTGCTTAGCTATTAGTGGCTCACACATCTCAATGATTATCATCTCTGCGTGAAGCAAAACATCCTCTGAATTGGGGTGAAAGACAGATCTAATGTGCCAAAGGAAGGCAACATTGAAATTCAGTTTCTTGCTCTCTGAGGAAGGAGGGTCGACAGCCCAATGGGTTAATGCACCTCCTGCAGCCTCCTATGTGTTGCCTGCAGGCGACACATTCAGTGCTGGTGAGATGCTGATACAGGTTGGCTTGCTATGCAGGGGCCGGTGGTCACCTCACAGCGACTCGACAAGGTGTCCTGTTTGAGTCCCAGTGCAAATATCGTATCAACCATGACCCGTAGATTACACTTTTTCCCCCTTGTATTTTCCCCTCAGTTGGGGCCAGAGAGACAAGCTTTTGTATGGGTGTTCCCAAGGCCAGAGTGCAGAAAACAAAGGCACAACTGTTAGTAGGAATGCAGGTATTGAAGGGGCATTAACTGTTGGCTGATCGCGCAGGGCAATGCATACCTATTTTCAATTAAAAAAAAAAAAAACACATTTTTTAAATGCCCAGGAGGTTCCAGACATTGGATTAGAACTCTGGTCCCCAGCATCACAAGACCAAGCGCTTAGCAGTTGAGCCACTGATGGCTGTGCTCATGAGAGCTGCTTTTGGGCGTATATATCTTTCTTCTGCACGTCCCTGTGAGCATACCCATTTGCATTGTGAAATATGTTCACTGGAGAAAATGAGGATAGAACATCTGGCTCCCCGCTCCCCGCTCCCCGCTCCACCAAATACCAGCTAACTGCAGTGGCCTAGAGGTTAAGTGCTTGCCTTACAGCGCTGGGGGCCTGGGTTCGAGTCCTGCTTTCGGCACATAAACGCAATAGTGGGTGCCCACTCTCCTTCTAAAAGGTTCAGTGGGTATGAAAAGAGTTCCTTGGTAAAGGGAGAGTGGAAGAAAGCGAGAGGTGGGACTGAGGAAGTGCAGGGTAAAGGAGGAGGCGGGGCAGGCTAAAAGGGGAGGTAGGGCTGATTGAATGAGTCCCTGTGGAGAGAAGATGGGGCTGGGTGAGTGGGGGTAGGTCTAGGGAGGGTGGCAGAGAGGGGGGACTGTGGAAGTGCAGGGTAAGGAGGAGGAGGGGGAGGTAGAACTGGATGAAAAAAAAAATGTCAGCCCATGCTCTGGTCCCTTTTTCCTTCTCAATGCACCCTTCCCCCCACATTAGGGCCCTCCTACACACCCCCCTCTATAATGCAGGGCCCTCCTCCACCATCACACTATCACTAGGGCCCCCCCTTTATCCTACATCCTAGGGCCCCCCCTTTATCCTACATCCCCAGGCCTACCTACCCCCACTCACTCAGCCCCACCTCCTCTCCACAAAGACCCGTTCATCCAGCCCTACCTCCCCCACCTCCTCCTTCACCCTGCACTTCCACAGTCCCGCCTCTCTGCTTTCTTCCACCCTCTACCAGTGAACTCTTTTCATACCCACTGAACCTTCTGCTTTCTTCCACCCTCTACCAGTGAACTCTTTTCATACCCACTGAACCTTTTAGAAGGAGTGCTGGCACCCACTATTCCGTTTATGTGCCGAAAGCAGGATTCGAACCCAGACCCCCAGCGCTGTAACGCAAGCACTTAACCTCTAGGCCACTGCAGTTAGCTGGTATTTGGTGGAGCGGGGGGCCAGATGTTCTGTCCACATTTTCTTCAGTGAACATGTTTCACAATGCAAATGGGTATGCTCACAGGACCATGCAGAAGAATGATAAATACGCCCAAAAGGTGCTCTCAGAAAAACAGCCACCAGAGGCTCAAGCAGGTAAGTGCTTGGTCTTGGAATGCTGGGGGCCTGAGTTCTAATCCAATGTCTGGAATCTCTGGGCATGTTTTTTAAAAAAAATTGTAAAAAGTTTTTTTATTGAAAATGGGTATGCATTGCCGGCGCGATCAGCCAACAATTAATGCCCCTTCAATACCTGCATTCCTACTAACAGTTGTGCCTTTTTTTCCTGCACTCTGGCCTTCGTAACACCCATACAAAAGCTTGTCCCTCTGGCCCCAACAGACTGGAAAAAAAGCAGGGGTAAAAGTGTAATCTACAGGTCATGGTGTATTTGATAATTGCACTGGGACTCAAACAGGACACCTTCTCGAGGCGCTGTGAGGCGACCACCGGCCCCTGCATAGCAAGCCAACCTGTATCAGCATCTCACCAGCAGCTGAACGTGTCGCCTGCAGGTTACACATAGGAGGCTGCAGTAGGTCCATTAACCCATTGGGCTGTCGACCCTCCTTCCTCAGAGAGCAGGAAACTGAATTTCCATGTTGCCTTCCTTTGGCACATTAGATCTATCTTTCACCCCAATTCAGAGCATGTGTTGCTTCACGGAGAGCTGATAATCATTGTGAGTTGTGAGCCACTAAAAGCTAAGCAGGTCAGTTAAATCTTTGCCTTTGTCATTGAAGTGTATTGATATGTGCAGGTGAGTCTTCTGTCCTGTGCTACTGTTTGTTTTCTTATTGCTGCTTGGTCATGATTCTTAAATGTAAACACTCTGCTCTCAAAAGTGAAAGCTTTGAAAGACTCTTGATATAACAAGCCTTTCCCACTCTTTGCCCTGGGGGTGAGAGGGCTGCTTTCTGCCTTTAACTTCCTCAATGTTGGGGTGTCTGGCTCCACCACTGACAACCAGGGGTAAATCCTGGAGGGAAACGGGCAGAGGTCTGCGCCCTGCGTCCTCCACGCGTCCCTAACGCTCCCAAACGCGACCACAGCCCTTACGGGCACAGCCCTATGTCCTATGCAGCCCCTCTGGTGCAGCCACCCACACAACTTAGGGTTAGGATCTGTGCTCTTCCATGTAGGCCTGGCCACCTAGGCCCCAGAAAGTGTCACAGCCTGTTTTTGAAACCTTAGTGATGGTGGCCTAGGTGAAGATGATCTTGGTGGAATATTGATGCCTTTTTCCTCCCAGAAGCCACCCCGGGAGCATATTAAAATGAAGGGGTGTGCCTGCTCAGCTGCCCTCTCTTTAACCTCTCTGCCTTAGTGACATTAGTTCTGGGCTCTCCAGGCGAATGTGTCCATCCGGGAGAGAGCTAGGAATAGGACGTCTCTTTCTGCAGGTACAGTGGGGAAGACTCAGAGAGCTGCATGCCTGAGACATCTTTCCTTGTCCCTCGCTCATTGTTGTGTTCCCTAACTTCTAACTCTCTGCCAGGCCAGGCCCTGTTTCTTTTACTGCCAACCCCCCTGACCCCTCGTCTTCGACCGACTTCCCGCTCTATTATGCCTTCTCCTTTTTTGCTCTCTTCTATGGCCCTTTGAAAAGGAATGCAGGCCGAGCTAAGCCTCATGAAGGAAATCTACCAACAAAAGATGCACTCTTCACTTATGGGTTGAGCTGTGAGACGAGTAAGAAGGGCCGAAGGGGTGATTGGGTTGTTCAGCTGGGAGGCACCAGAGGCGTAGCCAGTATTGCCTACCAAATGGGGGCCGAAGCTAATGTAGTTGGGCCCACTGCACTGACAAAAATATCTGTAAATGACCACACAGCGCTGCTGATTGGGTATTTGCAGAATTTGGGTGGGCCTTGCCCCTCAAGCCCTACCCTGCCTCTGCTCTCACCCCCAGGGCAAAGTGTGGGAAAGGCTCGCTGCAGCAAGAGTCTTTCAAATCTTTCACTTTTGAGAACAGAGTGTTTACATTTAAAAATCATGAACAAGCAGCAATAAGAAGGCATGCAGTAACCTAGGACAGGAGACTGCCCTGTGCATATCAATACACCCCAATGAGAAAGGCAAAGATTTAACTGACCTGCTTAGCTATTAGTGGCTCACACATCTCAATGATTATCATCTCTGCGTGAAGCAAAACATCCTCTGAATTGGGGTGAAAGACAGATCTAATGTGCCAAAGGAAGGCAACATTGAAATTCAGTTTCTTGCTCTCTGAGGAAGGAGGGTCGACAGCCCAATGGGTTAATGCACCTCCTGCAGCCTCCTATGTGTTGCCTGCAGGCGACACATTCAGTGCTGGTGAGATGCTGATACAGGTTGGCTTGCTATGCAGGGGCCGGTGGTCACCTCACAGCGACTCGACAAGGTGTCCTGTTTGAGTCCCAGTGCAAATATCGTATCAACCATGACCCGTAGATTACACTTTTTCCCCCTTGTATTTTCCCCTCAGTTGGGGCCAGAGAGACAAGCTTTTGTATGGGTGTTCCCAAGGCCAGAGTGCAGAAAACAAAGGCACAACTGTTAGTAGGAATGCAGGTATTGAAGGGGCATTAACTGTTGGCTGATCGCGCAGGGCAATGCATACCTATTTTCAATTAAAAAAAAAAAAAACACATTTTTTAAATGCCCAGGAGGTTCCAGACATTGGATTAGAACTCTGGTCCCCAGCATCACAAGACCAAGCGCTTAGCAGTTGAGCCACTGATGGCTGTGCTCACGAGAGCTGCTTTTGGGCGTATATATCTTTCTTCTGCACGTCCCTGTGAGCATACCCATTTGCATTGTGAAATATGTTCACTGGAGAAAATGAGGATAGAACATCTGGCTCCCCGCTCCCCGCTCCCCGCTCCACCAAATACCAGCTAACTGCAGTGGCCTAGAGGTTAAGTGCTTGCCTTACAGCGCTGGGGGCCTGGGTTCGAGTCCTGCTTTCGGCACATAAACGCAATAGTGGGTGCCCACTCTCCTTCTAAAAGGTTCAGTGGGTATGAAAAGAGTTCCTTGGTAAAGGGAGAGTGGAAGAAAGCGAGAGGTGGGACTGAGGAAGTGCAGGGTAAAGGAGGAGGCGGGGCAGGCTAAAAGGGGAGGTAGGGCTGATTGAATGAGTCCCTGTGGAGAGAAGATGGGGCTGGGTGAGTGGGGGTAGGTCTAGGGAGGGTGGCAGAGAGGGGGGACTGTGGAAGTGCAGGGTAAGGAGGAGGAGGGGGAGGTAGAACTGGATGAAAAAAAAAATGTCAGCCCATGCTCTGGTCCCTTTTTCCTTCTCAATGCACCCTTCCCCCCACATTAGGGCCCTCCTACACACCCCCCTCTATAATGCAGGGCCCTCCTCCACCATCACACTATCACTAGGGCCCCCCCTTTATCCTACATCCTAGGGCCCCCCCTTTATCCTACATCCCCAGGCCTACCTACCCCCACTCACTCAGCCCCACCTCCTCTCCACAAAGACCCGTTCATCCAGCCCTACCTCCCCCACCTCCTCCTTCACCCTGCACTTCCACAGTCCCGCCTCTCTGCTTTCTTCCACCCTCTACCAGTGAACTCTTTTCATACCCACTGAACCTTCTGCTTTCTTCCACCCTCTACCAGTGAACTCTTTTCATACCCACTGAACCTTTTAGAAGGAGTGCTGGCACCCACTATTCCGTTTATGTGCCAAAAGCAGGATTCGAACCCAGACCCCCAGCGCTGTAACGCAAGCACTTAACCTCTAGGCCACTGCAGTTAGCTGGTATTTGGTGGAGCGGGGGGCCAGATGTTCTGTCCACATTTTCTTCAGTGAACATGTTTCACAATGCAAATGGGTATGCTCACAGGACCATGCAGAAGAATGATAAATACGCCCAAAAGGTGCTCTCAGAAAAACAGCCACCAGAGGCTCAAGCAGGTAAGTGCTTGGTCTTGGAATGCTGGGGGCCTGAGTTCTAATCCAATGTCTGGAATCTCTGGGCATGTTTTTTAAAAAAAATTGTAAAAAGTTTTTTTATTGAAAATGGGTATGCATTGCCGGCGCGATCAGCCAACAATTAATGCCCCTTCAATACCTGCATTCCTACTAACAGTTGTGCCTTTTTTTCCTGCACTCTGGCCTTCGTAACACCCATACAAAAGCTTGTCCCTCTGGCCCCAACAGACTGGAAAAAAAGCAGGGGTAAAAGTGTAATCTACAGGTCATGGTGTATTTGATAATTGCACTGGGACTCAAACAGGACACCTTCTCGAGGCGCTGTGAGGCGACCACCGGCCCCTGCATAGCAAGCCAACCTGTATCAGCATCTCACCAGCAGCTGAACGTGTCGCCTGCAGGTTACACATAGGAGGCTGCAGTAGGTCCATTAACCCATTGGGCTGTCGACCCTCCTTCCTCAGAGAGCAGGAAACTGAATTTCCATGTTGCCTTCCTTTGGCACATTAGATCTATCTTTCACCCCAATTCAGAGCATGTGTTGCTTCACGGAGAGCTGATAATCATTGTGAGTTGTGAGCCACTAAAAGCTAAGCAGGTCAGTTAAATCTTTGCCTTTGTCATTGAAGTGTATTGATATGTGCAGGTGAGTCTTCTGTCCTGTGCTACTGTTTGTTTTCTTATTGCTGCTTGGTCATGATTCTTAAATGTAAACACTCTGCTCTCAAAAGTGAAAGCTTTGAAAGACTCTTGATATAACAAGCCTTTCCCACTCTTTGCCCTGGGGGTGAGAGGGCTGCTTTCTGCCTTTAACTTCCTCAATGTTGGGGTGTCTGGCTCCACCACTGACAACCAGGGGTAAATCCTGGAGGGAAACGGGCAGAGGTCTGCGCCCTGCGTCCTCCACGCGTCCCTAACGCTCCCAAACGCGACCACAGCCCTATGTCCTATGCAGCCCCTCTGGTGCAGCCACCCACACAACTTAGGGTTAGGATCTGTGCTCTTCCATGTAGGCCTGGCCACCTAGGCCCCAGAAAGTGTCACAGCCTGTTTTTGAAACCTTAGTGATGGTGGCCTAGGTGAAGATGATCTTGGTGGAATATTGATGCCTTTTTCCTCCCAGAAGCCACCCCGGGAGCATATTAAAATGAAGGGGTGTGCCTGCTCAGCTGCCCTCTCTTTAACCTCTCTGCCTTAGTGACATTAGTTCTGGGCTCTCCAGGCGAATGTGTCCATCCGGGAGAGAGCTAGGAATAGGACGTCTCTTTCTGCAGGTACAGTGGGGAAGACTCAGAGAGCTGCATGCCTGAGACATCTTTCCTTGTCCCTCGCTCATTGTTGTGTTCCCTAACTTCTAACTCTCTGCCAGGCCAGGCCCTGTTTCTTTTACTGCCAACCCCCCTGACCCCTCGTCTTCGACCGACTTCCCGCTCTATTATGCCTTCTCCTTTTTTGCTCTCTTCTATGGCCCTTTGAAAAGGAATGCAGGCCGAGCTAAGCCTCATGAAGGAAATCTACCAACAAAAGATGCACTCTTCACTTATGGGTTGAGCTGTGAGACGAGTAAGAAGGGCCGAAGGGGTGATTGGGTTGTTCAGCTGGGAGGCACCAGAGGCGTAGCCAGTATTGCCTACCAAATGGGGGCCGAAGCTAATGTAGTTGGGCCCACTGCACTGACAAAAATATCTGTAAATGACCACACAGCGCTGCTGATTGGGTATTTGCAGAATTTGGGTGGGCCTTGCCCCTCAAGCCCTACCCTGCCTCTGCTCTCACCCCCAGGGCAAAGTGTGGGAAAGGCTCGCTGCAGCAAGAGTCTTTCAAATCTTTCACTTTTGAGAACAGAGTGTTTACATTTAAAAATCATGAACAAGCAGCAATAAGAAGGCATGCAGTAACCTAGGACAGGAGACTGCCCTGTGCATATCAATACACCCCAATGAGAAAGGCAAAGATTTAACTGACCTGCTTAGCTATTAGTGGCTCACACATCTCAATGATTATCATCTCTGCGTGAAGCAAAACATCCTCTGAATTGGGGTGAAAGACAGATCTAATGTGCCAAAGGAAGGCAACATTGAAATTCAGTTTCTTGCTCTCTGAGGAAGGAGGGTCGACAGCCCAATGGGTTAATGCACCTCCTGCAGCCTCCTATGTGTTGCCTGCAGGCGACACATTCAGTGCTGGTGAGATGCTGATACAGGTTGGCTTGCTATGCAGGGGCCGGTGGTCACCTCACAGCGACTCGACAAGGTGTCCTGTTTGAGTCCCAGTGCAAATATCGTATCAACCATGACCCGTAGATTACACTTTTTCCCCCTTGTATTTTCCCCTCAGTTGGGGCCAGAGAGACAAGCTTTTGTATGGGTGTTCCCAAGGCCAGAGTGCAGAAAACAAAGGCACAACTGTTAGTAGGAATGCAGGTATTGAAGGGGCATTAACTGTTGGCTGATCGCGCAGGGCAATGCATACCTATTTTCAATTAAAAAAAAAAAAAACACATATTTTAAATGCCCAGGAGGTTCCAGACATTGGATTAGAACTCTGGTCCCCAGCATCAGAAGACCAAGCGCTTAGCAGTTGAGCCACTGATGGCTGTGCTCATGAGAGCTGCTTTTGGGCGTATATATCTTTCTTCTGCACGTCCCTGTGAGCATACCCATTTGCATTGTGAAATATGTTCACTGGAGAAAATGAGGATAGAACATCTGGCTCCCCGCTCCCCGCTCCCCGCTCCACCAAATACCAGCTAACTGCAGTGGCCTAGAGGTTAAGTGCTTGCCTTACAGCGCTGGGGGCCTGGGTTCGAGTCCTGCTTTCGGCACATAAACGCAATAGTGGGTGCCCACTCTCCTTCTAAAAGGTTCAGTGGGTATGAAAAGAGTTCCTTGGTAAAGGGAGAGTGGAAGAAAGCGAGAGGTGGGACTGAGGAAGTGCAGGGTAAAGGAGGAGGCGGGGCAGGCTAAAAGGGGAGGTAGGGCTGATTGAATGAGTCCCTGTGGAGAGAAGATGGGGCTGGGTGAGTGGGGGTAGGTCTAGGGAGGGTGGCAGAGAGGGGGGACTGTGGAAGTGCAGGGTAAGGAGGAGGAGGGGGAGGTAGAACTGGATGAAAAAAAAAATGTCAGCCCATGCTCTGGTCCCTTTTTCCTTCTCAATGCACCCTTCCCCCCACATTAGGGCCCTCCTACACACCCCCCTCTATAATGCAGGGCCCTCCTCCACCATCACACTATCACTAGGGCCCCCCCTTTATCCTACATCCTAGGGCCCCCCCTTTATCCTACATCCCCAGGCCTACCTACCCCCACTCACTCAGCCCCACCTCCTCTCCACAAAGACCCGTTCATCCAGCCCTACCTCCCCCACCTCCTCCTTCACCCTGCACTTCCACAGTCCCGCCTCTCTGCTTTCTTCCACCCTCTACCAGTGAACTCTTTTCATACCCACTGAACCTTCTGCTTTCTTCCACCCTCTACCAGTGAACTCTTTTCATACCCACTGAACCTTTTAGAAGGAGTGCTGGCACCCACTATTCCGTTTATGTGCCAAAAGCAGGATTCGAACCCAGACCCCCAGCGCTGTAACGCAAGCACTTAACCTCTAGGCCACTGCAGTTAGCTGGTATTTGGTGGAGCGGGGGGCCAGATGTTCTGTCCACATTTTCTTCAGTGAACATGTTTCACAATGCAAATGGGTATGCTCACAGGACCATGCAGAAGAATGATAAATACGCCCAAAAGGTGCTCTCAGAAAAACAGCCACCAGAGGCTCAAGCAGGTAAGTGCTTGGTCTTGGAATGCTGGGGGCCTGAGTTCTAATCCAATGTCTGGAATCTCTGGGCATGTTTTTTAAAAAAAATTGTAAAAAGTTTTTTTATTGAAAATGGGTATGCATTGCCGGCGCGATCAGCCAACAATTAATGCCCCTTCAATACCTGCATTCCTACTAACAGTTGTGCCTTTTTTTCCTGCACTCTGGCCTTCGTAACACCCATACAAAAGCTTGTCCCTCTGGCCCCAACAGACTGGAAAAAAAGCAGGGGTAAAAGTGTAATCTACAGGTCATGGTGTATTTGATAATTGCACTGGGACTCAAACAGGACACCTTCTCGAGGCGCTGTGAGGCGACCACCGGCCCCTGCATAGCAAGCCAACCTGTATCAGCATCTCACCAGCAGCTGAACGTGTCGCCTGCAGGTTACACATAGGAGGCTGCAGTAGGTCCATTAACCCATTGGGCTGTCGACCCTCCTTCCTCAGAGAGCAGGAAACTGAATTTCCATGTTGCCTTCCTTTGGCACATTAGATCTATCTTTCACCCCAATTCAGAGCATGTGTTGCTTCACGGAGAGCTGATAATCATTGTGAGTTGTGAGCCACTAAAAGCTAAGCAGGTCAGTTAAATCTTTGCCTTTGTCATTGAAGTGTATTGATATGTGCAGGTGAGTCTTCTGTCCTGTGCTACTGTTTGTTTTCTTATTGCTGCTTGGTCATGATTCTTAAATGTAAACACTCTGCTCTCAAAAGTGAAAGCTTTGAAAGACTCTTGATATAACAAGCCTTTCCCACTCTTTGCCCTGGGGGTGAGAGGGCTGCTTTCTGCCTTTAACTTCCTCAATGTTGGGGTGTCTGGCTCCACCACTGACAACCAGGGGTAAATCCTGGAGGGAAACGGGCAGAGGTCTGCGCCCTGCGTCCTCCACGCGTCCCAAACGCTCCCAAACGCTCCCAAACGCTCCCACAGCCCTTACGGGCACAGCCCTATGTCCTATGCAGCCCCTCTGGTGCAGCCACCCACACAACTTAGGGTTAGGATCTGTGCTCTTCCATGTAGGCCTGGCCACCTAGGCCCCAGAAAGTGTCACAGCCTGTTTTTGAAACCTTAGTGATGGTGGCCTAGGTGAAGATGATCTTGGTGGAATATTGATGCCTTTTTCCTCCCAGAAGCCACCCCGGGAGCATATTAAAATGAAGGGGTGTGCCTGCTCAGATGCCCTCTCTTTAACCTCTCTGCCTTAGTGACATTAGTTCTGGGCTCTCCAGGCGAATGTGTCCATCCGGGAGAGAGCTAGGAATAGGACGTCTCTTTCTGCAGGTACAGTGGGGAAGACTCAGAGAGCTGCATGCCTGAGACATCTTTCCTTGTCCCTCGCTCATTGTTGTGTTCCCTAACTTCTAACTCTCTGCCAGGCCAGGCCCTGTTTCTTTTACTGCCAACCCCCCTGACCCTCGTCTTCGACCGACTTCCCGCTCTATTATGCCTTCTCCTTTTTTGCTCTCTTCTATGGCCCTTTGAAAAGGAATGCAGGCCGAGCTAAGCCTCATGAAGGAAATCTACCAACAAAAGATGCACTCTTCACTTATGGGTTGAGCTGTGAGACGAGTAAGAAGGGCCGAAGGGGTGATTGGGTTGTTCAGCTGGGAGGCACCAGAGGCGTAGCCAGTATTGCCTACCAAATGGGGGCCGAAGCTAATGTAGTTGGGCCCACTGCACTGACAAAAATATCTGTAAATGACCACACAGCGCTGCTGATTGGGTATTTGCAGAATTTGGGTGGGCCTTGCCCCTCAAGCCCTACCCTGCCTCTGCTCTCACCCCCAGGGCAAAGTGTGGGAAAGGCTCGCTGCAGCAAGAGTCTTTCAAATCTTTCACTTTTGAGAACAGAGTGTTTACATTTAAAAATCATGAACAAGCAGCAATAAGAAGGCATGCAGTAACCTAGGACAGGAGACTGCCCTGTGCATATCAATACACCCCAATGAGAAAGGCAAAGATTTAACTGACCTGCTTAGCTATTAGTGGCTCACACATCTCAATGATTATCATCTCTGCGTGAAGCAAAACATCCTCTGAATTGGGGTGAAAGACAGATCTAATGTGCCAAAGGAAGGCAACATTGAAATTCAGTTTCTTGCTCTCTGAGGAAGGAGGGTCGACAGCCCAATGGGTTAATGCACCTCCTGCAGCCTCCTATGTGTTGCCTGCAGGCGACACATTCAGTGCTGGTGAGATGCTGATACAGGTTGGCTTGCTATGCAGGGGCCGGTGGTCACCTCACAGCGACTCGACAAGGTGTCCTGTTTGAGTCCCAGTGCAAATATCGTATCAACCATGACCCGTAGATTACACTTTTTCCCCCTTGTATTTTCCCCTCAGT
This sequence comes from Ambystoma mexicanum, assembly GCF_040938575.1. Taxonomy (NCBI): domain Eukaryota; kingdom Metazoa; phylum Chordata; class Amphibia; order Caudata; family Ambystomatidae; genus Ambystoma; species Ambystoma mexicanum. The sequence goes on along the minus strand of NC_090927.1, from coordinate 1,078,390,283 downwards.
TGGGGCCAGAGAGACAAGCTTTTGTATGGGTGTTCCCAAGGCCAGAGTGCAGAAAACAAAGGCACAACTGTTAGTAGGAATGCAGGTATTGAAGGGGCATTAACTGTTGGCTGATCGCGCAGGGCAATGCATACCTATTTTCAATTAAAAAAAAAAAAAACACATTTTTTAAATGCCCAGGAGGTTCCAGACATTGGATTAGAACTCTGGTCCCCAGCATCAGAAGACCAAGCGCTTAGCAGTTGAGCCACTGATGGCTGTGCTCATGAGAGCTGCTTTTGGGCGTATATATCTTTCTTCTGCACGTCCCTGTGAGCATACCCATTTGCATTGTGAAATATGTTCACTGGAGAAAATGAGGATAGAACATCTGGCTCCCCGCTCCCCGCTCCCCGCTCCACCAAATACCAGCTAACTGCAGTGGCCTAGAGGTTAAGTGCTTGCCTTACAGCGCTGGGGGCCTGGGTTCGAGTCCTGCTTTCGGCACATAAACGCAATAGTGGGTGCCCACTCTCCTTCTAAAAGGTTCAGTGGGTATGAAAAGAGTTCCTTGGTAAAGGGAGAGTGGAAGAAAGCGAGAGGTGGGACTGAGGAAGTGCAGGGTAAAGGAGGAGGCGGGGCAGGCTAAAAGGGGAGGTAGGGCTGATTGAATGAGTCCCTGTGGAGAGAAGATGGGGCTGGGTGAGTGGGGGTAGGTCTAGGGAGGGTGGCAGAGAGGGGGGACTGTGGAAGTGCAGGGTAAGGAGGAGGAGGGGGAGGTAGAACTGGATGAAAAAAAAAATGTCAGCCCATGCTCTGGTCCCTTTTTCCTTCTCAATGCACCCTTCCCCCCACATTAGGGCCCTCCTACACACCCCCCTCTATAATGCAGGGCCCTCCTCCACCATCACACTATCACTAGGGCCCCCCCTTTATCCTACATCCTAGGGCCCCCCCTTTATCCTACATCCCCAGGCCTACCTACCCCCACTCACTCAGCCCCACCTCCTCTCCACAAAGACCCGTTCATCCAGCCCTACCTCCCCCACCTCCTCCTTCACCCTGCACTTCCACAGTCCCGCCTCTCTGCTTTCTTCCACCCTCTACCAGTGAACTCTTTTCATACCCACTGAACCTTCTGCTTTCTTCCACCCTCTACCAGTGAACTCTTTTCATACCCACTGAACCTTTTAGAAGGAGTGCTGGCACCCACTATTCCGTTTATGTGCCAAAAGCAGGATTCGAACCCAGACCCCCAGCGCTGTAACGCAAGCACTTAACCTCTAGGCCACTGCAGTTAGCTGGTATTTGGTGGAGCGGGGGGCCAGATGTTCTGTCCACATTTTCTTCAGTGAACATGTTTCACAATGCAAATGGGTATGCTCACAGGACCATGCAGAAGAATGATAAATACGCCCAAAAGGTGCTCTCAGAAAAACAGCCACCAGAGGCTCAAGCAGGTAAGTGCTTGGTCTTGGAATGCTGGGGGCCTGAGTTCTAATCCAATGTCTGGAATCTCTGGGCATGTTTTTTAAAAAAAATTGTAAAAAGTTTTTTTATTGAAAATGGGTATGCATTGCCGGCGCGATCAGCCAACAATTAATGCCCCTTCAATACCTGCATTCCTACTAACAGTTGTGCCTTTTTTTCCTGCACTCTGGCCTTCGTAACACCCATACAAAAGCTTGTCCCTCTGGCCCCAACAGACTGGAAAAAAAGCAGGGGTAAAAGTGTAATCTACAGGTCATGGTGTATTTGATAATTGCACTGGGACTCAAACAGGACACCTTCTCGAGGCGCTGTGAGGCGACCACCGGCCCCTGCATAGCAAGCCAACCTGTATCAGCATCTCACCAGCAGCTGAACGTGTCGCCTGCAGGTTACACATAGGAGGCTGCAGTAGGTCCATTAACCCATTGGGCTGTCGACCCTCCTTCCTCAGAGAGCAGGAAACTGAATTTCCATGTTGCCTTCCTTTGGCACATTAGATCTATCTTTCACCCCAATTCAGAGCATGTGTTGCTTCACGGAGAGCTGATAATCATTGTGAGTTGTGAGCCACTAAAAGCTAAGCAGGTCAGTTAAATCTTTGCCTTTGTCATTGAAGTGTATTGATATGTGCAGGTGAGTCTTCTGTCCTGTGCTACTGTTTGTTTTCTTATTGCTGCTTGGTCATGATTCTTAAATGTAAACACTCTGCTCTCAAAAGTGAAAGCTTTGAAAGACTCTTGATATAACAAGCCTTTCCCACTCTTTGCCCTGGGGGTGAGAGGGCTGCTTTCTGCCTTTAACTTCCTCAATGTTGGGGTGTCTGGCTCCACCACTGACAACCAGGGGTAAATCCTGGAGGGAAACGGGCAGAGGTCTGCGCCCTGCGTCCTCCACGCGTCCCTAACGCTCCCAAACGCGACCACAGCCCTTACGGGCACAGCCCTATGTCCTATGCAGCCCCTCTGGTGCAGCCACCCACACAACTTAGGGTTAGGATCTGTGCTCTTCCATGTAGGCCTGGCCACCTAGGCCCCAGAAAGTGTCACAGCCTGTTTTTGAAACCTTAGTGATGGTGGCCTAGGTGAAGATGATCTTGGTGGAATATTGATGCCTTTTTCCTCCCAGAAGCCACCCCGGGAGCATATTAAAATGAAGGGGTGTGCCTGCTCAGCTGCCCTCTCTTTAACCTCTCTGCCTTAGTGACATTAGTTCTGGGCTCTCCAGGCGAATGTGTCCATCCGGGAGAGAGCTAGGAATAGGACGTCTCTTTCTGCAGGTACAGTGGGGAAGACTCAGAGAGCTGCATGCCTGAGACATCTTTCCTTGTCCCTCGCTCATTGTTGTGTTCCCTAACTTCTAACTCTCTGCCAGGCCAGGCCCTGTTTCTTTTACTGCCAACCCCCCTGACCCCTCGTCTTCGACCGACTTCCCGCTCTATTATGCCTTCTCCTTTTTTGCTCTCTTCTATGGCCCTTTGAAAAGGAATGCAGGCCGAGCTAAGCCTCATGAAGGAAATCTACCAACAAAAGATGCACTCTTCACTTATGGGTTGAGCTGTGAGACGAGTAAGAAGGGCCGAAGGGGTGATTGGGTTGTTCAGCTGGGAGGCACCAGAGGCGTAGCCAGTATTGCCTACCAAATGGGGGCCGAAGCTAATGTAGTTGGGCCCACTGCACTGACAAAAATATCTGTAAATGACCACACAGCGCTGCTGATTGGGTATTTGCAGAATTTGGGTGGGCCTTGCCCCTCAAGCCCTACCCTGCCTCTGCTCTCACCCCCAGGGCAAAGTGTGGGAAAGGCTCGCTGCAGCAAGAGTCTTTCAAATCTTTCACTTTTGAGAACAGAGTGTTTACATTTAAAAATCATGAACAAGCAGCAATAAGAAGGCATGCAGTAACCTAGGACAGGAGACTGCCCTGTGCATATCAATACACCCCAATGAGAAAGGCAAAGATTTAACTGACCTGCTTAGCTATTAGTGGCTCACACATCTCAATGATTATCATCTCTGCGTGAAGCAAAACATCCTCTGAATTGGGGTGAAAGACAGATCTAATGTGCCAAAGGAAGGCAACATTGAAATTCAGTTTCTTGCTCTCTGAGGAAGGAGGGTCGACAGCCCAATGGGTTAATGCACCTCCTGCAGCCTCCTATGTGTTGCCTGCAGGCGACACATTCAGTGCTGGTGAGATGCTGATACAGGTTGGCTTGCTATGCAGGGGCCGGTGGTCACCTCACAGCGACTCGACAAGGTGTCCTGTTTGAGTCCCAGTGCAAATATCGTATCAACCATGACCCGTAGATTACACTTTTTCCCCCTTGTATTTTCCCCTCAGTTGGGGCCAGAGAGACAAGCTTTTGTATGGGTGTTCCCAAGGCCAGAGTGCAGAAAACAAAGGCACAACTGTTAGTAGGAATGCAGGTATTGAAGGGGCATTAACTGTTGGCTGATCGCGCAGGGCAATGCATACCTATTTTCAATTAAAAAAAAAAAAAACACATTTTTTAAATGCCCAGGAGGTTCCAGACATTGGATTAGAACTCTGGTCCCCAGCATCACAAGACCAAGCGCTTAGCAGTTGAGCCACTGATGGCTGTGCTCATGAGAGCTGCTTTTGGGCGTATATATCTTTCTTCTGCACGTCCCTGTGAGCATACCTATTTGCATTGTGAAATATGTTCACTGGAGAAAATGAGGATAGAACATCTGGCTCCCCGCTCCCCGCTCCCCGCTCCACCAAATACCAGCTAACTGCAGTGGCCTAGAGGTTAAGTGCTTGCCTTACAGCGCTGGGGGCCTGGGTTCGAGTCCTGCTTTCGGCACATAAACGCAATAGTGGGTGCCCACTCTCCTTCTAAAAGGTTCAGTGGGTATGAAAAGAGTTCCTTGGTAAAGGGAGAGTGGAAGAAAGCGAGAGGTGGGACTGAGGAAGTGCAGGGTAAAGGAGGAGGCGGGGCAGGCTAAAAGGGGAGGTAGGGCTGATTGAATGAGTCCCTGTGGAGAGAAGATGGGGCTGGGTGAGTGGGGGTAGGTCTAGGGAGGGTGGCAGAGAGGGGGGACTGTGGAAGTGCAGGGTAAGGAGGAGGAGGGGGAGGTAGAACTGGATGAAAAAAAAAATGTCAGCCCATGCTCTGGTCCCTTTTTCCTTCTCAATGCACCCTTCCCCCCACATTAGGGCCCTCCTACACACCCCCCTCTATAATGCAGGGCCCTCCTCCACCATCACACTATCACTAGGGCCCCCCCTTTATCCTACATCCTAGGGCCCCCCCTTTATCCTACATCCCCAGGCCTACCTACCCCCACTCACTCAGCCCCACCTCCTCTCCACAAAGACCCGTTCATCCAGCCCTACCTCCCCCACCTCCTCCTTCACCCTGCACTTCCACAGTCCCGCCTCTCTGCTTTCTTCCACCCTCTACCAGTGAACTCTTTTCATACCCACTGAACCTTCTGCTTTCTTCCACCCTCTACCAGTGAACTCTTTTCATACCCACTGAACCTTTTAGAAGGAGTGCTGGCACCCACTATTCCGTTTATGTGCCGAAAGCAGGATTCGAACCCAGACCCCCAGCGCTGTAACGCAAGCACTTAACCTCTAGGCCACTGCAGTTAGCTGGTATTTGGTGGAGCGGGGGGCCAGATGTTCTGTCCACATTTTCTTCAGTGAACATGTTTCACAATGCAAATGGGTATGCTCACAGGACCATGCAGAAGAATGATAAATACGCCCAAAAGGTGCTCTCAGAAAAACAGCCACCAGAGGCTCAAGCAGGTAAGTGCTTGGTCTTGGAATGCTGGGGGCCTGAGTTCTAATCCAATGTCTGGAATCTCTGGGCATGTTTTTTAAAAAAAATTGTAAAAAGTTTTTTTATTGAAAATGGGTATGCATTGCCGGCGCGATCAGCCAACAATTAATGCCCCTTCAATACCTGCATTCCTACTAACAGTTGTGCCTTTTTTTCCTGCACTCTGGCCTTCGTAACACCCATACAAAAGCTTGTCCCTCTGGCCCCAACAGACTGGAAAAAAAGCAGGGGTAAAAGTGTAATCTACAGGTCATGGTGTATTTGATAATTGCACTGGGACTCAAACAGGACACCTTCTCGAGGCGCTGTGAGGCGACCACCGGCCCCTGCATAGCAAGCCAACCTGTATCAGCATCTCACCAGCAGCTGAACGTGTCGCCTGCAGGTTACACATAGGAGGCTGCAGTAGGTCCATTAACCCATTGGGCTGTCGACCCTCCTTCCTCAGAGAGCAGGAAACTGAATTTCCATGTTGCCTTCCTTTGGCACATTAGATCTATCTTTCACCCCAATTCAGAGCATGTGTTGCTTCACGGAGAGCTGATAATCATTGTGAGTTGTGAGCCACTAAAAGCTAAGCAGGTCAGTTAAATCTTTGCCTTTGTCATTGAAGTGTATTGATATGTGCAGGTGAGTCTTCTGTCCTGTGCTACTGTTTGTTTTCTTATTGCTGCTTGGTCATGATTCTTAAATGTAAACACTCTGCTCTCAAAAGTGAAAGCTTTGAAAGACTCTTGATATAACAAGCCTTTCCCACTCTTTGCCCTGGGGGTGAGAGGGCTGCTTTCTGCCTTTAACTTCCTCAATGTTGGGGTGTCTGGCTCCACCACTGACAACCAGGGGTAAATCCTGGAGGGAAACGGGCAGAGGTCTGCGCCCTGCGTCCTCCACGCGTCCCTAACGCTCCCAAACGCGACCACAGCCCTTACGGGCACAGCCCTATGTCCTATGCAGCCCCTCTGGTGCAGCCACCCACACAACTTAGGGTTAGGATCTGTGCTCTTCCATGTAGGCCTGGCCACCTAGGCCCCAGAAAGTGTCACAGCCTGTTTTTGAAACCTTAGTGATGGTGGCCTAGGTGAAGATGATCTTGGTGGAATATTGATGCCTTTTTCCTCCCAGAAGCCACCCCGGGAGCATATTAAAATGAAGGGGTGTGCCTGCTCAGCTGCCCTCTCTTTAACCTCTCTGCCTTAGTGACATTAGTTCTGGGCTCTCCAGGCGAATGTGTCCATCCGGGAGAGAGCTAGGAATAGGACGTCTCTTTCTGCAGGTACAGTGGGGAAGACTCAGAGAGCTGCATGCCTGAGACATCTTTCCTTGTCCCTCGCTCATTGTTGTGTTCCCTAACTTCTAACTCTCTGCCAGGCCAGGCCCTGTTTCTTTTACTGCCAACCCCCCTGACCCCTCGTCTTCGACCGACTTCCCGCTCTATTATGCCTTCTCCTTTTTTGCTCTCTTCTATGGCCCTTTGAAAAGGAATGCAGGCCGAGCTAAGCCTCATGAAGGAAATCTACCAACAAAAGATGCACTCTTCACTTATGGGTTGAGCTGTGAGACGAGTAAGAAGGGCCGAAGGGGTGATTGGGTTGTTCAGCTGGGAGGCACCAGAGGCGTAGCCAGTATTGCCTACCAAATGGGGGCCGAAGCTAATGTAGTTGGGCCCACTGCACTGACAAAAATATCTGTAAATGACCACACAGCGCTGCTGATTGGGTATTTGCAGAATTTGGGTGGGCCTTGCCCCTCAAGCCCTACCCTGCCTCTGCTCTCACCCCCAGGGCAAAGTGTGGGAAAGGCTCGCTGCAGCAAGAGTCTTTCAAATCTTTCACTTTTGAGAACAGAGTGTTTACATTTAAAAATCATGAACAAGCAGCAATAAGAAGGCATGCAGTAACCTAGGACAGGAGACTGCCCTGTGCATATCAATACACCCCAATGAGAAAGGCAAAGATTTAACTGACCTGCTTAGCTATTAGTGGCTCACACATCTCAATGATTATCATCTCTGCGTGAAGCAAAACATCCTCTGAATTGGGGTGAAAGACAGATCTAATGTGCCAAAGGAAGGCAACATTGAAATTCAGTTTCTTGCTCTCTGAGGAAGGAGGGTCGACAGCCCAATGGGTTAATGCACCTCCTGCAGCCTCCTATGTGTTGCCTGCAGGCGACACATTCAGTGCTGGTGAGATGCTGATACAGGTTGGCTTGCTATGCAGGGGCCGGTGGTCACCTCACAGCGACTCGACAAGGTGTCCTGTTTGAGTCCCAGTGCAAATATCGTATCAACCATGACCCGTAGATTACACTTTTTCCCCCTTGTATTTTCCCCTCAGTTGGGGCCAGAGAGACAAGCTTTTGTATGGGTGTTCCCAAGGCCAGAGTGCAGAAAACAAAGGCACAACTGTTAGTAGGAATGCAGGTATTGAAGGGGCATTAACTGTTGGCTGATCGCGCAGGGCAATGCATACCTATTTTCAATTAAAAAAAAAAAAAACACATTTTTTAAATGCCCAGGAGGTTCCAGACATTGGATTAGAACTCTGGTCCCCAGCATCACAAGACCAAGCGCTTAGCAGTTGAGCCACTGATGGCTGTGCTCATGAGAGCTGCTTTTGGGCGTATATATCTTTCTTCTGCACGTCCCTGTGAGCATACCCATTTGCATTGTGAAATATGTTCACTGGAGAAAATGAGGATAGAACATCTGGCTCCCCGCTCCCCGCTCCCCGCTCCACCAAATACCAGCTAACTGCAGTGGCCTAGAGGTTAAGTGCTTGCCTTACAGCGCTGGGGGCCTGGGTTCGAGTCCTGCTTTCGGCACATAAACGCAATAGTGGGTGCCCACTCTCCTTCTAAAAGGTTCAGTGGGTATGAAAAGAGTTCCTTGGTAAAGGGAGAGTGGAAGAAAGCGAGAGGTGGGACTGAGGAAGTGCAGGGTAAAGGAGGAGGCGGGGCAGGCTAAAAGGGGAGGTAGGGCTGATTGAATGAGTCCCTGTGGAGAGAAGATGGGGCTGGGTGAGTGGGGGTAGGTCTAGGGAGGGTGGCAGAGAGGGGGGACTGTGGAAGTGCAGGGTAAGGAGGAGGAGGGGGAGGTAGAACTGGATGAAAAAAAAAATGTCAGCCCATGCTCTGGTCCCTTTTTCCTTCTCAATGCACCCTTCCCCCCACATTAGGGCCCTCCTACACACCCCCCTCTATAATGCAGGGCCCTCCTCCACCATCACACTATCACTAGGGCCCCCCCTTTATCCTACATCCTAGGGCCCCCCCTTTATCCTACATCCCCAGGCCTACCTACCCCCACTCACTCAGCCCCACCTCCTCTCCACAAAGACCCGTTCATCCAGCCCTACCTCCCCCACCTCCTCCTTCACCCTGCACTTCCACAGTCCCGCCTCTCTGCTTTCTTCCACCCTCTACCAGTGAACTCTTTTCATACCCACTGAACCTTCTGCTTTCTTCCACCCTCTACCAGTGAACTCTTTTCATACCCACTGAACCTTTTAGAAGGAGTGCTGGCACCCACTATTCCGTTTATGTGCCGAAAGCAGGATTCGAACCCAGACCCCCAGCGCTGTAACGCAAGCACTTAACCTCTAGGCCACTGCAGTTAGCTGGTATTTGGTGGAGCGGGGGGCCAGATGTTCTGTCCACATTTTCTTCAGTGAACATGTTTCACAATGCAAATGGGTATGCTCACAGGACCATGCAGAAGAATGATAAATACGCCCAAAAGGTGCTCTCAGAAAAACAGCCACCAGAGGCTCAAGCAGGTAAGTGCTTGGTCTTGGAATGCTGGGGGCCTGAGTTCTAATCCAATGTCTGGAATCTCTGGGCATGTTTTTTAAAAAAAATTGTAAAAAGTTTTTTTATTGAAAATGGGTATGCATTGCCGGCGCGATCAGCCAACAATTAATGCCCCTTCAATACCTGCATTCCTACTAACAGTTGTGCCTTTTTTTCCTGCACTCTGGCCTTCGTAACACCCATACAAAAGCTTGTCCCTCTGGCCCCAACAGACTGGAAAAAAAGCAGGGGTAAAAGTGTAATCTACAGGTCATGGTGTATTTGATAATTGCACTGGGACTCAAACAGGACACCTTCTCGAGGCGCTGTGAGGCGACCACCGGCCCCTGCATAGCAAGCCAACCTGTATCAGCATCTCACCAGCAGCTGAACGTGTCGCCTGCAGGTTACACATAGGAGGCTGCAGTAGGTCCATTAACCCATTGGGCTGTCGACCCTCCTTCCTCAGAGAGCAGGAAACTGAATTTCCATGTTGCCTTCCTTTGGCACATTAGATCTATCTTTCACCCCAATTCAGAGCATGTGTTGCTTCACGGAGAGCTGATAATCATTGTGAGTTGTGAGCCACTAAAAGCTAAGCAGGTCAGTTAAATCTTTGCCTTTGTCATTGAAGTGTATTGATATGTGCAGGTGAGTCTTCTGTCCTGTGCTACTGTTTGTTTTCTTATTGCTGCTTGGTCATGATTCTTAAATGTAAACACTCTGCTCTCAAAAGTGAAAGCTTTGAAAGACTCTTGATATAACAAGCCTTTCCCACTCTTTGCCCTGGGGGTGAGAGGGCTGCTTTCTGCCTTTAACTTCCTCAATGTTGGGGTGTCTGGCTCCACCACTGACAACCAGGGGTAAATCCTGGAGGGAAACGGGCAGAGGTCTGCGCCCTGCGTCCTCCACGCGTCCCTAACGCTCCCAAACGCGACCACAGCCCTTACGGGCACAGCCCTATGTCCTATGCAGCCCCTCTGGTGCAGCCACCCACACAACTTAGGGTTAGGATCTGTGCTCTTCCATGTAGGCCTGGCCACCTAGGCCCCAGAAAGTGTCACAGCCTGTTTTTGAAACCTTAGTGATGGTGGCCTAGGTGAAGATGATCTTGGTGGAATATTGATGCCTTTTTCCTCCCAGAAGCCACCCCGGGAGCATATTAAAATGAAGGGGTGTGCCTGCTCAGATGCCCTCTCTTTAACCTCTCTGCCTTAGTGACATTAGTTCTGGGCTCTCCAGGCGAATGTGTCCATCCGGGAGAGAGCTAGGAATAGGACGTCTCTTTCTGCAGGTACAGTGGGGAAGACTCAGAGAGCTGCATGCCTGAGACATCTTTCCTTGTCCCTCGCTCATTGTTGTGTTCCCTAACTTCTAACTCTCTGCCAGGCCAGGCCCTGTTTCTTTTACTGCCAACCCCCCTGACCCCTCGTCTTCGACCGACTTCCCGCTCTATTATGCCTTCTCCTTTTTTGCTCTCTTCTATGGCCCTTTGAAAAGGAATGCAGGCCGAGCTAAGCCTCATGAAGGAAATCTACCAACAAAAGATGCACTCTTCACTTATGGGTTGAGCTGTGAGACGAGTAAGAAGGGCCGAAGGGGTGATTGGGTTGTTCAGCTGGGAGGCACCAGAGGCGTAGCCAGTATTGCCTACCAAATGGGGGCCGAAGCTAATGTAGTTGGGCCCACTGCACTGACAAAAATATCTGTAAATGACCACACAGCGCTGCTGATTGGGTATTTGCAGAATTTGGGTGGGCCTTGCCCCTCAAGCCCTACCCTGCCTCTGCTCTCACCCCCAGGGCAAAGTGTGGGAAAGGCTCGCTGCAGCAAGAGTCTTTCAAATCTTTCACTTTTGAGAACAGAGTGTTTACATTTAAAAATCATGAACAAGCAGCAATAAGAAGGCATGCAGTAACCTAGGACAGGAGACTGCCCTGTGCATATCAATACACCCCAATGAGAAAGGCAAAGATTTAACTGACCTGCTTAGCTATTAGTGGCTCACACATCTCAATGATTATCATCTCTGCGTGAAGCAAAACATCCTCTGAATTGGGGTGAAAGACAGATCTAATGTGCCAAAGGAAGGCAACATTGAAATTCAGTTTCTTGCTCTCTGAGGAAGGAGGGTCGACAGCCCAATGGGTTAATGCACCTCCTGCAGCCTCCTATGTGTTGCCTGCAGGCGACACATTCAGTGCTGGTGAGATGCTGATACAGGTTGGCTTGCTATGCAGGGGCCGGTGGTCACCTCACAGCGACTCGACAAGGTGTCCTGTTTGAGTCCCAGTGCAAATATCGTATCAACCATGACCCGTAGATTACACTTTTTCCCCCTTGTATTTTCCCCTCAGTTGGGGCCAGAGAGACAAGCTTTTGTATGGGTGTTCCCAAGGCCAGAGTGCAGAAAACAAAGGCACAACTGTTAGTAGGAATGCAGGTATTGAAGGGGCATTAACTGTTGGCTGATCGCGCAGGGCAATGCATACCTATTTTCAATTAAAAAAAAAAAAAACACATTTTTTAAATGCCCAGGAGGTTCCAGACATTGGATTAGAACTCTGGTCCCCAGCATCAGAAGACCAAGCGCTTAGCAGTTGAGCCACTGATGGCTGTGCTCATGAGAGCTGCTTTTGGGCGTATATATCTTTCTTCTGCACGTCCCTGTGAGCATACCCATTTGCATTGTGAAATATGTTCACTGGAGAAAATGAGGATAGAACATCTGGCTCCCCGCTCCCCGCTCCCCGCTCCACCAAATACCAGCTAACTGCAGTGGCCTAGAGGTTAAGTGCTTGCCTTACAGCGCTGGGGGCCTGGGTTCGAGTCCTGCTTTCGGCACATAAACGCAATAGTGGGTGCCCACTCTCCTTCTAAAAGGTTCAGTGGGTATGAAAAGAGTTCCTTGGTAAAGGGAGAGTGGAAGAAAGCGAGAGGTGGGACTGAGGAAGTGCAGGGTAAAGGAGGAGGCGGGGCAGGCTAAAAGGGGAGGTAGGGCTGATTGAATGAGTCCCTGTGGAGAGAAGATGGGGCTGGGTGAGTGGGGGTAGGTCTAGGGAGGGTGGCAGAGAGGGGGGACTGTGGAAGTGCAGGGTAAGGAGGAGGAGGGGGAGGTAGAACTGGATGAAAAAAAAAATGTCAACCCATGCTCTGGTCCCTTTTTCCTTCTCAATGCACCCTTCCCCCCACATTAGGGCCCTCCTACACACCCCCCTCTATAATGCAGGGCCCTCCTCCACCATCACACTATCACTAGGGCCCCCCCTTTATCCTACATCCTAGGGCCCCCCCTTTATCCTACATCCCCAGGCCTACCTACCCCCACTCACTCAGCCCCACCTCCTCTCCACAAAGACCCGTTCATCCAGCCCTACCTCCCCCGCCTCCTCCTTCACCCTGCACTTCCACAGTCCCGCCTCTCTGCTTTCTTCCACCCTCTACCAGTGAACTCTTTTCATACCCACTGAACCTTCTGCTTTCTTCCACCCTCTACCAGTGAACTCTTTTCATACCCACTGAACCTTTTAGAAGGAGTGCTGGCACCCACTATTCCGTTTATGTGCCAAAAGCAGGATTCGAACCCAGACCCCCAGCGCTGTAACGCAAGCACTTAACCTCTAGGCCACTGCAGTTAGCTGGTATTTGGTGGAGCGGGGGGCCAGATGTTCTGTCCACATTTTCTTCAGTGAACATGTTTCACAATGCAAATGGGTATGCTCACAGGACCATGCAGAAGAATGATAAATACGCCCAAAAGGTGCTCTCAGAAAAACAGCCACCAGAGGCTCAAGCAGGTAAGTGCTTGGTCTTGGAATGCTGGGGGCCTGAGTTCTAATCCAATGTCTGGAATCTCTGGGCATGTTTTTTAAAAAAAATTGTAAAAAGTTTTTTTATTGAAAATGGGTATGCATTGCCGGCGCGATCAGCCAACAATTAATGCCCCTTCAATACCTGCATTCCTACTAACAGTTGTGCCTTTTTTTCCTGCACTCTGGCCTTCGTAACACCCATACAAAAGCTTGTCCCTCTGGCCCCAACAGACTGGAAAAAAAGCAGGGGTAAAAGTGTAATCTACAGGTCATGGTGTATTTGATAATTGCACTGGGACTCAAACAGGACACCTTCTCGAGGCGCTGTGAGGCGACCACCGGCCCCTGCATAGCAAGCCAACCTGTATCAGCATCTCACCAGCAGCTGAACGTGTCGCCTGCAGGTTACACATAGGAGGCTGCAGTAGGTCCATTAACCCATTGGGCTGTCGACCCTCCTTCCTCAGAGAGCAGGAAACTGAATTTCCATGTTGCCTTCCTTTGGCACATTAGATCTATCTTTCACCCCAATTCAGAGCATGTGTTGCTTCACGGAGAGCTGATAATCATTGTGAGTTGTGAGCCACTAAAAGCTAAGCAGGTCAGTTAAATCTTTGCCTTTGTCATTGAAGTGTATTGATATGTGCAGGTGAGTCTTCTGTCCTGTGCTACTGTTTGTTTTCTTATTGCTGCTTGGTCATGATTCTTAAATGTAAACACTCTGCTCTCAAAAGTGAAAGCTTTGAAAGACTCTTGATATAACAAGCCTTTCCCACTCTTTGCCCTGGGGGTGAGAGGGCTGCTTTCTGCCTTTAACTTCCTCAATGTTGGGGTGTCTGGCTCCACCACTGACAACCAGGGGTAAATCCTGGAGGGAAACGGGCAGAGGTCTGCGCCCTGCGTCCTCCACGCGTCCCTAACGCTCCCAAACGCGACCACAGCCCTTACGGGCACAGCCCTATGTCCTATGCAGCCCCTCTGGTGCAGCCACCCACACAACTTAGGGTTAGGATCTGTGCTCTTCCATGTAGGCCTGGCCACCTAGGCCCCAGAAAGTGTCACAGCCTGTTTTTGAAACCTTAGTGATGGTGGCCTAGGTGAAGATGATCTTGGTGGAATATTGATGCCTTTTTCCTCCCAGAAGCCACCCCGGGAGCATATTAAAATGAAGGGGTGTGCCTGCTCAGCTGCCCTCTCTTTAACCTCTCTGCCTTAGTGACATTAGTTCTGGGCTCTCCAGGCGAATGTGTCCATCCGGGAGAGAGCTAGGAATAGGACGTCTCTTTCTGCAGGTACAGTGGGGAAGACTCAGAGAGCTGCATGCCTGAGACATCTTTCCTTGTCCCTCGCTCATTGTTGTGTTCCCTAACTTCTAACTCTCTGCCAGGCCAGGCCCTGTTTCTTTTACTGCCAACCCCCCTGACCCCTCGTCTTCGACCGACTTCCCGCTCTATTATGCCTTCTCCTTTTTTGCTCTCTTCTATGGCCCTTTGAAAAGGAATGCAGGCCGAGCTAAGCCTCATGAAGGAAATCTACCAACAAAAGATGCACTCTTCACTTATGGGTTGAGCTGTGAGACGAGTAAGAAGGGCCGAAGGGGTGATTGGGTTGTTCAGCTGGGAGGCACCAGAGGCGTAGCCAGTATTGCCTACCAAATGGGGGCCGAAGCTAATGTAGTTGGGCCCACTGCACTGACAAAAATATCTGTAAATGACCACACAGCGCTGCTGATTGGGTATTTGCAGAATTTGGGTGGGCCTTGCCCCTCAAGCCCTACCCTGCCTCTGCTCTCACCCCCAGGGCAAAGTGTGGGAAAGGCTCGCTGCAGCAAGAGTCTTTCAAATCTTTCACTTTTGAGAACAGAGTGTTTACATTTAAAAATCATGAACAAGCAGCAATAAGAAGGCATGCAGTAACCTAGGACAGGAGACTGCCCTGTGCATATCAATACACCCCAATGAGAAAGGCAAAGATTTAACTGACCTGCTTAGCTATTAGTGGCTCACACATCTCAATGATTATCATCTCTGCGTGAAGCAAAACATCCTCTGAATTGGGGTGAAAGACAGATCTAATGTGCCAAAGGAAGGCAACATTGAAATTCAGTTTCTTGCTCTCTGAGGAAGGAGGGTCGACAGCCCAATGGGTTAATGCACCTCCTGCAGCCTCCTATGTGTTGCCTGCAGGCGACACATTCAGTGCTGGTGAGATGCTGATACAGGTTGGCTTGCTATGCAGGGGCCGGTGGTCACCTCACAGCGACTCGACAAGGTGTCCTGTTTGAGTCCCAGTGCAAATATCGTATCAACCATGACCCGTAGATTACACTTTTTCCCCCTTGTATTTTCCCCTCAGTTGGGGCCAGAGAGACAAGCTTTTGTATGGGTGTTCCCAAGGCCAGAGTGCAGAAAACAAAGGCACAACTGTTAGTAGGAATGCAGGTATTGAAGGGGCATTAACTGTTGGCTGATCGCGCAGGGCAATGCATACCTATTTTCAATTAAAAAAAAAAAAAACACATTTTTTAAATGCCCAGGAGGTTCCAGACATTGGATTAGAACTCTGGTCCCCAGCATCAGAAGACCAAGCGCTTAGCAGTTGAGCCACTGATGGCTGTGCTCATGAGAGCTGCTTTTGGGCGTATATATCTTTCTTCTGCACGTCCCTGTGAGCATACCCATTTGCATTGTGAAATATGTTCACTGGAGAAAATGAGGATAGAACATCTGGCTCCCCGCTCCCCGCTCCCCGCTCCACCAAATACCAGCTAACTGCAGTGGCCTAGAGGTTAAGTGCTTGCCTTACAGCGCTGGGGGCCTGGGTTCGAGTCCTGCTTTCGGCACATAAACGCAATAGTGGGTGCCCACTCTCCTTCTAAAAGGTTCAGTGGGTATGAAAAGAGTTCCTTGGTAAAGGGAGAGTGGAAGAAAGCGAGAGGTGGGACTGAGGAAGTGCAGGGTAAAGGAGGAGGCGGGGCAGGCTAAAAGGGGAGGTAGGGCTGATTGAATGAGTCCCTGTGGAGAGAAGATGGGGCTGGGTGAGTGGGGGTAGGTCTAGGGAGGGTGGCAGAGAGGGGGGACTGTGGAAGTGCAGGGTAAGGAGGAGGAGGGGGAGGTAGAACTGGATGAAAAAAAAATGTCAGCCCATGCTCTGGTCCCTTTTTCCTTCTCAATGCACCCTTCCCCCCACATTAGGGCCCTCCTACACACCCCCCTCTATAATGCAGGGCCCTCCTCCACCATCACACTATCACTAGGGCCCCCCCTTTATCCTACATCCTAGGGCCCCCCCTTTATCCTACATCCCCAGGCCTACCTACCCCCACTCACTCAGCCCCACCTCCTCTCCACAAAGACCCGTTCATCCAGCCCTACCTCCCCCACCTCCTCCTTCACCCTGCACTTCCACAGTCCCGCCTCTCTGCTTTCTTCCACCCTCTACCAGTGAACTCTTTTCATACCCACTGAACCTTCTGCTTTCTTCCACCCTCTACCAGTGAACTCTTTTCATACCCACTGAACCTTTTAGAAGGAGTGCTGGCACCCACTATTCCGTTTATGTGCCAAAAGCAGGATTCGAACCCAGACCCCCAGCGCTGTAACGCAAGCACTTAACCTCTAGGCCACTGCAGTTAGCTGGTATTTGGTGGAGCGGGGGGGCCAGATGTTCTGTCCACATTTTCTTCAGTGAACATGTTTCACAATGCAAATGGGTATGCTCACAGGACCATGCAGAAGAATGATAAATACGCCCAAAAGGTGCTCTCAGAAAAACAGCCACCAGAGGCTCAAGCAGGTAAGTGCTTGGTCTTGGAATGCTGGGGGCCTGAGTTCTAATCCAATGTCTGGAATCTCTGGGCATGTTTTTTAAAAAAAATTGTAAAAAGTTTTTTTATTGAAAATGGGTATGCATTGCCGGCGCGATCAGCCAACAATTAATGCCCCTTCAATACCTGCATTCCTACTAACAGTTGTGCCTTTTTTTCCTGCACTCTGGCCTTCGTAACACCCATACAAAAGCTTGTCCCTCTGGCCCCAACAGACTGGAAAAAAAGCAGGGGTAAAAGTGTAATCTACAGGTCATGGTGTATTTGATAATTGCACTGGGACTCAAACAGGACACCTTCTCGAGGCGCTGTGAGGCGACCACCGGCCCCTGCATAGCAAGCCAACCTGTATCAGCATCTCACCAGCAGCTGAACGTGTCGCCTGCAGGTTACACATAGGAGGCTGCAGTAGGTCCATTAACCCATTGGGCTGTCGACCCTCCTTCCTCAGAGAGCAGGAAACTGAATTTCCATGTTGCCTTCCTTTGGCACATTAGATCTATCTTTCACCCCAATTCAGAGCATGTGTTGCTTCACGGAGAGCTGATAATCATTGTGAGTTGTGAGCCACTAAAAGCTAAGCAGGTCAGTTAAATCTTTGCCTTTGTCATTGAAGTGTATTGATATGTGCAGGTGAGTCTTCTGTCCTGTGCTACTGTTTGTTTTCTTATTGCTGCTTGGTCATGATTCTTAAATGTAAACACTCTGCTCTCAAAAGTGAAAGCTTTGAAAGACTCTTGATATAACAAGCCTTTCCCACTCTTTGCCCTGGGGGTGAGAGGGCTGCTTTCTGCCTTTAACTTCCTCAATGTTGGGGTGTCTGGCTCCACCACTGACAACCAGGGGTAAATCCTGGAGGGAAACGGGCAGAGGTCTGCGCCCTGCGTCCTCCACGCGTCCCTAACGCTCCCAAACGCGACCACAGCCCTTACGGGCACAGCCCTATGTCCTATGCAGCCCCTCTGGTGCAGCCACCCACACAACTTAGGGTTAGGATCTGTGCTCTTCCATGTAGGCCTGGCCACCTAGGCCCCAGAAAGTGTCACAGCCTGTTTTTGAAACCTTAGTGATGGTGGCCTAGGTGAAGATGATCTTGGTGGAATATTGATGCCTTTTTCCTCCCAGAAGCCACCCCGGGAGCATATTAAAATGAAGGGGTGTGCCTGCTCAGCTGCCCTCTCTTTAACCTCTCTGCCTTAGTGACATTAGTTCTGGGCTCTCCAGGCGAATGTGTCCATCCGGGAGAGAGCTAGGAATAGGACGTCTCTTTCTGCAGGTACAGTGGGGAAGACTCAGAGAGCTGCATGCCTGAGACATCTTTCCTTGTCCCTCGCTCATTGTTGTGTTCCCTTACTTCTAACTCTCTGCCAGGCCAGGCCCTGTTTCTTTTACTGCCAACCCCCCTGACCCCTCGTCTTCGACCGACTTCCCGCTCTATTATGCCTTCTCCTTTTTTGCTCTCTTCTATGGCCCTTTGAAAAGGAATGCAGGCCGAGCTAAGCCTCATGAAGGAAATCTACCAACAAAAGATGCACTCTTCACTTATGGGTTGAGCTGTGAGACGAGTAAGAAGGGCCGAAGGGGTGATTGGGTTGTTCAGCTGGGAGGCACCAGAGGCGTAGCCAGTATTGCCTACCAAATGGGGGCCGAAGCTAATGTAGTTGGGCCCACTGCACTGACAAAAATATCTGTAAATGACCACACAGCGCTGCTGATTGGGTATTTGCAGAATTTGGGTGGGCCTTGCCCCTCAAGCCCTACCCTGCCTCTGCTCTCACCCCCAGGGCAAAGTGTGGGAAAGGCTCGCTGCAGCAAGAGTCTTTCAAATCTTTCACTTTTGAGAACAGAGTGTTTACATTTAAAAATCATGAACAAGCAGCAATAAGAAGGCATGCAGTAACCTAGGACAGGAGACTGCCCTGTGCATATCAATACACCCCAATGAGAAAGGCAAAGATTTAACTGACCTGCTTAGCTATTAGTGGCTCACACATCTCAATGATTATCATCTCTGCGTGAAGCAAAACATCCTCTGAATTGGGGTGAAAGACAGATCTAATGTGCCAAAGGAAGGCAACATTGAAATTCAGTTTCTTGCTCTCTGAGGAAGGAGGGTCGACAGCCCAATGGGTTAATGCACCTCCTGCAGCCTCCTATGTGTTGCCTGCAGGCGACACATTCAGTGCTGGTGAGATGCTGATACAGGTTGGCTTGCTATGCAGGGGCCGGTGGTCACCTCACAGCGACTCGACAAGGTGTCCTGTTTGAGTCCCAGTGCAAATATCGTATCAACCATGACCCGTAGATTACACTTTTTCCCCCTTGTATTTTCCCCTCAGTTGGGGCCAGAGAGACAAGCTTTTGTATGGGTGTTCCCAAGGCCAGAGTGCAGAAAACAAAGGCACAACTGTTAGTAGGAATGCAGGTATTGAAGGGGCATTAACTGTTGGCTGATCGCGCAGGGCAATGCATACCTATTTTCAATTAAAAAAAAAAAAAACACATTTTTTAAATGCCCAGGAGGTTCCAGACATTGGATTAGAACTCTGGTCCCCAGCATCAGAAGACCAAGCGCTTAGCAGTTGAGCCACTGATGGCTGTGCTCATGAGAGCTGCTTTTGGGCGTATATATCTTTCTTCTGCACGTCCCTGTGAGCATACCCATTTGCATTGTGAAATATGTTCACTGGAGAAAATGAGGATAGAACATCTGGCTCCCCGCTCCCCGCTCCCCGCTCCACCAAATACCAGCTAACTGCAGTGGCCTAGAGGTTAAGTGCTTGCCTTACAGCGCTGGGGGCCTGGGTTCGAGTCCTGCTTTCGGCACATAAACGCAATAGTGGGTGCCCACTCTCCTTCTAAAAGGTTCAGTGGGTATGAAAAGAGTTCCTTGGTAAAGGGAGAGTGGAAGAAAGCGAGAGGTGGGACTGAGGAAGTGCAGGGTAAAGGAGGAGGCGGGGCAGGCTAAAAGGGGAGGTAGGGCTGATTGAATGAGTCCCTGTGGAGAGAAGATGGGGCTGGGTGAGTGGGGGTAGGTCTAGGGAGGGTGGCAGAGAGGGGGGACTGTGGAAGTGCAGGGTAAGGAGGAGGAGGGGGAGGTAGAACTGGATGAAAAAAAAAATGTCAGCCCATGCTCTGGTCCCTTTTTCCTTCTCAATGCACCCTTCCCCCCACATTAGGGCCCTCCTACACACCCCCCTCTATAATGCAGGGCCCTCCTCCACCATCACACTATCACTAGGGCCCCCCCTTTATCCTACATCCTAGGGCCCCCCCTTTATCCTACATCCCCAGGCCTACCTACCCCCACTCACTCAGCCCCACCTCCTCTCCACAAAGACCCGTTCATCCAGCCCTACCTCCCCCACCTCCTCCTTCACCCTGCACTTCCACAGTCCCGCCTCTCTGCTTTCTTCCACCCTCTACCAGTGAACTCTTTTCATACCCACTGAACCTTCTGCTTTCTTCCACCCTCTACCAGTGAACTCTTTTCATACCCACTGAACCTTTTAGAAGGAGTGCTGGCACCCACTATTCCGTTTATGTGCCAAAAGCAGGATTCGAACCCAGACCCCCAGCGCTGTAACGCAAGCACTTAACCTCTAGGCCACTGCAGTTAGCTGGTATTTGGTGGAGCGGGGGGCCAGATGTTCTGTCCACATTTTCTTCAGTGAACATGTTTCACAATGCAAATGGGTATGCTCACAGGACCATGCAGAAGAATGATAAATACGCCCAAAAGGTGCTCTCAGAAAAACAGCCACCAGAGGCTCAAGCAGGTAAGTGCTTGGTCTTGGAATGCTGGGGGCCTGAGTTCTAATCCAATGTCTGGAATCTCTGGGCATGTTTTTTAAAAAAAATTGTAAAAAGTTTTTTTATTGAAAATGGGTATGCATTGCCGGCGCGATCAGCCAACAATTAATGCCCCTTCAATACCTGCATTCCTACTAACAGTTGTGCCTTTTTTTCCTGCACTCTGGCCTTCGTAACACCCATACAAAAGCTTGTCCCTCTGGCCCCAACAGACTGGAAAAAAAGCAGGGGTAAAAGTGTAATCTACAGGTCATGGTGTATTTGATAATTGCACTGGGACTCAAACAGGACACCTTCTCGAGGCGCTGTGAGGCGACCACCGGCCCCTGCATAGCAAGCCAACCTGTATCAGCATCTCACCAGCAGCTGAACGTGTCGCCTGCAGGTTACACATAGGAGGCTGCAGTAGGTCCATTAACCCATTGGGCTGTCGACCCTCCTTCCTCAGAGAGCAGGAAACTGAATTTCCATGTTGCCTTCCTTTGGCACATTAGATCTATCTTTCACCCCAATTCAGAGCATGTGTTGCTTCACGGAGAGCTGATAATCATTGTGAGTTGTGAGCCACTAAAAGCTAAGCAGGTCAGTTAAATCTTTGCCTTTGTCATTGAAGTGTATTGATATGTGCAGGTGAGTCTTCTGTCCTGTGCTACTGTTTGTTTTCTTATTGCTGCTTGGTCATGATTCTTAAATGTAAACACTCTGCTCTCAAAAGTGAAAGCTTTGAAAGACTCTTGATATAACAAGCCTTTCCCACTCTTTGCCCTGGGGGTGAGAGGGCTGCTTTCTGCCTTTAACTTCCTCAATGTTGGGGTGTCTGGCTCCACCACTGACAACCAGGGGTAAATCCTGGAGGGAAACGGGCAGAGGTCTGCGCCCTGCGTCCTCCACGCGTCCCTAACGCTCCCAAACGCGACCACAGCCCTTACGGGCACAGCCCTATGTCCTATGCAGCCCCTCTGGTGCAGCCACCCACACAACTTAGGGTTAGGATCTGTGCTCTTCCATGTAGGCCTGGCCACCTAGGCCCCAGAAAGTGTCACAGCCTGTTTTTGAAACCTTAGTGATGGTGGCCTAGGTGAAGATGATCTTGGTGGAATATTGATGCCTTTTTCCTCCCAGAAGCCACCCCGGGAGCATATTAAAATGAAGGGGTGTGCCTGCTCAGCTGCCCTCTCTTTAACCTCTCTGCCTTAGTGACATTAGTTCTGGGCTCTCCAGGCGAATGTGTCCATCCGGGAGAGAGCTAGGAATAGGACGTCTCTTTCTGCAGGTACAGTGGGGAAGACTCAGAGAGCTGCATGCCTGAGACATCTTTCCTTGTCCCTCGCTCATTGTTGTGTTCCCTAACTTCTAACTCTCTGCCAGGCCAGGCCCTGTTTCTTTTACTGCCAACCCCCCTGACCCCTCGTCTTCGACCGACTTCCCGCTCTATTATGCCTTCTCCTTTTTTGCTCTCTTCTATGGCCCTTTGAAAAGGAATGCAGGCCGAGCTAAGCCTCATGAAGGAAATCTACCAACAAAAGATGCACTCTTCACTTATGGGTTGAGCTGTGAGACGAGTAAGAAGGGCCGAAGGGGTGATTGGGTTGTTCAGCTGGGAGGCACCAGAGGCGTAGCCAGTATTGCCTACCAAATGGGGGCCGAAGCTAATGTAGTTGGGCCCACTGCACTGACAAAAATATCTGTAAATGACCACACAGCGCTGCTGATTGGGTATTTGCAGAATTTGGGTGGGCCTTGCCCCTCAAGCCCTACCCTGCCTCTGCTCTCACCCCCAGGGCAAAGTGTGGGAAAGGCTCGCTGCAGCAAGAGTCTTTCAAATCTTTCACTTTTGAGAACAGAGTGTTTACATTTAAAAATCATGAACAAGCAGCAATAAGAAGGCATGCAGTAACCTAGGACAGGAGACTGCCCTGTGCATATCAATACACCCCAATGAGAAAGGCAAAGATTTAACTGACCTGCTTAGCTATTAGTGGCTCACACATCTCAATGATTATCATCTCTGCGTGAAGCAAAACATCCTCTGAATTGGGGTGAAAGACAGATCTAATGTGCCAAAGGAAGGCAACATTGAAATTCAGTTTCTTGCTCTCTGAGGAAGGAGGGTCGACAGCCCAATGGGTTAATGCACCTCCTGCAGCCTCCTATGTGTTGCCTGCAGGCGACACATTCAGTGCTGGTGAGATGCTGATACAGGTTGGCTTGCTATGCAGGGGCCGGTGGTCACCTCACAGCGACTCGACAAGGTGTCCTGTTTGAGTCCCAGTGCAAATATCGTATCAACCATGACCCGTAGATTACACTTTTTCCCCCTTGTATTTTCCCCTCAGTTGGGGCCAGAGAGACAAGCTTTTGTATGGGTGTTCCCAAGGCCAGAGTGCAGAAAACAAAGGCACAACTGTTAGTAGGAATGCAGGTATTGAAGGGGCATTAACTGTTGGCTGATCGCGCAGGGCAATGCATACCTATTTTCAATTAAAAAAAAAAAAAACACATTTTTTAAATGCCCAGGAGGTTCCAGACATTGGATTAGAACTCTGGTCCCCAGCATCACAAGACCAAGCGCTTAGCAGTTGAGCCACTGATGGCTGTGCTCATGAGAGCTGCTTTTGGGCGTATATATCTTTCTTCTGCACGTCCCTGTGAGCATACCCATTTGCATTGTGAAATATGTTCACTGGAGAAAATGAGGATAGAACATCTGGCTCCCCGCTCCCCGCTCCCCGCTCCACCAAATACCAGCTAACTGCAGTGGCCTAGAGGTTAAGTGCTTGCCTTACAGCGCTGGGGGCCTGGGTTCGAGTCCTGCTTTCGGCACATAAACGCAATAGTGGGTGCCCACTCTCCTTCTAAAAGGTTCAGTGGGTATGAAAAGAGTTCCTTGGTAAAGGGAGAGTGGAAGAAAGCGAGAGGTGGGACTGAGGAAGTGCAGGGTAAAGGAGGAGGCGGGGCAGGCTAAAAGGGGAGGTAGGGCTGATTGAATGAGTCCCTGTGGAGAGAAGATGGGGCTGGGTGAGTGGGGGTAGGTCTAGGGAGGGTGGCAGAGAGGGGGGACTGTGGAAGTGCAGGGTAAGGAGGAGGAGGGGGAGGTAGAACTGGATGAAAAAAAAAATGTCAGCCCATGCTCTGGTCCCTTTTTCCTTCTCAATGCACCCTTCCCCCCACATTAGGGCCCTCCTACACACCCCCCTCTATAATGCAGGGCCCTCCTCCACCATCACACTATCACTAGGGCCCCCCCTTTATCCTACATCCTAGGGCCCCCCCTTTATCCTACATCCCCAGGCCTACCTACCCCCACTCACTCAGCCCCACCTCCTCTCCACAAAGACCCGTTCATCCAGCCCTACCTCCCCCACCTCCTCCTTCACACTGCACTTCCACAGTCCCGCCTCTCTGCTTTCTTCCACCCTCTACCAGTGAACTCTTTTCATACCCACTGAACCTTCTGCTTTCTTCCACCCTCTACCAGTGAACTCTTTTCATACCCACTGAACCTTTTAGAAGGAGTGCTAGCACCCACTATTCCGTTTATGTGCCAAAAGCAGGATTCGAAACCCAGACCCCCAGCGCTGTAACGCAAGCACTTAACCTCTAGGCCACTGCAGTTAGCTGGTATTTGGTGGAGCGGGGGGCCAGATGTTCTGTCCACATTTTCTTCAGTGAACGTTTCACAATGCAAATGGGTATGCTCACAGGACCATGCAGAAGAATGATAAATACGCCCAAAAGGTGCTCTCAGAAAAACAGCCACCAGAGGCTCAAGCAGGTAAGTGCTTGGTCTTGGAATGCTGGGGGCCTGAGTTCTAATCCAATGTCTGGAATCTCTGGGCATGTTTTTTTAAAAAATTGTAAAAAGTTTTTTTATTGAAAATGGGTATGCATTGCCGGCGCGATCAGCCAACAATTAATGCCCCTTCAATACCTGCATTCCTACTAACAGTTGTGCCTTTTTTTCCTGCACTCTGGCCTTCGTAACACCCATACAAAAGCTTGTCCCTCTGGCCCCAACAGACTGGAAAAAAAGCAGGGGTAAAAGTGTAATCTACAGGTCATGGTGTATTTGATAATTGCACTGGGACTCAAACAGGACACCTTCTCGAGGCGCTGTGAGGCGACCACCGGCCCCTGCATAGCAAGCCAACCTGTATCAGCATCTCACCAGCAGCTGAACGTGTCGCCTGCAGGTTACACATAGGAGGCTGCAGTAGGTCCATTAACCCATTGGGCTGTCGACCCTCCTTCCTCAGAGAGCAGGAAACTGAATTTCCATGTTGCCTTCCTTTGGCACATTAGATCTATCTTTCACCCCAATTCAGAGCATGTGTTGCTTCACGGAGAGCTGATAATCATTGTGAGTTGTGAGCCACTAAAAGCTAAGCAGGTCAGTTAAATCTTTGCCTTTGTCATTGAAGTGTATTGATATGTGCAGGTGAGTCTTCTGTCCTGTGCTACTGTTTGTTTTCTTATTGCTGCTTGGTCATGATTCTTAAATGTAAACACTCTGCTCTCAAAAGTGAAAGCTTTGAAAGACTCTTGATATAACAAGCCTTTCCCACTATTTGCCCTGGGGGTGAGAGGGCTGCTTTCTGCCTTTAACTTCCTCAATGTTGGGTTGTCTGGCTCCACCACTGACAACCAGGGGTAAATCCTGGAGGGAAACGGGCAGAGGTCTGCGCCCTGCGTCCTCCACGCGTCCCTAACGCTCCCAAACGCGACCACAGCCCTTACGGGCACAGCCCTATGTCCTATGCAGCCCCTCTGGTGCAGCCACCCACACAACTTAGGGTTAGGATCTGTGCTCTTCCATGTAGGCCTGGCCACCTAGGCCCCAGAAAGTGTCACAGCCTGTTTTTGAAACCTTAGTGATGGTGGCCTAGGTGAAGATGATCTTGGTGGAATATTGATGCCTTTTTCCTCCCAGAAGCCACCCCGGGAGCATATTAAAATGAAGGGGTGTGCCTGCTCAGCTGCCCTCTCTTTAACCTCTCTGCCTTAGTGACATTAGTTCTGGGCTCTCCAGGCGAATGTGTCCATCCGGGAGAGAGCTAGGAATAGGACGTCTCTTTCTGCAGGTACAGTGGGGAAGACTCAGAGAGCTGCATGCCTGAGACATCTTTCCTTGTCCCTCGCTCATTGTTGTGTTCCCTAACTTCTAACTCTCTGCCAGGCCAGGCCCTGTTTCTTTTACTGCCAACCCCCCTGACCCCTCGTCTTCGACCGACTTCCCGCTCTATTATGCCTTCTCCTTTTTTGCTCTCTTCTATGGCCCTTTGAAAAGGAATGCAGGCCGAGCTAAGCCTCATGAAGGAAATCTACCAACAAAAGATGCACTCTTCACTTATGGGTTGAGCTGTGAGACGAGTAAGAAGGGCCGAAGGGGTGATTGGGTTGTTCAGCTGGGAGGCACCAGAGGCGTAGCCAGTATTGCCTACCAAATGGGGGCCGAAGCTAATGTAGTTGGGCCCACTGCACTGACAAAAATATCTGTAAATGACCACACAGCGCTGCTGATTGGGTATTTGCAGAATTTGGGTGGGCCTTGCCCCTCAAGCCCTACCCTGCCTCTGCTCTCACCCCCAGGGCAAAGTGTGGGAAAGGCTCGCTGCAGCAAGAGTCTTTCAAATCTTTCACTTTTGAGAACAGAGTGTTTACATTTAAAAATCATGAACAAGCAGCAATAAGAAGGCATGCAGTAACCTAGGACAGGAGACTGCCCTGTGCATATCAATACACCCCAATGAGAAAGGCAAAGATTTAACTGACCTGCTTAGCTATTAGTGGCTCACACATCTCAATGATTATCATCTCTGCGTGAAGCAAAACATCCTCTGAATTGGGGTGAAAGACAGATCTAATGTGCCAAAGGAAGGCAACATTGAAATTCAGTTTCTTGCTCTCTGAGGAAGGAGGGTCGACAGCCCAATGGGTTAATGCACCTCCTGCAGCCTCCTATGTGTTGCCTGCAGGCGACACATTCAGTGCTGGTGAGATGCTGATACAGGTTGGCTTGCTATGCAGGGGCCGGTGGTCACCTCACAGCGACTCGACAAGGTGTCCTGTTTGAGTCCCAGTGCAAATATCGTATCAACCATGACCCGTAGATTACACTTTTTCCCCCTTGTATTTTCCCCTCAGTTGGGGCCAGAGAGACAAGCTTTTGTATGGGTGTTCCCAAGGCCAGAGTGCAGAAAACAAAGGCACAACTGTTAGTAGGAATGCAGGTATTGAAGGGGCATTAACTGTTGGCTGATCGCGCAGGGCAATGCATACCTATTTTCAATTAAAAAAAAAAAAAACACATTTTTTAAATGCCCAGGAGGTTCCAGACATTGGATTAGAACTCTGGTCCCCAGCATCACAAGACCAAGCGCTTAGCAGTTGAGCCACTGATGGCTGTGCTCATGAGAGCTGCTTTTGGGCGTATATATCTTTCTTCTGCACGTCCCTGTGAGCATACCCATTTGCATTGTGAAATATGTTCACTGGAGAAAATGAGGATAGAACATCTGGCTCCCCGCTCCCCGCTCCCCGCTCCACCAAATACCAGCTAACTGCAGTGGCCTAGAGGTTAAGTGCTTGCCTTACAGCGCTGGGGGCCTGGGTTCGAGTCCTGCTTTCGGCACATAAACGCAATAGTGGGTGCCCACTCTCCTTCTAAAAGGTTCAGTGGGTATGAAAAGAGTTCCTTGGTAAAGGGAGAGTGGAAGAAAGCGAGAGGTGGGACTGAGGAAGTGCAGGGTAAAGGAGGAGGCGGGGCAGGCTAAAAGGGGAGGTAGGGCTGATTGAATGAGTCCCTGTGGAGAGAAGATGGGGCTGGGTGAGTGGGGGTAGGTCTAGGGAGGGTGGCAGAGAGGGGGGACTGTGGAAGTGCAGGGTAAGGAGGAGGAGGGGGAGGTAGAACTGGATGAAAAAAAAAATGTCAGCCCATGCTCTGGTCCCTTTTTCCTTCTCAATGCACCCTTCCCCCCACATTAGGGCCCTCCTACACACCCCCCTCTATAATGCAGGGCCCTCCTCCACCATCACACTATCACTAGGGCCCCCCCTTTATCCTACATCCTAGGGCCCCCCCCTTTATCCTACATCCCCAGGCCTACCTACCCCCACTCACTCAGCCCCACCTCCTCTCCACAAAGACCCGTTCATCCAGCCCTACCTCCCCCTCCTCCTCCTTCACCCTGCACTTCCACAGTCCCGCCTCTCTGCTTTCTTCCACCCTCTACCAGTGAACTCTTTTCATACCCACTGAACCTTCTGCTTTCTTCCACCCTCTACCAGTGAACTCTTTTCATACCCACTGAACCTTTTAGAAGGAGTGCTGGCACCCACTATTCCGTTTATGTGCCGAAAGCAGGATTCGAACCCAGACCCCCAGCGCTGTAACGCAAGCACTTAACCTCTAGGCCACTGCAGTTAGCTGGTATTTGGTGGAGCGGGGGGCCAGATGTTCTGTCCACATTTTCTTCAGTGAACATGTTTCACAATGCAAATGGGTATGCTCACAGGACCATGCAGAAGAATGATAAATACGCCCAAAAGGTGCTCTCAGAAAAACAGCCACCAGAGGCTCAAGCAGGTAAGTGCTTGGTCTTGGAATGCTGGGGGCCTGAGTTCTAATCCAATGTCTGGAATCTCTGGGCATGTTTTTTAAAAAAAATTGTAAAAAGTTTTTTTATTGAAAATGGGTATGCATTGCCGGCGCGATCAGCCAACAATTAATGCCCCTTCAATACCTGCATTCCTACTAACAGTTGTGCCTTTTTTTCCTGCACTCTGGCCTTCGTAACACCCATACAAAAGCTTGTCCCTCTGGCCCCAACAGACTGGAAAAAAAGCAGGGGTAAAAGTGTAATCTACAGGTCATGGTGTATTTGATAATTGCACTGGGACTCAAACAGGACACCTTCTCGAGGCGCTGTGAGGCGACCACCGGCCCCTGCATAGCAAGCCAACCTGTATCAGCATCTCACCAGCAGCTGAACGTGTCGCCTGCAGGTTACACATAGGAGGCTGCAGTAGGTCCATTAACCCATTGGGCTGTCGACCCTCCTTCCTCAGAGAGCAGGAAACTGAATTTCCATGTTGCCTTCCTTTGGCACATTAGATCTATCTTTCACCCCAATTCAGAGCATGTGTTGCTTCACGGAGAGCTGATAATCATTGTGAGTTGTGAGCCACTAAAAGCTAAGCAGGTCAGTTAAATCTTTGCCTTTGTCATTGAAGTGTATTGATATGTGCAGGTGAGTCTTCTGTCCTGTGCTACTGTTTGTTTTCTTATTGCTGCTTGGTCATGATTCTTAAATGTAAACACTCTGCTCTCAAAAGTGAAAGCTTTGAAAGACTCTTGATATAACAAGCCTTTCCCACTCTTTGCCCTGGGGGTGAGAGGGCTGCTTTCTGCCTTTAACTTCCTCAATGTTGGGGTGTCTGGCTCCACCACTGACAACCAGGGGTAAATCCTGGAGGGAAACGGGCAGAGGTCTGCGCCCTGCGTCCTCCACGCGTCCCTAACGCTCCCAAACGCGACCACAGCCCTTACGGGCACAGCCCTATGTCCTATGCAGCCCCTCTGGTGCAGCCACCCACACAACTTAGGGTTAGGATCTGTGCTCTTCCATGTAGGCCTGGCCACCTAGGCCCCAGAAAGTGTCACAGCCTGTTTTTGAAACCTTAGTGATGGTGGCCTAGGTGAAGATGATCTTGGTGGAATATTGATGCCTTTTTCCTCCCAGAAGCCACCCCGGGAGCATATTAAAATGAAGGGGTGTGCCTGCTCAGCTGCCCTCTCTTTAACCTCTCTGCCTTAGTGACATTAGTTCTGGGCTCTCCAGGCGAATGTGTCCATCCGGGAGAGAGCTAGGAATAGGACGTCTCTTTCTGCAGGTACAGTGGGGAAGACTCAGAGAGCTGCATGCCTGAGACATCTTTCCTTGTCCCTCGCTCATTGTTGTGTTCCCTAACTTCTAACTCTCTGCCAGGCCAGGCCCTGTTTCTTTTACTGCCAACCCCCCTGACCCCTCGTCTTCGACCGACTTCCCGCTCTATTATGCCTTCTCCTTTTTTGCTCTCTTCTATGGCCCTTTGAAAAGGAATGCAGGCCGAGCTAAGCCTCATGAAGGAAATCTACCAACAAAAGATGCACTCTTCACTTATGGGTTGAGCTGTGAGACGAGTAAGAAGGGCCGAACGGGTGATTGGGTTGTTCAGCTGGGAGGCACCAGAGGCGTAGCCAGTATTGCCTACCAAATGGGGGCCGAAGCTAATGTAGTTGGGCCCACTGCACTGACAAAAATATCTGTAAATGACCACACAGCGCTGCTGATTGGGTATTTGCAGAATTTGGGTGGGCCTTGCCCCTCAAGCCCTACCCTGCCTCTGCTCTCACCCCCAGGGCAAAGTGTGGGAAAGGCTCGCTGCAGCAAGAGTCTTTCAAATCTTTCACTTTTGAGAACAGAGTGTTTACATTTAAAAATCATGAACAAGCAGCAATAAGAAGGCATGCAGTAACCTAGGACAGGAGACTGCCCTGTGCATATCAATACACCCCAATGAGAAAGGCAAAGATTTAACTGACCTGCTTAGCTATTAGTGGCTCACACATCTCAATGATTATCATCTCTGCGTGAAGCAAAACATCCTCTGAATTGGGGTGAAAGACAGATCTAATGTGCCAAAGGAAGGCAACATTGAAATTCAGTTTCTTGCTCTCTGAGGAAGGAGGGTCGACAGCCCAATGGGTTAATGCACCTCCTGCAGCCTCCTATGTGTTGCCTGCAGGCGACACATTCAGTGCTGGTGAGATGCTGATACAGGTTGGCTTGCTATGCAGGGGCCGGTGGTCACCTCACAGCGACTCGACAAGGTGTCCTGTTTGAGTCCCAGTGCAAATATCGTATCAACCATGACCCGTAGATTACACTTTTTCCCCCTTGTATTTTCCCCTCAGTTGGGGCCAGAGAGACAAGCTTTTGTATGGGTGTTCCCAAGGCCAGAGTGCAGAAAACAAAGGCACAACTGTTAGTAGGAATGCAGGTATTGAAGGGGCATTAACTGTTGGCTGATCGCGCAGGGCAATGCATACCTATTTTCAATTAAAAAAAAAAAAAACACATTTTTTAAATGCCCAGGAGGTTCCAGACATTGGATTAGAACTCTGGTCCCCAGCATCACAAGACCAAGCGCTTAGCAGTTGAGCCACTGATGGCTGTGCTCATGAGAGCTGCTTTTGGGCGTATATATCTTTCTTCTGCACGTCCCTGTGAGCATACCCATTTGCATTGTGAAATATGTTCACTGGAGAAAATGAGGATAGAACATCTGGCTCCCCGCTCCCCGCTCCACCAAATACCAGCTAACTGCAGTGGCCTAGAGGTTAAGTGCTTGCCTTACAGCGCTGGGGGCCTGGGTTCGAGTCCTGCTTTCGGCACATAAACGCAATAGTGGGTGCCCACTCTCCTTCTAAAAGGTTCAGTGGGTATGAAAAGAGTTCCTTGGTAAAGGGAGAGTGGAAGAAAGCGAGAGGTGGGACTGAGGAAGTGCAGGGTAAAGGAGGAGGCGGGGCAGGCTAAAAGGGGAGGTAGGGCTGATTGAATGAGTCCCTGTGGAGAGAAGATGGGGCTGGGTGAGTGGGGGTAGGTCTAGGGAGGGTGGCAGAGAGGGGGGACTGTGGAAGTGCAGGGTAAGGAGGAGGAGGGGGAGGTAGAACTGGATGAAAAAAAAAATGTCAGCCCATGCTCTGGTCCCTTTTTCCTTCTCAATGCACCCTTCCCCCCACATTAGGGCCCTCCTACACACCCCCCTCTATAATGCAGGGCCCTCCTCCACCATCACACTATCACTAGGGCCCCCCCTTTATCCTACATCCTAGGGCCCCCCCTTTATCCTACATCCCCAGGCCTACCTACCCCCACTCACTCAGCCCCACCTCCTCTCCACAAAGACCCGTTCATCCAGCCCTACCTCCCCCACCTCCTCCTTCACCCTGCACTTCCACAGTCCCGCCTCTCTGCTTTCTTCCACCCTCTACCAGTGAACTCTTTTCATACCCACTGAACCTTTTAGAAGGAGTGCTGGCACCCACTATTCCGTTTATGTGCCAAAAGCAGGATTCGAACCCAGACCCCCAGCGCTGTAACGCAAGCACTTAACCTCTAGGCCACTGCAGTTAGCTGGTATTTGGTGGAGCGGGGGGCCAGATGTTCTGTCCACATTTTCTTCAGTGAACATGTTTCACAATGCAAATGGGTATGCTCACAGGACCATGCAGAAGAATGATAAATACGCCCAAAAGGTGCTCTCAGAAAAACAGCCACCAGAGGCTCAAGCAGGTAAGTGCTTGGTCTTGGAATGCTGGGGGCCTGAGTTCTAATCCAATGTCTGGAATCTCTGGGCATGTTTTTTAAAAAAAATTGTAAAAAGTTTTTTTATTGAAAATGGGTATGCATTGCCGGCGCGATCAGCCAACAATTAATGCCCCTTCAATACCTGCATTCCTACTAACAGTTGTGCCTTTTTTTCCTGCACTCTGGCCTTCGTAACACCCATACAAAAGCTTGTCCCTCTGGCCCCAACAGACTGGAAAAAAAGCAGGGGTAAAAGTGTAATCTACAGGTCATGGTGTATTTGATAATTGCACTGGGACTCAAACAGGACACCTTCTCGAGGCGCTGTGAGGCGACCACCGGCCCCTGCATAGCAAGCCAACCTGTATCAGCATCTCACCAGCAGCTGAACGTGTCGCCTGCAGGTTACACATAGGAGGCTGCAGTAGGTCCATTAACCCATTGGGCTGTCGACCCTCCTTCCTCAGAGAGCAGGAAACTGAATTTCCATGTTGCCTTCCTTTGGCACATTAGATCTATCTTTCACCCCAATTCAGAGCATGTGTTGCTTCACGGAGAGCTGATAATCATTGTGAGTTGTGAGCCACTAAAAGCTAAGCAGGTCAGTTAAATCTTTGCCTTTGTCATTGAAGTGTATTGATATGTGCAGGTGAGTCTTCTGTCCTGTGCTACTGTTTGTTTTCTTATTGCTGCTTGGTCATGATTCTTAAATGTAAACACTCTGCTCTCAAAAGTGAAAGCTTTGAAAGACTCTTGATATAACAAGCCTTTCCCACTCTTTGCCCTGGGGGTGAGAGGGCTGCTTTCTGCCTTTAACTTCCTCAATGTTGGGGTGTCTGGCTCCACCACTGACAACCAGGGGTAAATCCTGGAGGGAAACGGGCAGAGGTCTGCGCCCTGCGTCCTCCACGCGTCCCTAACGCTCCCAAACGCGACCACAGCCCTTACGGGCACAGCCCTATGTCCTATGCAGCCCCTCTGGTGCAGCCACCCACACAACTTAGGGTTAGGATCTGTGCTCTTCCATGTAGGCCTGGCCACCTAGGCCCCAGAAAGTGTCACAGCCTGTTTTTGAAACCTTAGTGATGGTGGCCTAGGTGAAGATGATCTTGGTGGAATATTGATGCCTTTTTCCTCCCAGAAGCCACCCCGGGAGCATATTAAAATGAAGGGGTGTGCCTGCTCAGCTGCCCTCTCTTTAACCTCTCTGCCTTAGTGACATTAGTTCTGGGCTCTCCAGGCGAATGTGTCCATCCGGGAGAGAGCTAGGAATAGGACGTCTCTTTCTGCAGGTACAGTGGGGAAGACTCAGAGAGCTGCATGCCTGAGACATCTTTCCTTGTCCCTCGCTCATTGTTGTGTTCCCTAACTTCTAACTCTCTGCCAGGCCAGGCCCTGTTTCTTTTACTGCCAACCCCCCTGACCCCTCGTCTTCGACCGACTTCCCGCTCTATTATGCCTTCTCCTTTTTTGCTCTCTTCTATGGCCCTTTGAAAAGGAATGCAGGCCGAGCTAAGCCTCATGAAGGAAATCTACCAACAAAAGATGCACTCTTCACTTATGGGTTGAGCTGTGAGACGAGTAAGAAGGGCCGAAGGGGTGATTGGGTTGTTCAGCTGGGAGGCACCAGAGGCGTAGCCAGTATTGCCTACCAAATGGGGGCCGAAGCTAATGTAGTTGGGCCCACTGCACTGACAAAAATATCTGTAAATGACCACACAGCGCTGCTGATTGGGTATTTGCAGAATTTGGGTGGGCCTTGCCCCTCAAGCCCTACCCTGCCTCTGCTCTCACCCCCAGGGCAAAGTGTGGGAAAGGCTCGCTGCAGCAAGAGTCTTTCAAATCTTTCACTTTTGAGAACAGAGTGTTTACATTTAAAAATCATGAACAAGCAGCAATAAGAAGGCATGCAGTAACCTAGGACAGGAGACTGCCCTGTGCATATCAATACACCCCAATGAGAAAGGCAAAGATTTAACTGACCTGCTTAGCTATTAGTGGCTCACACATCTCAATGATTATCATCTCTGCGTGAAGCAAAACATCCTCTGAATTGGGGTGAAAGACAGATCTAATGTGCCAAAGGAAGGCAACATTGAAATTCAGTTTCTTGCTCTCTGAGGAAGGAGGGTCGACAGCCCAATGGGTTAATGCACCTCCTGCAGCCTCCTATGTGTTGCCTGCAGGCGACACATTCAGTGCTGGTGAGATGCTGATACAGGTTGGCTTGCTATGCAGGGGCCGGTGGTCACCTCACAGCGACTCGACAAGGTGTCCTGTTTGAGTCCCAGTGCAAATATCGTATCAACCATGACCCGTAGATTACACTTTTTCCCCCTTGTATTTTCCCCTCAGTTGGGGCCAGAGAGACAAGCTTTTGTATGGGTGTTCCCAAGGCCAGAGTGCAGAAAACAAAGGTACAACTGTTAGTAGGAATGCAGGTATTGAAGGGGCATTAACTGTTGGCTGATCGCGCAGGGCAATGCATACCTATTTTCAATTAAAAAAAAGAAAAACACATTTTTTAAATGCCCAGGAGGTTCCAGACATTGGATTAGAACTCTGGTCCCCAGCATCACAAGACCAAGCGCTTAGCAGTTGAGCCACTGATGGCTGTGCTCATGAGAGCTGCTTTTGGGCGTATATATCTTTCTTCTGCACGTCCCTGTGAGCATACCCATTTGCATTGTGAAATATGTTCACTGGAGAAAATGAGGATAGAACATCTGGCTCCCCGCTCCCCGCTCCCCGCTCCACCAAATACCAGCTAACTGCAGTGGCCTAGAGGTTAAGTGCTTGCCTTACAGCGCTGGGGGCCTGGGTTCGAGTCCTGCTTTCGGCACATAAACGCAATAGTGGGTGCCCACTCTCCTTCTAAAAGGTTCAGTGGGTATGAAAAGAGTTCCTTGGTAAAGGGAGAGTGGAAGAAAGCGAGAGGTGGGACTGAGGAAGTGCAGGGTAAAGGAGGAGGCGGGGCAGGCTAAAAGGGGAGGTAGGGCTGATTGAATGAGTCCCTGTGGAGAGAAGATGGGGCTGGGTGAGTGGGGGTAGGTCTAGGGAGGGTGGCAGAGAGGGGGGACTGTGGAAGTGCAGGGTAAGGAGGAGGAGGGGGAGGTAGAACTGGATGAAAAAAAAAATGTCAGCCCATGCTCTGGTCCCTTTTTCCTTCTCAATGCACCCTTCCCCCCACATTAGGGCCCTCCTACACACCCCCCTCTATAATGCAGGGCCCTCCTCCACCATCACACTATCACTAGGGCCCCCCCTTTATCCTACATCCCCAGGCCTACCTACCCCCACTCACTCAGCCCCACCTCCTCTCCACAAAGACCCGTTCATCCAGCCCTGCCTCCTCCTTCACACTGCACTTCCACAGTCCCGCCTCTCTGCTTTCTTCCACCCTCTACCAGTGAACTCTTTTCATACCCACTGAACCTTCTGCTTTCTTCCACCCTCTACCAGTGAACTCTTTTCATACCCACTGAACCTTTTAGAAGGAGTGCTGGCACCCACTATTCCGTTTATGTGCCAAAAGCAGGA
This sequence comes from Ambystoma mexicanum, assembly GCF_040938575.1. Taxonomy (NCBI): domain Eukaryota; kingdom Metazoa; phylum Chordata; class Amphibia; order Caudata; family Ambystomatidae; genus Ambystoma; species Ambystoma mexicanum. The sequence goes on along the minus strand of NC_090927.1, from coordinate 1,078,354,869 downwards.
TTCGAACCCAGACCCCCAGCGCTGTAACGCAAGCACTTAACCTCTAGGCCACTGCAGTTAGCTGGTATTTGGTGGAGCGGGGGGCCAGATGTTCTGTCCACATTTTCTTCAGTGAACATGTTTCACAATGCAAATGGGTATGCTCACAGGACCATGCAGAAGAATGATAAATACGCCCAAAAGGTGCTCTCAGAAAAACAGCCACCAGAGGCTCAAGCAGGTAAGTGCTTGGTCTTGGAATGCTGGGGGCCTGAGTTCTAATCCAATGTCTGGAATCTCTGGGCATGTTTTTTTAAAAAATTGTAAAAAGTTTTTTTATTGAAAATGGGTATGCATTGCCGGCGCGATCAGCCAACAATTAATGCCCCTTCAATACCTGCATTCCTACTAACAGTTGTGCCTTTTTTTCCTGCACTCTGGCCTTCGTAACACCCATACAAAAGCTTGTCCCTCTGGCCCCAACAGACTGGAAAAAAAGCAGGGGTAAAAGTGTAATCTACAGGTCATGGTGTATTTGATAATTGCACTGGGACTCAAACAGGACACCTTCTCGAGGCGCTGTGAGGCGACCACCGGCCCCTGCATAGCAAGCCAACCTGTATCAGCATCTCACCAGCAGCTGAACGTGTCGCCTGCAGGTTACACATAGGAGGCTGCAGTAGGTCCATTAACCCATTGGGCTGTCGACCCTCCTTCCTCAGAGAGCAGGAAACTGAATTTCCATGTTGCCTTCCTTTGGCACATTAGATCTATCTTTCACCCCAATTCAGAGCATGTGTTGCTTCACGGAGAGCTGATAATCATTGTGAGTTGTGAGCCACTAAAAGCTAAGCAGGTCAGTTAAATCTTTGCCTTTGTCATTGAAGTGTATTGATATGTGCAGGTGAGTCTTCTGTCCTGTGCTACTGTTTGTTTTCTTATTGCTGCTTGGTCATGATTCTTAAATGTAAACACTCTGCTCTCAAAAGTGAAAGCTTTGAAAGACTCTTGATATAACAAGCCTTTCCCACTCTTTGCCCTGGGGGTGAGAGGGCTGCTTTCTGCCTTTAACTTCCTCAATGTTGGGGTGTCTGGCTCCACCACTGACAACCAGGGGTAAATCCTGGAGGGAAACGGGCAGAGGTCTGCGCCCTGCGTCCTCCACGCGTCCCTAACGCTCCCAAACGCGACCACAGCCCTTACGGGCACAGCCCTATGTCCTATGCAGCCCCTCTGGTGCAGCCACCCACACAACTTAGGGTTAGGATCTGTGCTCTTCCATGTAGGCCTGGCCACCTAGGCCCCAGAAAGTGTCACAGCCTGTTTTTGAAACCTTAGTGATGGTGGCCTAGGTGAAGATGATCTTGGTGGAATATTGATGCCTTTTTCCTCCCAGAAGCCACCCCGGGAGCATATTAAAATGAAGGGGTGTGCCTGCTCAGCTGCCCTCTCTTTAACCTCTCTGCCTTAGTGACATTAGTTCTGGGCTCTCCAGGCGAATGTGTCCATCCGGGAGAGAGCTAGGAATAGGACGTCTCTTTCTGCAGGTACAGTGGGGAAGACTCAGAGAGCTGCATGCCTGAGACATCTTTCCTTGTCCCTCGCTCATTGTTGTGTTCCCTAACTTCTAACTCTCTGCCAGGCCAGGCCCTGTTTCTTTTACTGCCAACCCCCCTGACCCCTCGTCTTCGACCGACTTCCCGCTCTATTATGCCTTCTCCTTTTTTGCTCTCTTCTATGGCCCTTTGAAAAGGAATGCAGGCCGAGCTAAGCCTCATGAAGGAAATCTACCAACAAAAGATGCACTCTTCACTTATGGGTTGAGCTGTGAGACGAGTAAGAAGGGCCGAAGGGGTGATTGGGTTGTTCAGCTGGGAGGCACCAGAGGCGTAGCCAGTATTGCCTACCAAATGGGGGCCGAAGCTAATGTAGTTGGGCCCACTGCACTGACAAAAATATCTGTAAATGACCACACAGCGCTGCTGATTGGGTATTTGCAGAATTTGGGTGGGCCTTGCCCCTCAAGCCCTACCCTGCCTCTGCTCTCACCCCCAGGGCAAAGTGTGGGAAAGGCTCGCTGCAGCAAGAGTCTTTCAAATCTTTCACTTTTGAGAACAGAGTGTTTACATTTAAAAATCATGAACAAGCAGCAATAAGAAGGCATGCAGTAACCTAGGACAGGAGACTGCCCTGTGCATATCAATACACCCCAATGAGAAAGGCAAAGATTTAACTGACCTGCTTAGCTATTAGTGGCTCACACATCTCAATGATTATCATCTCTGCGTGAAGCAAAACATCCTCTGAATTGGGGTGAAAGACAGATCTAATGTGCCAAAGGAAGGCAACATTGAAATTCAGTTTCTTGCTCTCTGAGGAAGGAGGGTCGACAGCCCAATGGGTTAATGCACCTCCTGCAGCCTCCTATGTGTTGCCTGCAGGCGACACATTCAGTGCTGGTGAGATGCTGATACAGGTTGGCTTGCTATGCAGGGGCCGGTGGTCACCTCACAGCGACTCGACAAGGTGTCCTGTTTGAGTCCCAGTGCAAATATCGTATCAACCATGACCCGTAGATTACACTTTTTCCCCCTTGTATTTTCCCCTCAGTTGGGGCCAGAGAGACAAGCTTTTGTATGGGTGTTCCCAAGGCCAGAGTGCAGAAAACAAAGGCACAACTGTTAGTAGGAATGCAGGTATTGAAGGGGCATTAACTGTTGGCTGATCGCGCAGGGCAATGCATACCTATTTTCAATTAAAAAAAAAAAAAACACATTTTTTAAATGCCCAGGAGGTTCCAGACATTGGATTAGAACTCTGGTCCCCAGCATCACAAGACCAAGCGCTTAGCAGTTGAGCCACTGATGGCTGTGCTCATGAGAGCTGCTTTTGGGCGTATATATCTTTCTTCTGCACGTCCCTGTGAGCATACCCATTTGCATTGTGAAATATGTTCACTGGAGAAAATGAGGATAGAACATCTGGCTCCCCGCTCCCCGCTCCCCGCTCCACCAAATACCAGCTAACTGCAGTGGCCTAGAGGTTAAGTGCTTGCCTTACAGCGCTGGGGGCCTGGGTTCGAGTCCTGCTTTCGGCACATAAACGCAATAGTGGGTGCCCACTCTCCTTCTAAAAGGTTCAGTGGGTATGAAAAGAGTTCCTTGGTAAAGGGAGAGTGGAAGAAAGCGAGAGGTGGGACTGAGGAAGTGCAGGGTAAAGGAGGAGGCGGGGCAGGCTAAAAGGGGAGGTAGGGCTGATTGAATGAGTCCCTGTGGAGAGAAGATGGGGCTGGGTGAGTGGGGGTAGGTCTAGGGAGGGTGGCAGAGAGGGGGGACTGTGGAAGTGCAGGGTAAGGAGGAGGAGGGGGAGGTAGAACTGGATGAAAAAAAAAATGTCAGCCCATGCTCTGGTCCCTTTTTCCTTCTCAATGCACCCTTCCCCCCACATTAGGGCCCTCCTACACACCCCCCTCTATAATGCAGGGCCCTCCTCCACCATCACACTATCACTAGGGCCCCCCCTTTATCCTACATCCCCAGGCCTACCTACCCCCACTCACTCAGCCCCACCTCCTCTCCACAAAGACCCGTTCATCCAGCCCTGCCTCCTCCTTCACACTGCACTTCCACAGTCCCGCCTCTCTGCTTTCTTCCACCCTCTACCAGTGAACTCTTTTCATACCCACTGAACCTTCTGCTTTCTTCCACCCTCTACCAGTGAACTCTTTTCATACCCACTGAACCTTTTAGAAGGAGTGCTGGCACCCACTATTCCGTTTATGTGCCAAAAGCAGGATTCGAACCCAGACCCCCAGCGCTGTAACGCAAGCACTTAACCTCTAGGCCACTGCAGTTAGCTGGTATTTGGTGGAGCGGGGGGCCAGATGTTCTGTCCACATTTTCTTCAGTGAACATGTTTCACAATGCAAATGGGTATGCTCACAGGACCATGCAGAAGAATGATAAATACGCCCAAAAGGTGCTCTCAGAAAAACAGCCACCAGAGGCTCAAGCAGGTAAGTGCTTGGTCTTGGAATGCTGGGGGCCTGAGTTCTAATCCAATGTCTGGAATCTCTGGGCATGTTTTTTTAAAAAATTGTAAAAAGTTTTTTTATTGAAAATGGGTATGCATTGCCGGCGCGATCAGCCAACAATTAATGCCCCTTCAATACCTGCATTCCTACTAACAGTTGTGCCTTTTTTTCCTGCACTCTGGCCTTCGTAACACCCATACAAAAGCTTGTCCCTCTGGCCCCAACAGACTGGAAAAAAAGCAGGGGTAAAAGTGTAATCTACAGGTCATGGTGTATTTGATAATTGCACTGGGACTCAAACAGGACACCTTCTCGAGGCGCTGTGAGGCGACCACCGGCCCCTGCATAGCAAGCCAACCTGTATCAGCATCTCACCAGCAGCTGAACGTGTCGCCTGCAGGTTACACATAGGAGGCTGCAGTAGGTCCATTAACCCATTGGGCTGTCGACCCTCCTTCCTCAGAGAGCAGGAAACTGAATTTCCATGTTGCCTTCCTTTGGCACATTAGATCTATCTTTCACCCCAATTCAGAGCATGTGTTGCTTCACGGAGAGCTGATAATCATTGTGAGTTGTGAGCCACTAAAAGCTAAGCAGGTCAGTTAAATCTTTGCCTTTGTCATTGAAGTGTATTGATATGTGCAGGTGAGTCTTCTGTCCTGTGCTACTGTTTGTTTTCTTATTGCTGCTTGGTCATGATTCTTAAATGTAAACACTCTGCTCTCAAAAGTGAAAGCTTTGAAAGACTCTTGATATAACAAGCCTTTCCCACTCTTTGCCCTGGGGGTGAGAGGGCTGCTTTCTGCCTTTAACTTCCTCAATGTTGGGGTGTCTGGCTCCACCACTGACAACCAGGGGTAAATCCTGGAGGGAAACGGGCAGAGGTCTGCGCCCTGCGTCCTCCACGCGTCCCTAACGCTCCCAAACGCGACCACAGCCCTTACGGGCACAGCCCTATGTCCTATGCAGCCCCTCTGGTGCAGCCACCCACACAACTTAGGGTTAGGATCTGTGCTCTTCCATGTAGGCCTGGCCACCTAGGCCCCAGAAAGTGTCACAGCCTGTTTTTGAAACCTTAGTGATGGTGGCCTAGGTGAAGATGATCTTGGTGGAATATTGATGCCTTTTTCCTCCCAGAAGCCACCCCGGGAGCATATTAAAATGAAGGGGTGTGCCTGCTCAGCTGCCCTCTCTTTAACCTCTCTGCCTTAGTGACATTAGTTCTGGGCTCTCCAGGCGAATGTGTCCATCCGGGAGAGAGCTAGGAATAGGACGTCTCTTTCTGCAGGTACAGTGGGGAAGACTCAGAGAGCTGCATGCCTGAGACATCTTTCCTTGTCCCTCGCTCATTGTTGTGTTCCCTAACTTCTAACTCTCTGCCAGGCCAGGCCCTGTTTCTTTTACTGCCAACCCCCCTGACCCCTCGTCTTCGACCGACTTCCCGCTCTATTATGCCTTCTCCTTTTTTGCTCTCTTCTATGGCCCTTTGAAAAGGAATGCAGGCCGAGCTAAGCCTCATGAAGGAAATCTACCAACAAAAGATGCACTCTTCACTTATGGGTTGAGCTGTGAGACGAGTAAGAAGGGCCGAAGGGGTGATTGGGTTGTTCAGCTGGGAGGCACCAGAGGCGTAGCCAGTATTGCCTACCAAATGGGGGCCGAAGCTAATGTAGTTGGGCCCACTGCACTGACAAAAATATCTGTAAATGACCACACAGCGCTGCTGATTGGGTATTTGCAGAATTTGGGTGGGCCTTGCCCCTCAAGCCCTACCCTGCCTCTGCTCTCACCCCCAGGGCAAAGTGTGGGAAAGGCTCGCTGCAGCAAGAGTCTTTCAAATCTTTCACTTTTGAGAACAGAGTGTTTACATTTAAAAATCATGAACAAGCAGCAATAAGAAGGCATGCAGTAACCTAGGACAGGAGACTGCCCTGTGCATATCAATACACCCCAATGAGAAAGGCAAAGATTTAACTGACCTGCTTAGCTATTAGTGGCTCACACATCTCAATGATTATCATCTCTGCGTGAAGCAAAACATCCTCTGAATTGGGGTGAAAGACAGATCTAATGTGCCAAAGGAAGGCAACATTGAAATTCAGTTTCTTGCTCTCTGAGGAAGGAGGGTCGACAGCCCAATGGGTTAATGCACCTCCTGCAGCCTCCTATGTGTTGCCTGCAGGCGACACATTCAGTGCTGGTGAGATGCTGATACAGGTTGGCTTGCTATGCAGGGGCCGGTGGTCACCTCACAGCGACTCGACAAGGTGTCCTGTTTGAGTCCCAGTGCAAATATCGTATCAACCATGACCCGTAGATTACACTTTTTCCCCCTTGTATTTTCCCCTCAGTTGGGGCCAGAGAGACAAGCTTTTGTATGGGTGTTCCCAAGGCCAGAGTGCAGAAAACAAAGGCACAACTGTTAGTAGGAATGCAGGTATTGAAGGGGCATTAACTGTTGGCTGATCGCGCAGGGCAATGCATACCTATTTTCAATTAAAAAAAAAAAAAACACATTTTTTAAATGCCCAGGAGGTTCCAGACATTGGATTAGAACTCTGGTCCCCAGCATCACAAGACCAAGCGCTTAGCAGTTGAGCCACTGATGGCTGTGCTCATGAGAGCTGCTTTTGGGCGTATATATCTTTCTTCTGCACGTCCCTGTGAGCATACCCATTTGCATTGTGAAATATGTTCACTGGAGAAAATGAGGATAGAACATCTGGCTCCCCGCTCCCCGCTCCCCGCTCCACCAAATACCAGCTAACTGCAGTGGCCTAGAGGTTAAGTGCTTGCCTTACAGCGCTGGGGGCCTGGGTTCGAGTCCTGCTTTCGGCACATAAACGCAATAGTGGGTGCCCACTCTCCTTCTAAAAGGTTCAGTGGGTATGAAAAGAGTTCCTTGGTAAAGGGAGAGTGGAAGAAAGCGAGAGGTGGGACTGAGGAAGTGCAGGGTAAAGGAGGAGGCGGGGCAGGCTAAAAGGGGAGGTAGGGCTGATTGAATGAGTCCCTGTGGAGAGAAGATGGGGCTGGGTGAGTGGGGGTAGGTCTAGGGAGGGTGGCAGAGAGGGGGGACTGTGGAAGTGCAGGGTAAGGAGGAGGAGGGGGAGGTAGAACTGGATGAAAAAAAAAATGTCAGCCCATGCTCTGGTCCCTTTTTCCTTCTCAATGCACCCTTCCCCCCACATTAGGGCCCTCCTACACACCCCCCTCTATAATGCAGGGCCCTCCTCCACCATCACACTATCACTAGGGCCCCCCCTTTATCCTACATCCTAGGGCCCCCCCTTTATCCTACATCCCCAGGCCTACCTACCCCCACTCACTCAGCCCCACCTCCTCTCCACAAAGACCCGTTCATCCAGCCCTACCTCCCCCACCTCCTCCTTCACCCTGCACTTCCACAGTCCCGCCGCTCTGCTTTCTTCCACCCTCTACCAGTGAACTCTTTTCATACCCACTGAACCTTCTGCTTTCTTCCACCCTCTACCAGTGAACTCTTTTCATACCCACTGAACCTTTTAGAAGGAGTGCTGGCACCCACTATTCCGTTTATGTGCCAAAAGCAGGATTCGAACCCAGACCCCCAGCGCTGTAACGCAAGCACTTAACCTCTAGGCCACTGCAGTTAGCTGGTATTTGGTGGAGCGGGGGGCCAGATGTTCTGTCCACATTTTCTTCAGTGAACATGTTTCACAATGCAAATGGGTATGCTCACAGGACCATGCAGAAGAATGATAAATACGCCCAAAAGGTGCTCTCAGAAAAACAGCCACCAGAGGCTCAAGCAGGTAAGTGCTTGGTCTTGGAATGCTGGGGGCCTGAGTTCTAATCCAATGTCTGGAATCTCTGGGCATGTTTTTTAAAAAAAATTGTAAAAAGTTTTTTTATTGAAAATGGGTATGCATTGCCGGCGCGATCAGCCAACAATTAATGCCCCTTCAATACCTGCATTCCTACTAACAGTTGTGCCTTTTTTTCCTGCACTCTGGCCTTCGTAACACCCATACAAAAGCTTGTCCCTCTGGCCCCAACAGACTGGAAAAAAAGCAGGGGTAAAAGTGTAATCTACAGGTCATGGTGTATTTGATAATTGCACTGGGACTCAAACAGGACACCTTCTCGAGGCGCTGTGAGGCGACCACCGGCCCCTGCATAGCAAGCCAACCTGTATCAGCATCTCACCAGCAGCTGAACGTGTCGCCTGCAGGTTACACATAGGAGGCTGCAGTAGGTCCATTAACCCATTGGGCTGTCGACCCTCCTTCCTCAGAGAGCAGGAAACTGAATTTCCATGTTGCCTTCCTTTGGCACATTAGATCTATCTTTCACCCCAATTCAGAGCATGTGTTGCTTCACGGAGAGCTGATAATCATTGTGAGTTGTGAGCCACTAAAAGCTAAGCAGGTCAGTTAAATCTTTGCCTTTGTCATTGAAGTGTATTGATATGTGCAGGTGAGTCTTCTGTCCTGTGCTACTGTTTGTTTTCTTATTGCTGCTTGGTCATGATTCTTAAATGTAAACACTCTGCTCTCAAAAGTGAAAGCTTTGAAAGACTCTTGATATAACAAGCCTTTCCCACTCTTTGCCCTGGGGGTGAGAGGGCTGCTTTCTGCCTTTAACTTCCTCAATGTTGGGGTGTCTGGCTCCACCACTGACAACCAGGGGTAAATCCTGGAGGGAAACGGGCAGAGGTCTGCGCCCTGCGTCCTCCACGCGTCCCTAACGCTCCCAAACGCGACCACAGCCCTTACGGGCACAGCCCTATGTCCTATGCAGCCCCTCTGGTGCAGCCACCCACACAACTTAGGGTTAGGATCTGTGCTCTTCCATGTAGGCCTGGCCACCTAGGCCCCAGAAAGTGTCACAGCCTGTTTTTGAAACCTTAGTGATGGTGGCCTAGGTGAAGATGATCTTGGTGGAATATTGATGCCTTTTTCCTCCCAGAAGCCACCCCGGGAGCATATTAAAATGAAGGGGTGTGCCTGCTCAGCTGCCCTCTCTTTAACCTCTCTGCCTTAGTGACATTAGTTCTGGGCTCTCCAGGCGAATGTGTCCATCCGGGAGAGAGCTAGGAATAGGACGTCTCTTTCTGCAGGTACAGTGGGGAAGACTCAGAGAGCTGCATGCCTGAGACATCTTTCCTTGTCCCTCGCTCATTGTTGTGTTCCCTAACTTCTAACTCTCTGCCAGGCCAGGCCCTGTTTCTTTTACTGCCAACCCCCCTGACCCCTCGTCTTCGACCGACTTCCCGCTCTATTATGCCTTCTCCTTTTTTGCTCTCTTCTATGGCCCTTTGAAAAGGAATGCAGGCCGAGCTAAGCCTCATGAAGGAAATCTACCAACAAAAGATGCACTCTTCACTTATGGGTTGAGCTGTGAGACGAGTAAGAAGGGCCGAAGGGGTGATTGGGTTGTTCAGCTGGGAGGCACCAGAGGCGTAGCCAGTATTGCCTACCAAATGGGGGCCGAAGCTAATGTAGTTGGGCCCACTGCACTGACAAAAATATCTGTAAATGACCACACAGCGCTGCTGATTGGGTATTTGCAGAATTTGGGTGGGCCTTGCCCCTCAAGCCCTACCCTGCCTCTGCTCTCACCCCCAGGGCAAAGTGTGGGAAAGGCTCGCTGCAGCAAGAGTCTTTCAAATCTTTCACTTTTGAGAACAGAGTGTTTACATTTAAAAATCATGAACAAGCAGCAATAAGAAGGCATGCAGTAACCTAGGACAGGAGACTGCCCTGTGCATATCAATACACCCCAATGAGAAAGGCAAAGATTTAACTGACCTGCTTAGCTATTAGTGGCTCACACATCTCAATGATTATCATCTCTGCGTGAAGCAAAACATCCTCTGAATTGGGGTGAAAGACAGATCTAATGTGCCAAAGGAAGGCAACATTGAAATTCAGTTTCTTGCTCTCTGAGGAAGGAGGGTCGACAGCCCAATGGGTTAATGCACCTCCTGCAGCCTCCTAAGTGTTGCCTGCAGGCGACACATTCAGTGCTGGTGAGATGCTGATACAGGTTGGCTTGCTATGCAGGGGCCGGTGGTCACCTCACAGCGACTCGACAAGGTGTCCTGTTTGAGTCCCAGTGCAAATATCGTATCAACCATGACCCGTAGATTACACTTTTTCCCCCTTGTATTTTCCCCTCAGTTGGGGCCAGAGAGACAAGCTTTTGTATGGGTGTTCCCAAGGCCAGAGTGCAGAAAACAAAGGTACAACTGTTAGTAGGAATGCAGGTATTGAAGGGGCATTAACTGTTGGCTGATCGCGCAGGGCAATGCATACCTATTTTCAATTAAAAAAAAGAAAAACACATTTTTTAAATGCCCAGGAGGTTCCAGACATTGGATTAGAACTCTGGTCCCCAGCATCACAAGACCAAGCGCTTAGCAGTTGAGCCACTGATGGCTGTGCTCATGAGAGCTGCTTTTGGGCGTATATATCTTTCTTCTGCACGTCCCTGTGAGCATACCCATTTGCATTGTGAAATATGTTCACTGGAGAAAATGAGGATAGAACATCTGGCTCCCCGCTCCCCGCTCCCCGCTCCACCAAATACCAGCTAACTGCAGTGGCCTAGAGGTTAAGTGCTTGCCTTACAGCGCTGGGGGCCTGGGTTCGAGTCCTGCTTTCGGCACATAAACGCAATAGTGGGTGCCCACTCTCCTTCTAAAAGGTTCAGTGGGTATGAAAAGAGTTCCTTGGTAAAGGGAGAGTGGAAGAAAGCGAGAGGTGGGACTGAGGAAGTGCAGGGTAAAGGAGGAGGCGGGGCAGGCTAAAAGGGGAGGTAGGGCTGATTGAATGAGTCCCTGTGGAGAGAAGATGGGGCTGGGTGAGTGGGGGTAGGTCTAGGGAGGGTGGCAGAGAGGGGGGACTGTGGAAGTGCAGGGTAAGGAGGAGGAGGGGGAGGTAGAACTGGATGAAAAAAAAAATGTCAGCCCATGCTCTGGTCCCTTTTTCCTTCTCAATGCACCCTTCCCCCCACATTAGGGCCCTCCTACACACCCCCCTCTATAATGCAGGGCCCTCCTCCACCATCACACTATCACTAGGGCCCCCCCTTTATCCTACATCCCCAGGCCTACCTACCCCCACTCACTCAGCCCCACCTCCTCTCCACAAAGACCCGTTCATCCAGCCCTGCCTCCTCCTTCACACTGCACTTCCACAGTCCCGCCTCTCTGCTTTCTTCCACCCTCTACCAGTGAACTCTTTTCATACCCACTGAACCTTCTGCTTTCTTCCACCCTCTACCAGTGAACTCTTTTCATACCCACTGAACCTTTTAGAAGGAGTGCTGGCACCCACTATTCCGTTTATGTGCCAAAAGCAGGATTCGAACCCAGACCCCCAGCGCTGTAACGCAAGCACTTAACCTCTAGGCCACTGCAGTTAGCTGGTATTTGGTGGAGCGGGGGGCCAGATGTTCTGTCCACATTTTCTTCAGTGAACATGTTTCACAATGCAAATGGGTATGCTCACAGGACCATGCAGAAGAATGATAAATACGCCCAAAAGGTGCTCTCAGAAAAACAGCCACCAGAGGCTCAAGCAGGTAAGTGCTTGGTCTTGGAATGCTGGGGGCCTGAGTTCTAATCCAATGTCTGGAATCTCTGGGCATGTTTTTTTAAAAAATTGTAAAAAGTTTTTTTATTGAAAATGGGTATGCATTGCCGGCGCGATCAGCCAACAATTAATGCCCCTTCAATACCTGCATTCCTACTAACAGTTGTGCCTTTTTTTCCTGCACTCTGGCCTTCGTAACACCCATACAAAAGCTTGTCCCTCTGGCCCCAACAGACTGGAAAAAAAGCAGGGGTAAAAGTGTAATCTACAGGTCATGGTGTATTTGATAATTGCACTGGGACTCAAACAGGACACCTTCTCGAGGCGCTGTGAGGCGACCACCGGCCCCTGCATAGCAAGCCAACCTGTATCAGCATCTCACCAGCAGCTGAACGTGTCGCCTGCAGGTTACACATAGGAGGCTGCAGTAGGTCCATTAACCCATTGGGCTGTCGACCCTCCTTCCTCAGAGAGCAGGAAACTGAATTTCCATGTTGCCTTCCTTTGGCACATTAGATCTATCTTTCACCCCAATTCAGAGCATGTGTTGCTTCACGGAGAGCTGATAATCATTGTGAGTTGTGAGCCACTAAAAGCTAAGCAGGTCAGTTAAATCTTTGCCTTTGTCATTGAAGTGTATTGATATGTGCAGGTGAGTCTTCTGTCCTGTGCTACTGTTTGTTTTCTTATTGCTGCTTGGTCATGATTCTTAAATGTAAACACTCTGCTCTCAAAAGTGAAAGCTTTGAAAGACTCTTGATATAACAAGCCTTTCCCACTCTTTGCCCTGGGGGTGAGAGGGCTGCTTTCTGCCTTTAACTTCCTCAATGTTGGGGTGTCTGGCTCCACCACTGACAACCAGGGGTAAATCCTGGAGGGAAACGGGCAGAGGTCTGCGCCCTGCGTCCTCCACGCGTCCCTAACGCTCCCAAACGCGACCACAGCCCTTACGGGCACAGCCCTATGTCCTATGCAGCCCCTCTGGTGCAGCCACCCACACAACTTAGGGTTAGGATCTGTGCTCTTCCATGTAGGCCTGGCCACCTAGGCCCCAGAAAGTGTCACAGCCTGTTTTTGAAACCTTAGTGATGGTGGCCTAGGTGAAGATGATCTTGGTGGAATATTGATGCCTTTTTCCTCCCAGAAGCCACCCCGGGAGCATATTAAAATGAAGGGGTGTGCCTGCTCAGCTGCCCTCTCTTTAACCTCTCTGCCTTAGTGACATTAGTTCTGGGCTCTCCAGGCGAATGTGTCCATCCGGGAGAGAGCTAGGAATAGGACGTCTCTTTCTGCAGGTACAGTGGGGAAGACTCAGAGAGCTGCATGCCTGAGACATCTTTCCTTGTCCCTCGCTCATTGTTGTGTTCCCTAACTTCTAACTCTCTGCCAGGCCAGGCCCTGTTTCTTTTACTGCCAACCCCCCTGACCCCTCGTCTTCGACCGACTTCCCGCTCTATTATGCCTTCTCCTTTTTTGCTCTCTTCTATGGCCCTTTGAAAAGGAATGCAGGCCGAGCTAAGCCTCATGAAGGAAATCTACCAACAAAAGATGCACTCTTCACTTATGGGTTGAGCTGTGAGACGAGTAAGAAGGGCCGAAGGGGTGATTGGGTTGTTCAGCTGGGAGGCACCAGAGGCGTAGCCAGTATTGCCTACCAAATGGGGGCCGAAGCTAATGTAGTTGGGCCCACTGCACTGACAAAAATATCTGTAAATGACCACACAGCGCTGCTGATTGGGTATTTGCAGAATTTGGGTGGGCCTTGCCCCTCAAGCCCTACCCTGCCTCTGCTCTCACCCCCAGGGCAAAGTGTGGGAAAGGCTCGCTGCAGCAAGAGTCTTTCAAATCTTTCACTTTTGAGAACAGAGTGTTTACATTTAAAAATCATGAACAAGCAGCAATAAGAAGGCATGCAGTAACCTAGGACAGGAGACTGCCCTGTGCATATCAATACACCCCAATGAGAAAGGCAAAGATTTAACTGACCTGCTTAGCTATTAGTGGCTCACACATCTCAATGATTATCATCTCTGCGTGAAGCAAAACATCCTCTGAATTGGGGTGAAAGACAGATCTAATGTGCCAAAGGAAGGCAACATTGAAATTCAGTTTCTTGCTCTCTGAGGAAGGAGGGTCGACAGCCCAATGGGTTAATGCACCTCCTGCAGCCTCCTATGTGTTGCCTGCAGGCGACACATTCAGTGCTGGTGAGATGCTGATACAGGTTGGCTTGCTATGCAGGGGCCGGTGGTCACCTCACAGCGACTCGACAAGGTGTCCTGTTTGAGTCCCAGTGCAAATATCGTATCAACCATGACCCGTAGATTACACTTTTTCCCCCTTGTATTTTCCCCTCAGTTGGGGCCAGAGAGACAAGCTTTTGTATGGGTGTTCCCAAGGCCAGAGTGCAGAAAACAAAGGCACAACTGTTAGTAGGAATGCAGGTATTGAAGGGGCATTAACTGTTGGCTGATCGCGCAGGGCAATGCATACCTATTTTCAATTAAAAAAAAAAAAAACACATTTTTTAAATGCCCAGGAGGTTCCAGACATTGGATTAGAACTCTGGTCCCCAGCATCACAAGACCAAGCGCTTAGCAGTTGAGCCACTGATGGCTGTGCTCATGAGAGCTGCTTTTGGGCGTATATATCTTTCTTCTGCACGTCCCTGTGAGCATACCCATTTGCATTGTGAAATATGTTCACTGGAGAAAATGAGGATAGAACATCTGGCTCCCCGCTCCCCGCTCCCCGCTCCACCAAATACCAGCTAACTGCAGTGGCCTAGAGGTTAAGTGCTTGCCTTACAGCGCTGGGGGCCTGGGTTCGAGTCCTGCTTTCGGCACATAAACGCAATAGTGGGTGCCCACTCTCCTTCTAAAAGGTTCAGTGGGTATGAAAAGAGTTCCTTGGTAAAGGGAGAGTGGAAGAAAGCGAGAGGTGGGACTGAGGAAGTGCAGGGTAAAGGAGGAGGCGGGGCAGGCTAAAAGGGGAGGTAGGGCTGATTGAATGAGTCCCTGTGGAGAGAAGATGGGGCTGGGTGAGTGGGGGTAGGTCTAGGGAGGGTGGCAGAGAGGGGGGACTGTGGAAGTGCAGGGTAAGGAGGAGGAGGGGGAGGTAGAACTGGATGAAAAAAAAAATGTCAGCCCATGCTCTGGTCCCTTTTTCCTTCTCAATGCACCCTTCCCCCCACATTAGGGCCCTCCTACACACCCCCCTCTATAATGCAGGGCCCTCCTCCACCATCACACTATCACTAGGGCCCCCCCTTTATCCTACATCCCCAGGCCTACCTACCCCCACTCACTCAGCCCCACCTCCTCTCCACAAAGACCCGTTCATCCAGCCCTGCCTCCTCCTTCACACTGCACTTCCACAGTCCCGCCTCTCTGCTTTCTTCCACCCTCTACCAGTGAACTCTTTTCATACCCACTGAACCTTCTGCTTTCTTCCACCCTCTACCAGTGAACTCTTTTCATACCCACTGAACCTTTTAGAAGGAGTGCTGGCACCCACTATTCCGTTTATGTGCCAAAAGCAGGATTCGAACTCAGACCCCCAGCGCTGTAACGCAAGCACTTAACCTCTAGGCCACTGCAGTTAGCTGGTATTTGGTGGAGCGGGGGGCCAGATGTTCTGTCCACATTTTCTTCAGTGAACATGTTTCACAATGCAAATGGGTATGCTCACAGGACCATGCAGAAGAATGATAAATACGCCCAAAAGGTGCTCTCAGAAAAACAGCCACCAGAGGCTCAAGCAGGTAAGTGCTTGGTCTTGGAATGCTGGGGGCCTGAGTTCTAATCCAATGTCTGGAATCTCTGGGCATGTTTTTTTAAAAAATTGTAAAAAGTTTTTTTATTGAAAATGGGTATGCATTGCCGGCGCGATCAGCCAACAATTAATGCCCCTTCAATACCTGCATTCCTACTAACAGTTGTGCCTTTTTTTCCTGCACTCTGGCCTTCGTAACACCCATACAAAAGCTTGTCCCTCTGGCCCCAACAGACTGGAAAAAAAGCAGGGGTAAAAGTGTAATCTACAGGTCATGGTGTATTTGATAATTGCACTGGGACTCAAACAGGACACCTTCTCGAGGCGCTGTGAGGCGACCACCGGCCCCTGCATAGCAAGCCAACCTGTATCAGCATCTCACCAGCAGCTGAACGTGTCGCCTGCAGGTTACACATAGGAGGCTGCAGTAGGTCCATTAACCCATTGGGCTGTCGACCCTCCTTCCTCAGAGAGCAGGAAACTGAATTTCCATGTTGCCTTCCTTTGGCACATTAGATCTATCTTTCACCCCAATTCAGAGCATGTGTTGCTTCACGGAGAGCTGATAATCATTGTGAGTTGTGAGCCACTAAAAGCTAAGCAGGTCAGTTAAATCTTTGCCTTTGTCATTGAAGTGTATTGATATGTGCAGGTGAGTCTTCTGTCCTGTGCTACTGTTTGTTTTCTTATTGCTGCTTGGTCATGATTCTTAAATGTAAACACTCTGCTCTCAAAAGTGAAAGCTTTGAAAGACTCTTGATATAACAAGCCTTTCCCACTCTTTGCCCTGGGGGTGAGAGGGCTGCTTTCTGCCTTTAACTTCCTCAATGTTGGGGTGTCTGGCTCCACCACTGACAACCAGGGGTAAATCCTGGAGGGAAACGGGCAGAGGTCTGCGCCCTGCGTCCTCCACGCGTCCCTAACGCTCCCAAACGCGACCACAGCCCTTACGGGCACAGCCCTATGTCCTATGCAGCCCCTCTGGTGCAGCCACCCACACAACTTAGGGTTAGGATCTGTGCTCTTCCATGTAGGCCTGGCCACCTAGGCCCCAGAAAGTGTCACAGCCTGTTTTTGAAACCTTAGTGATGGTGGCCTAGGTGAAGATGATCTTGGTGGAATATTGATGCCTTTTTCCTCCCAGAAGCCACCCCGGGAGCATATTAAAATGAAGGGGTGTGCCTGCTCAGCTGCCCTCTCTTTAACCTCTCTGCCTTAGTGACATTAGTTCTGGGCTCTCCAGGCGAATGTGTCCATCCGGGAGAGAGCTAGGAATAGGACGTCTCTTTCTGCAGGTACAGTGGGGAAGACTCAGAGAGCTGCATGCCTGAGACATCTTTCCTTGTCCCTCGCTCATTGTTGTGTTCCCTAACTTCTAACTCTCTGCCAGGCCAGGCCCTGTTTCTTTTACTGCCAACCCCCCTGACCCCTCGTCTTCGACCGACTTCCCGCTCTATTATGCCTTCTCCTTTTTTGCTCTCTTCTATGGCCCTTTGAAAAGGAATGCAGGCCGAGCTAAGCCTCATGAAGGAAATCTACCAACAAAAGATGCACTCTTCACTTATGGGTTGAGCTGTGAGACGAGTAAGAAGGGCCGAAGGGGTGATTGGGTTGTTCAGCTGGGAGGCACCAGAGGCGTAGCCAGTATTGCCTACCAAATGGGGGCCGAAGCTAATGTAGTTGGGCCCACTGCACTGACAAAAATATCTGTAAATGACCACACAGCGCTGCTGATTGGGTATTTGCAGAATTTGGGTGGGCCTTGCCCCTCAAGCCCTACCCTGCCTCTGCTCTCACCCCCAGGGCAAAGTGTGGGAAAGGCTCGCTGCAGCAAGAGTCTTTCAAATCTTTCACTTTTGAGAACAGAGTGTTTACATTTAAAAATCATGAACAAGCAGCAATAAGAAGGCATGCAGTAACCTAGGACAGGAGACTGCCCTGTGCATATCAATACACCCCAATGAGAAAGGCAAAGATTTAACTGACCTGCTTAGCTATTAGTGGCTCACACATCTCAATGATTATCATCTCTGCGTGAAGCAAAACATCCTCTGAATTGGGGTGAAAGACAGATCTAATGTGCCAAAGGAAGGCAACATTGAAATTCAGTTTCTTGCTCTCTGAGGAAGGAGGGTCGACAGCCCAATGGGTTAATGCACCTCCTGCAGCCTCCTATGTGTTGCCTGCAGGCGACACATTCAGTGCTGGTGAGATGCTGATACAGGTTGGCTTGCTATGCAGGGGCCGGTGGTCACCTCACAGCGACTCGACAAGGTGTCCTGTTTGAGTCCCAGTGCAAATATCGTATCAACCATGACCCGTAGATTACACTTTTTCCCCCTTGTATTTTCCCCTCAGTTGGGGCCAGAGAGACAAGCTTTTGTATGGGTGTTCCCAAGGCCAGAGTGCAGAAAACAAAGGCACAACTGTTAGTAGGAATGCAGGTATTGAAGGGGCATTAACTGTTGGCTGATCGCGCAGGGCAATGCATACCTATTTTCAATTAAAAAAAAAAAAAACACATTTTTTAAATGCCCAGGAGGTTCCAGACATTGGATTAGAACTCTGGTCCCCAGCATCACAAGACCAAGCGCTTAGCAGTTGAGCCACTGATGGCTGTGCTCATGAGAGCTGCTTTTGGGCGTATATATCTTTCTTCTGCACGTCCCTGTGAGCATACCCATTTGCATTGTGAAATATGTTCACTGGAGAAAATGAGGATAGAACATCTGGCTCCCCGCTCCCCGCTCCCCGCTCCACCAAATACCAGCTAACTGCAGTGGCCTAGAGGTTAAGTGCTTGCCTTACAGCGCTGGGGGCCTGGGTTCGAGTCCTGCTTTCGGCACATAAACGCAATAGTGGGTGCCCACTCTCCTTCTAAAAGGTTCAGTGGGTATGAAAAGAGTTCCTTGGTAAAGGGAGAGTGGAAGAAAGCGAGAGGTGGGACTGAGGAAGTGCAGGGTAAAGGAGGAGGCGGGGCAGGCTAAAAGGGGAGGTAGGGCTGATTGAATGAGTCCCTGTGGAGAGAAGATGGGGCTGGGTGAGTGGGGGTAGGTCTAGGGAGGGTGGCAGAGAGGGGGGACTGTGGAAGTGCAGGGTAAGGAGGAGGAGGGGGAGGTAGAACTGGATGAAAAAAAAAATGTCAGCCCATGCTCTGGTCCCTTTTTCCTTCTCAATGCACCCTTCCCCCCACATTAGGGCCCTCCTACACACCCCCCTCTATAATGCAGGGCCCTCCTCCACCATCACACTATCACTAGGGCCCCCCCTTTATCCTACATCCTAGGGCCCCCCCTTTATCCTACATCCCCAGGCCTACCTACCCCCACTCACTCAGCCCCACCTCCTCTCCACAAAGACCCGTTCATCCAGCCCTACCTCCCCCACCTCCTCCTTCACCCTGCACTTCCACAGTCCCGCCGCTCTGCTTTCTTCCACCCTCTACCAGTGAACTCTTTTCATACCCACTGAACCTTCTGCTTTCTTCCACCCTCTACCAGTGAACTCTTTTCATACCCACTGAACCTTTTAGAAGGAGTGCTGGCACCCACTATTCCGTTTATGTGCCAAAAGCAGGATTCGAACCCAGACCCCCAGCGCTGTAACGCAAGCACTTAACCTCTAGGCCACTGCAGTTAGCTGGTATTTGGTGGAGCGGGGGGCCAGATGTTCTGTCCACATTTTCTTCAGTGAACATGTTTCACAATGCAAATGGGTATGCTCACAGGACCATGCAGAAGAATGATAAATACGCCCAAAAGGTGCTCTCAGAAAAACAGCCACCAGAGGCTCAAGCAGGTAAGTGCTTGGTCTTGGAATGCTGGGGGCCTGAGTTCTAATCCAATGTCTGGAATCTCTGGGCATGTTTTTTTAAAAAATTGTAAAAAGTTTTTTTATTGAAAATGGGTATGCATTGCCGGCGCGATCAGCCAACAATTAATGCCCCTTCAATACCTGCATTCCTACTAACAGTTGTGCCTTTTTTTCCTGCACTCTGGCCTTCGTAACACCCATACAAAAGCTTGTCCCTCTGGCCCCAACAGACTGGAAAAAAAGCAGGGGTAAAAGTGTAATCTACAGGTCATGGTGTATTTGATAATTGCACTGGGACTCAAACAGGACACCTTCTCGAGGCGCTGTGAGGCGACCACCGGCCCCTGCATAGCAAGCCAACCTGTATCAGCATCTCACCAGCAGCTGAACGTGTCGCCTGCAGGTTACACATAGGAGGCTGCAGTAGGTCCATTAACCCATTGGGCTGTCGACCCTCCTTCCTCAGAGAGCAGGAAACTGAATTTCCATGTTGCCTTCCTTTGGCACATTAGATCTATCTTTCACCCCAATTCAGAGCATGTGTTGCTTCACGGAGAGCTGATAATCATTGTGAGTTGTGAGCCACTAAAAGCTAAGCAGGTCAGTTAAATCTTTGCCTTTGTCATTGAAGTGTATTGATATGTGCAGGTGAGTCTTCTGTCCTGTGCTACTGTTTGTTTTCTTATTGCTGCTTGGTCATGATTCTTAAATGTAAACACTCTGCTCTCAAAAGTGAAAGCTTTGAAAGACTCTTGATATAACAAGCCTTTCCCACTCTTTGCCCTGGGGGTGAGAGGGCTGCTTTCTGCCTTTAACTTCCTCAATGTTGGGGTGTCTGGCTCCACCACTGACAACCAGGGGTAAATCCTGGAGGGAAACGGGCAGAGGTCTGCGCCCTGCGTCCTCCACGCGTCCCTAACGCTCCCAAACGCGACCACAGCCCTTACGGGCACAGCCCTATGTCCTATGCAGCCCCTCTGGTGCAGCCACCCACACAACTTAGGGTTAGGATCTGTGCTCTTCCATGTAGGCCTGGCCACCTAGGCCCCAGAAAGTGTCACAGCCTGTTTTTGAAACCTTAGTGATGGTGGCCTAGGTGAAGATGATCTTGGTGGAATATTGATGCCTTTTTCCTCCCAGAAGCCACCCCGGGAGCATATTAAAATGAAGGGGTGTGCCTGCTCAGCTGCCCTCTCTTTAACCTCTCTGCCTTAGTGACATTAGTTCTGGGCTCTCCAGGCGAATGTGTCCATCCGGGAGAGAGCTAGGAATAGGACGTCTCTTTCTGCAGGTACAGTGGGGAAGACTCAGAGAGCTGCATGCCTGAGACATCTTTCCTTGTCCCTCGCTCATTGTTGTGTTCCCTAACTTCTAACTCTCTGCCAGGCCAGGCCCTGTTTCTTTTACTGCCAACCCCCCTGACCCCTCGTCTTCGACCGACTTCCCGCTCTATTATGCCTTCTCCTTTTTTGCTCTCTTCTATGGCCCTTTGAAAAGGAATGCAGGCCGAGCTAAGCCTCATGAAGGAAATCTACCAACAAAAGATGCACTCTTCACTTATGGGTTGAGCTGTGAGACGAGTAAGAAGGGCCGAAGGGGTGATTGGGTTGTTCAGCTGGGAGGCACCAGAGGCGTAGCCAGTATTGCCTACCAAATGGGGGCCGAAGCTAATGTAGTTGGGCCCACTGCACTGACAAAAATATCTGTAAATGACCACACAGCGCTGCTGATTGGGTATTTGCAGAATTTGGGTGGGCCTTGCCCCTCAAGCCCTACCCTGCCTCTGCTCTCACCCCCAGGGCAAAGTGTGGGAAAGGCTCGCTGCAGCAAGAGTCTTTCAAATCTTTCACTTTTGAGAACAGAGTGTTTACATTTAAAAATCATGAACAAGCAGCAATAAGAAGGCATGCAGTAACCTAGGACAGGAGACTGCCCTGTGCATATCAATACACCCCAATGAGAAAGGCAAAGATTTAACTGACCTGCTTAGCTATTAGTGGCTCACACATCTCAATGATTATCATCTCTGCGTGAAGCAAAACATCCTCTGAATTGGGGTGAAAGACAGATCTAATGTGCCAAAGGAAGGCAACATTGAAATTCAGTTTCTTGCTCTCTGAGGAAGGAGGGTCGACAGCCCAATGGGTTAATGCACCTCCTGCAGCCTCCTATGTGTTGCCTGCAGGCGACACATTCAGTGCTGGTGAGATGCTGATACAGGTTGGCTTGCTATGCAGGGGCCGGTGGTCACCTCACAGCGACTCGACAAGGTGTCCTGTTTGAGTCCCAGTGCAAATATCGTATCAACCATGACCCGTAGATTACACTTTTTCCCCCTTGTATTTTCCCCTCAGTTGGGGCCAGAGAGACAAGCTTTTGTATGGGTGTTCCCAAGGCCAGAGTGCAGAAAACAAAGGCACAACTGTTAGTAGGAATGCAGGTATTGAAGGGGCATTAACTGTTGGCTGATCGCGCAGGGCAATGCATACCTATTTTCAATTAAAAAAAAAAAAAACACATTTTTTAAATGCCCAGGAGGTTCCAGACATTGGATTAGAACTCTGGTCCCCAGCATCACAAGACCAAGCGCTTAGCAGTTGAGCCACTGATGGCTGTGCTCATGAGAGCTGCTTTTGGGCGTATATATCTTTCTTCTGCACGTCCCTGTGAGCATACCCATTTGCATTGTGAAATATGTTCACTGGAGAAAATGAGGATAGAACATCTGGCTCCCCGCTCCCCGCTCCCCGCTCCACCAAATACCAGCTAACTGCAGTGGCCTAGAGGTTAAGTGCTTGCCTTACAGCGCTGGGGGCCTGGGTTCGAGTCCTGCTTTCGGCACATAAACGCAATAGTGGGTGCCCACTCTCCTTCTAAAAGGTTCAGTGGGTATGAAAAGAGTTCCTTGGTAAAGGGAGAGTGGAAGAAAGCGAGAGGTGGGACTGAGGAAGTGCAGGGTAAAGGAGGAGGCGGGGCAGGCTAAAAGGGGAGGTAGGGCTGATTGAATGAGTCCCTGTGGAGAGAAGATGGGGCTGGGTGAGTGGGGGTAGGTCTAGGGAGGGTGGCAGAGAGGGGGGACTGTGGAAGTGCAGGGTAAGGAGGAGGAGGGGGAGGTAGAACTGGATGAAAAAAAAAATGTCAGCCCATGCTCTGGTCCCTTTTTCCTTCTCAATGCACCCTTCCCCCCACATTAGGGCCCTCCTACACACCCCCCTCTATAATGCAGGGCCCTCCTCCACCATCACACTATCACTAGGGCCCCCCCTTTATCCTACATCCCCAGGCCTACCTACCCCCACTCACTCAGCCCCACCTCCTCTCCACAAAGACCCGTTCATCCAGCCCTGCCTCCTCCTTCACACTGCACTTCCACAGTCCCGCCTCTCTGCTTTCTTCCACCCTCTACCAGTGAACTCTTTTCATACCCACTGAACCTTCTGCTTTCTTCCACCCTCTACCAGTGAACTCTTTTCATACCCACTGAACCTTTTAGAAGGAGTGCTGGCACCCACTATTCCGTTTATGTGCCAAAAGCAGGATTCGAACCCAGACCCCCAGCGCTGTAACGCAAGCACTTAACCTCTAGGCCACTGCAGTTAGCTGGTATTTGGTGGAGCGGGGGGCCAGATGTTCTGTCCACATTTTCTTCAGTGAACATGTTTCACAATGCAAATGGGTATGCTCACAGGACCATGCAGAAGAATGATAAATACGCCCAAAAGGTGCTCTCAGAAAAACAGCCACCAGAGGCTCAAGCAGGTAAGTGCTTGGTCTTGGAATGCTGGGGGCCTGAGTTCTAATCCAATGTCTGGAATCTCTGGGCATGTTTTTTTAAAAAATTGTAAAAAGTTTTTTTATTGAAAATGGGTATGCATTGCCGGCGCGATCAGCCAACAATTAATGCCCCTTCAATACCTGCATTCCTACTAACAGTTGTGCCTTTTTTTCCTGCACTCTGGCCTTCGTAACACCCATACAAAAGCTTGTCCCTCTGGCCCCAACAGACTGGAAAAAAAGCAGGGGTAAAAGTGTAATCTACAGGTCATGGTGTATTTGATAATTGCACTGGGACTCAAACAGGACACCTTCTCGAGGCGCTGTGAGGCGACCACCGGCCCCTGCATAGCAAGCCAACCTGTATCAGCATCTCACCAGCAGCTGAACGTGTCGCCTGCAGGTTACACATAGGAGGCTGCAGTAGGTCCATTAACCCATTGGGCTGTCGACCCTCCTTCCTCAGAGAGCAGGAAACTGAATTTCCATGTTGCCTTCCTTTGGCACATTAGATCTATCTTTCACCCCAATTCAGAGCATGTGTTGCTTCACGGAGAGCTGATAATCATTGTGAGTTGTGAGCCACTAAAAGCTAAGCAGGTCAGTTAAATCTTTGCCTTTGTCATTGAAGTGTATTGATATGTGCAGGTGAGTCTTCTGTCCTGTGCTACTGTTTGTTTTCTTATTGCTGCTTGGTCATGATTCTTAAATGTAAACACTCTGCTCTCAAAAGTGAAAGCTTTGAAAGACTCTTGATATAACAAGCCTTTCCCACTCTTTGCCCTGGGGGTGAGAGGGCTGCTTTCTGCCTTTAACTTCCTCAATGTTGGGGTGTCTGGCTCCACCACTGACAACCAGGGGTAAATCCTGGAGGGAAACGGGCAGAGGTCTGCGCCCTGCGTCCTCCACGCGTCCCTAACGCTCCCAAACGCGACCACAGCCCTTACGGGCACAGCCCTATGTCCTATGCAGCCCCTCTGGTGCAGCCACCCACACAACTTAGGGTTAGGATCTGTGCTCTTCCATGTAGGCCTGGCCACCTAGGCCCCAGAAAGTGTCACAGCCTGTTTTTGAAACCTTAGTGATGGTGGCCTAGGTGAAGATGATCTTGGTGGAATATTGATGCCTTTTTCCTCCCAGAAGCCACCCCGGGAGCATATTAAAATGAAGGGGTGTGCCTGCTCAGCTGCCCTCTCTTTAACCTCTCTGCCTTAGTGACATTAGTTCTGGGCTCTCCAGGCGAATGTGTCCATCCGGGAGAGAGCTAGGAATAGGACGTCTCTTTCTGCAGGTACAGTGGGGAAGACTCAGAGAGCTGCATGCCTGAGACATCTTTCCTTGTCCCTCGCTCATTGTTGTGTTCCCTAACTTCTAACTCTCTGCCAGGCCAGGCCCTGTTTCTTTTACTGCCAACCCCCCTGACCCCTCGTCTTCGACCGACTTCCCGCTCTATTATGCCTTCTCCTTTTTTGCTCTCTTCTATGGCCCTTTGAAAAGGAATGCAGGCCGAGCTAAGCCTCATGAAGGAAATCTACCAACAAAAGATGCACTCTTCACTTATGGGTTGAGCTGTGAGACGAGTAAGAAGGGCCGAAGGGGTGATTGGGTTGTTCAGCTGGGAGGCACCAGAGGCGTAGCCAGTATTGCCTACCAAATGGGGGCCGAAGCTAATGTAGTTGGGCCCACTGCACTGACAAAAATATCTGTAAATGACCACACAGCGCTGCTGATTGGGTATTTGCAGAATTTGGGTGGGCCTTGCCCCTCAAGCCCTACCCTGCCTCTGCTCTCACCCCCAGGGCAAAGTGTGGGAAAGGCTCGCTGCAGCAAGAGTCTTTCAAATCTTTCACTTTTGAGAACAGAGTGTTTACATTTAAAAATCATGAACAAGCAGCAATAAGAAGGCATGCAGTAACCTAGGACAGGAGACTGCCCTGTGCATATCAATACACCCCAATGAGAAAGGCAAAGATTTAACTGACCTGCTTAGCTATTAGTGGCTCACACATCTCAATGATTATCATCTCTGCGTGAAGCAAAACATCCTCTGAATTGGGGTGAAAGACAGATCTAATGTGCCAAAGGAAGGCAACATTGAAATTCAGTTTCTTGCTCTCTGAGGAAGGAGGGTCGACAGCCCAATGGGTTAATGCACCTCCTGCAGCCTCCTATGTGTTGCCTGCAGGCGACACATTCAGTGCTGGTGAGATGCTGATACAGGTTGGCTTGCTATGCAGGGGCCGGTGGTCACCTCACAGCGACTCGACAAGGTGTCCTGTTTGAGTCCCAGTGCAAATATCGTATCAACCATGACCCGTAGATTACACTTTTTCCCCCTTGTATTTTCCCCTCAGTTGGGGCCAGAGAGACAAGCTTTTGTATGGGTGTTCCCAAGGCCAGAGTGCAGAAAACAAAGGCACAACTGTTAGTAGGAATGCAGGTATTGAAGGGGCATTAACTGTTGGCTGATCGCGCAGGGCAATGCATACCTATTTTCAATTAAAAAAAAAAAAAACACATTTTTTAAATGCCCAGGAGGTTCCAGACATTGGATTAGAACTCTGGTCCCCAGCATCACAAGACCAAGCGCTTAGCAGTTGAGCCACTGATGGCTGTGCTCATGAGAGCTGCTTTTGGGCGTATATATCTTTCTTCTGCACGTCCCTGTGAGCATACCCATTTTCATTGTGAAATATGTTCACTGGAGAAAATGAGGATAGAACATCTGGCTCCCCGCTCCCCGCTCCCCGCTCCACCAAATACCAGCTAACTGCAGTGGCCTAGAGGTTAAGTGCTTGCCTTACAGCGCTGGGGGCCTGGGTTCGAGTCCTGCTTTCGGCACATAAACGCAATAGTGGGTGCCCACTCTCCTTCTAAAAGGTTCAGTGGGTATGAAAAGAGTTCCTTGGTAAAGGGAGAGTGGAAGAAAGCGAGAGGTGGGACTGAGGAAGTGCAGGGTAAAGGAGGAGGCGGGGCAGGCTAAAAGGGGAGGTAGGGCTGATTGAATGAGTCCCTGTGGAGAGAAGATGGGGCTGGGTGAGTGGGGGTAGGTCTAGGGAGGGTGGCAGAGAGGGGGGACTGTGGAAGTGCAGGGTAAGGAGGAGGAGGGGGAGGTAGAACTGGATGAAAAAAAAAATGTCAGCCCATGCTCTGGTCCCTTTTTCCTTCTCAATGCACCCTTCCCCCCACATTAGGGCCCTCCTACACACCCCCCTCTATAATGCAGGGCCCTCCTCCACCATCACACTATCACTAGGGCCCCCCCTTTATCCTACATCCCCAGGCCTACCTACCCCCACTCACTCAGCCCCACCTCCTCTCCACAAAGACCCGTTCATCCAGCCCTGCCTCCTCCTTCACACTGCACTTCCACAGTCCCGCCTCTCTGCTTTCTTCCACCCTCTACCAGTGAACTCTTTTCATACCCACTGAACCTTCTGCTTTCTTCCACCCTCTACCAGTGAACTCTTTTCATACCCACTGAACCTTTTAGAAGGAGTGCTGGCA
Organism: Ambystoma mexicanum; assembly: GCF_040938575.1. NCBI lineage: Eukaryota > Metazoa > Chordata > Amphibia > Caudata > Ambystomatidae > Ambystoma > Ambystoma mexicanum. The sequence goes on along the minus strand of NC_090927.1, from coordinate 1,078,328,412 downwards.
CCCACTATTCCGTTTATGTGCCAAAAGCAGGATTCGAACCCAGACCCCCAGCGCTGTAACGCAAGCACTTAACCTCTAGGCCACTGCAGTTAGCTGGTATTTGGTGGAGCGGGGGGCCAGATGTTCTGTCCACATTTTCTTCAGTGAACATGTTTCACAATGCAAATGGGTATGCTCACAGGACCATGCAGAAGAATGATAAATACGCCCAAAAGGTGCTCTCAGAAAAACAGCCACCAGAGGCTCAAGCAGGTAAGTGCTTGGTCTTGGAATGCTGGGGGCCTGAGTTCTAATCCAATGTCTGGAATCTCTGGGCATGTTTTTTTAAAAAATTGTAAAAAGTTTTTTTATTGAAAATGGGTATGCATTGCCGGCGCGATCAGCCAACAATTAATGCCCCTTCAATACCTGCATTCCTACTAACAGTTGTGCCTTTTTTTCCTGCACTCTGGCCTTCGTAACACCCATACAAAAGCTTGTCCCTCTGGCCCCAACAGACTGGAAAAAAAGCAGGGGTAAAAGTGTAATCTACAGGTCATGGTGTATTTGATAATTGCACTGGGACTCAAACAGGACACCTTCTCGAGGCGCTGTGAGGCGACCACCGGCCCCTGCATAGCAAGCCAACCTGTATCAGCATCTCACCAGCAGCTGAACGTGTCGCCTGCAGGTTACACATAGGAGGCTGCAGTAGGTCCATTAACCCATTGGGCTGTCGACCCTCCTTCCTCAGAGAGCAGGAAACTGAATTTCCATGTTGCCTTCCTTTGGCACATTAGATCTATCTTTCACCCCAATTCAGAGCATGTGTTGCTTCACGGAGAGCTGATAATCATTGTGAGTTGTGAGCCACTAAAAGCTAAGCAGGTCAGTTAAATCTTTGCCTTTGTCATTGAAGTGTATTGATATGTGCAGGTGAGTCTTCTGTCCTGTGCTACTGTTTGTTTTCTTATTGCTGCTTGGTCATGATTCTTAAATGTAAACACTCTGCTCTCAAAAGTGAAAGCTTTGAAAGACTCTTGATATAACAAGCCTTTCCCACTCTTTGCCCTGGGGGTGAGAGGGCTGCTTTCTGCCTTTAACTTCCTCAATGTTGGGGTGTCTGGCTCCACCACTGACAACCAGGGGTAAATCCTGGAGGGAAACGGGCAGAGGTCTGCGCCCTGCGTCCTCCACGCGTCCCTAACGCTCCCAAACGCGACCACAGCCCTTACGGGCACAGCCCTATGTCCTATGCAGCCCCTCTGGTGCAGCCACCCACACAACTTAGGGTTAGGATCTGTGCTCTTCCATGTAGGCCTGGCCACCTAGGCCCCAGAAAGTGTCACAGCCTGTTTTTGAAACCTTAGTGATGGTGGCCTAGGTGAAGATGATCTTGGTGGAATATTGATGCCTTTTTCCTCCCAGAAGCCACCCCGGGAGCATATTAAAATGAAGGGGTGTGCCTGCTCAGCTGCCCTCTCTTTAACCTCTCTGCCTTAGTGACATTAGTTCTGGGCTCTCCAGGCGAATGTGTCCATCCGGGAGAGAGCTAGGAATAGGACGTCTCTTTCTGCAGGTACAGTGGGGAAGACTCAGAGAGCTGCATGCCTGAGACATCTTTCCTTGTCCCTCGCTCATTGTTGTGTTCCCTAACTTCTAACTCTCTGCCAGGCCAGGCCCTGTTTCTTTTACTGCCAACCCCCCTGACCCCTCGTCTTCGACCGACTTCCCGCTCTATTATGCCTTCTCCTTTTTTGCTCTCTTCTATGGCCCTTTGAAAAGGAATGCAGGCCGAGCTAAGCCTCATGAAGGAAATCTACCAACAAAAGATGCACTCTTCACTTATGGGTTGAGCTGTGAGACGAGTAAGAAGGGCCGAAGGGGTGATTGGGTTGTTCAGCTGGGAGGCACCAGAGGCGTAGCCAGTATTGCCTACCAAATGGGGGCCGAAGCTAATGTAGTTGGGCCCACTGCACTGACAAAAATATCTGTAAATGACCACACAGCGCTGCTGATTGGGTATTTGCAGAATTTGGGTGGGCCTTGCCCCTCAAGCCCTACCCTGCCTCTGCTCTCACCCCCAGGGCAAAGTGTGGGAAAGGCTCGCTGCAGCAAGAGTCTTTCAAATCTTTCACTTTTGAGAACAGAGTGTTTACATTTAAAAATCATGAACAAGCAGCAATAAGAAGGCATGCAGTAACCTAGGACAGGAGACTGCCCTGTGCATATCAATACACCCCAATGAGAAAGGCAAAGATTTAACTGACCTGCTTAGCTATTAGTGGCTCACACATCTCAATGATTATCATCTCTGCGTGAAGCAAAACATCCTCTGAATTGGGGTGAAAGACAGATCTAATGTGCCAAAGGAAGGCAACATTGAAATTCAGTTTCTTGCTCTCTGAGGAAGGAGGGTCGACAGCCCAATGGGTTAATGCACCTCCTGCAGCCTCCTATGTGTTGCCTGCAGGCGACACATTCAGTGCTGGTGAGATGCTGATACAGGTTGGCTTGCTATGCAGGGGCCGGTGGTCACCTCACAGCGACTCGACAAGGTGTCCTGTTTGAGTCCCAGTGCAAATATCGTATCAACCATGACCCGTAGATTACACTTTTTCCCCCTTGTATTTTCCCCTCAGTTGGGGCCAGAGAGACAAGCTTTTGTATGGGTGTTCCCAAGGCCAGAGTGCAGAAAACAAAGGCACAACTGTTAGTAGGAATGCAGGTATTGAAGGGGCATTAACTGTTGGCTGATCGCGCAGGGCAATGCATACCTATTTTCAATTAAAAAAAAAAAAAACACATTTTTTAAATGCCCAGGAGGTTCCAGACATTGGATTAGAACTCTGGTCCCCAGCATCACAAGACCAAGCGCTTAGCAGTTGAGCCACTGATGGCTGTGCTCATGAGAGCTGCTTTTGGGCGTATATATCTTTCTTCTGCACGTCCCTGTGAGCATACCCATTTGCATTGTGAAATATGTTCACTGGAGAAAATGAGGATAGAACATCTGGCTCCCCGCTCCCCGCTCCCCGCTCCACCAAATACCAGCTAACTGCAGTGGCCTAGAGGTTAAGTGCTTGCCTTACAGCGCTGGGGGCCTGGGTTCGAGTCCTGCTTTCGGCACATAAACGCAATAGTGGGTGCCCACTCTCCTTCTAAAAGGTTCAGTGGGTATGAAAAGAGTTCCTTGGTAAAGGGAGAGTGGAAGAAAGCGAGAGGTGGGACTGAGGAAGTGCAGGGTAAAGGAGGAGGCGGGGCAGGCTAAAAGGGGAGGTAGGGCTGATTGAATGAGTCCCTGTGGAGAGAAGATGGGGCTGGGTGAGTGGGGGTAGGTCTAGGGAGGGTGGCAGAGAGGGGGGACTGTGGAAGTGCAGGGTAAGGAGGAGGAGGGGGAGGTAGAACTGGATGAAAAAAAAAATGTCAGCCCATGCTCTGGTCCCTTTTTCCTTCTCAATGCACCCTTCCCCCCACATTAGGGCCCTCCTACACACCCCCCTCTATAATGCAGGGCCCTCCTCCACCATCACACTATCACTAGGGCCCCCCCTTTATCCTACATCCCCAGGCCTACCTACCCCCACTCACTCAGCCCCACCTCCTCTCCACAAAGACCCGTTCATCCAGCCCTGCCTCCTCCTTCACACTGCACTTCCACAGTCCCGCCTCTCTGCTTTCTTCCACCCTCTACCAGTGAACTCTTTTCATACCCACTGAACCTTCTGCTTTCTTCCACCCTCTACCAGTGAACTCTTTTCATACCCACTGAACCTTTTAGAAGGAGTGCTGGCACCCACTATTCCGTTTATGTGCCAAAAGCAGGATTCGAACCCAGACCCCCAGCGCTGTAACGCAAGCACTTAACCTCTAGGCCACTGCAGTTAGCTGGTATTTGGTGGAGCGGGGGGCCAGATGTTCTGTCCACATTTTCTTCAGTGAACATGTTTCACAATGCAAATGGGTATGCTCACAGGACCATGCAGAAGAATGATAAATACGCCCAAAAGGTGCTCTCAGAAAAACAGCCACCAGAGGCTCAAGCAGGTAAGTGCTTGGTCTTGGAATGCTGGGGGCCTGAGTTCTAATCCAATGTCTGGAATCTCTGGGCATGTTTTTTTAAAAAATTGTAAAAAGTTTTTTTATTGAAAATGGGTATGCATTGCCGGCGCGATCAGCCAACAATTAATGCCCCTTCAATACCTGCATTCCTACTAACAGTTGTGCCTTTTTTTCCTGCACTCTGGCCTTCGTAACACCCATACAAAAGCTTGTCCCTCTGGCCCCAACAGACTGGAAAAAAAGCAGGGGTAAAAGTGTAATCTACAGGTCATGGTGTATTTGATAATTGCACTGGGACTCAAACAGGACACCTTCTCGAGGCGCTGTGAGGCGACCACCGGCCCCTGCATAGCAAGCCAACCTGTATCAGCATCTCACCAGCAGCTGAACGTGTCGCCTGCAGGTTACACATAGGAGGCTGCAGTAGGTCCATTAACCCATTGGGCTGTCGACCCTCCTTCCTCAGAGAGCAGGAAACTGAATTTCCATGTTGCCTTCCTTTGGCACATTAGATCTATCTTTCACCCCAATTCAGAGCATGTGTTGCTTCACGGAGAGCTGATAATCATTGTGAGTTGTGAGCCACTAAAAGCTAAGCAGGTCAGTTAAATCTTTGCCTTTGTCATTGAAGTGTATTGATATGTGCAGGTGAGTCTTCTGTCCTGTGCTACTGTTTGTTTTCTTATTGCTGCTTGGTCATGATTCTTAAATGTAAACACTCTGCTCTCAAAAGTGAAAGCTTTGAAAGACTCTTGATATAACAAGCCTTTCCCACTCTTTGCCCTGGGGGTGAGAGGGCTGCTTTCTGCCTTTAACTTCCTCAATGTTGGGGTGTCTGGCTCCACCACTGACAACCAGGGGTAAATCCTGGAGGGAAACGGGCAGAGGTCTGCGCCCTGCGTCCTCCACGCGTCCCTAACGCTCCCAAACGCGACCACAGCCCTTACGGGCACAGCCCTATGTCCTATGCAGCCCCTCTGGTGCAGCCACCCACACAACTTAGGGTTAGGATCTGTGCTCTTCCATGTAGGCCTGGCCACCTAGGCCCCAGAAAGTGTCACAGCCTGTTTTTGAAACCTTAGTGATGGTGGCCTAGGTGAAGATGATCTTGGTGGAATATTGATGCCTTTTTCCTCCCAGAAGCCACCCCGGGAGCATATTAAAATGAAGGGGTGTGCCTGCTCAGCTGCCCTCTCTTTAACCTCTCTGCCTTAGTGACATTAGTTCTGGGCTCTCCAGGCGAATGTGTCCATCCGGGAGAGAGCTAGGAATAGGACGTCTCTTTCTGCAGGTACAGTGGGGAAGACTCAGAGAGCTGCATGCCTGAGACATCTTTCCTTGTCCCTCGCTCATTGTTGTGTTCCCTAACTTCTAACTCTCTGCCAGGCCAGGCCCTGTTTCTTTTACTGCCAACCCCCCTGACCCCTCGTCTTCGACCGACTTCCCGCTCTATTATGCCTTCTCCTTTTTTGCTCTCTTCTATGGCCCTTTGAAAAGGAATGCAGGCCGAGCTAAGCCTCATGAAGGAAATCTACCAACAAAAGATGCACTCTTCACTTATGGGTTGAGCTGTGAGACGAGTAAGAAGGGCCGAAGGGGTGATTGGGTTGTTCAGCTGGGAGGCACCAGAGGCGTAGCCAGTATTGCCTACCAAATGGGGGCCGAAGCTAATGTAGTTGGGCCCACTGCACTGACAAAAATATCTGTAAATGACCACACAGCGCTGCTGATTGGGTATTTGCAGAATTTGGGTGGGCCTTGCCCCTCAAGCCCTACCCTGCCTCTGCTCTCACCCCCAGGGCAAAGTGTGGGAAAGGCTCGCTGCAGCAAGAGTCTTTCAAATCTTTCACTTTTGAGAACAGAGTGTTTACATTTAAAAATCATGAACAAGCAGCAATAAGAAGGCATGCAGTAACCTAGGACAGGAGACTGCCCTGTGCATATCAATACACCCCAATGAGAAAGGCAAAGATTTAACTGACCTGCTTAGCTATTAGTGGCTCACACATCTCAATGATTATCATCTCTGCGTGAAGCAAAACATCCTCTGAATTGGGGTGAAAGACAGATCTAATGTGCCAAAGGAAGGCAACATTGAAATTCAGTTTCTTGCTCTCTGAGGAAGGAGGGTCGACAGCCCAATGGGTTAATGCACCTCCTGCAGCCTCCTATGTGTTGCCTGCAGGCGACACATTCAGTGCTGGTGAGATGCTGATACAGGTTGGCTTGCTATGCAGGGGCCGGTGGTCACCTCACAGCGACTCGACAAGGTGTCCTGTTTGAGTCCCAGTGCAAATATCGTATCAACCATGACCCGTAGATTACACTTTTTCCCCCTTGTATTTTCCCCTCAGTTGGGGCCAGAGAGACAAGCTTTTGTATGGGTGTTCCCAAGGCCAGAGTGCAGAAAACAAAGGCACAACTGTTAGTAGGAATGCAGGTATTGAAGGGGCATTAACTGTTGGCTGATCGCGCAGGGCAATGCATACCTATTTTCAATTAAAAAAAAAAAAAACACATTTTTTAAATGCCCAGGAGGTTCCAGACATTGGATTAGAACTCTGGTCCCCAGCATCACAAGACCAAGCGCTTAGCAGTTGAGCCACTGATGGCTGTGCTCATGAGAGCTGCTTTTGGGCGTATATATCTTTCTTCTGCACGTCCCTGTGAGCATACCCATTTGCATTGTGAAATATGTTCACTGGAGAAAATGAGGATAGAACATCTGGCTCCCCGCTCCCCGCTCCCCGCTCCACCAAATACCAGCTAACTGCAGTGGCCTAGAGGTTAAGTGCTTGCCTTACAGCGCTGGGGGCCTGGGTTCGAGTCCTGCTTTCGGCACATAAACGCAATAGTGGGTGCCCACTCTCCTTCTAAAAGGTTCAGTGGGTATGAAAAGAGTTCCTTGGTAAAGGGAGAGTGGAAGAAAGCGAGAGGTGGGACTGAGGAAGTGCAGGGTAAAGGAGGAGGCGGGGCAGGCTAAAAGGGGAGGTAGGGCTGATTGAATGAGTCCCTGTGGAGAGAAGATGGGGCTGGGTGAGTGGGGGTAGGTCTAGGGAGGGTGGCAGAGAGGGGGGACTGTGGAAGTGCAGGGTAAGGAGGAGGAGGGGGAGGTAGAACTGGATGAAAAAAAAAATGTCAGCCCATGCTCTGGTCCCTTTTTCCTTCTCAATGCACCCTTCCCCCCACATTAGGGCCCTCCTACACACCCCCCTCTATAATGCAGGGCCCTCCTCCACCATCACACTATCACTAGGGCCCCCCCTTTATCCTACATCCTAGGGCCCCCCCTTTATCCTACATCCCCAGGCCTACCTACCCCCACTCACTCAGCCCCACCTCCTCTCCACAAAGACCCGTTCATCCAGCCCTACCTCCCCCACCTCCTCCTTCACCCTGCACTTCCACAGTCCCGCCGCTCTGCTTTCTTCCACCCTCTACCAGTGAACTCTTTTCATACCCACTGAACCTTCTGCTTTCTTCCACCCTCTACCAGTGAACTCTTTTCATACCCACTGAACCTTTTAGAAGGAGTGCTGGCACCCACTATTCCGTTTATGTGCCAAAAGCAGGATTCGAACCCAGACCCCCAGCGCTGTAACGCAAGCACTTAACCTCTAGGCCACTGCAGTTAGCTGGTATTTGGTGGAGCGGGGGGCCAGATGTTCTGTCCACATTTTCTTCAGTGAACATGTTTCACAATGCAAATGGGTATGCTCACAGGACCATGCAGAAGAATGATAAATACGCCCAAAAGGTGCTCTCAGAAAAACAGCCACCAGAGGCTCAAGCAGGTAAGTGCTTGGTCTTGGAATGCTGGGGGCCTGAGTTCTAATCCAATGTCTGGAATCTCTGGGCATGTTTTTTAAAAAAAATTGTAAAAAGTTTTTTTATTGAAAATGGGTATGCATTGCCGGCGCGATCAGCCAACAATTAATGCCCCTTCAATACCTGCATTCCTACTAACAGTTGTGCCTTTTTTTCCTGCACTCTGGCCTTCGTAACACCCATACAAAAGCTTGTCCCTCTGGCCCCAACAGACTGGAAAAAAAGCAGGGGTAAAAGTGTAATCTACAGGTCATGGTGTATTTGATAATTGCACTGGGACTCAAACAGGACACCTTCTCGAGGCGCTGTGAGGCGACCACCGGCCCCTGCATAGCAAGCCAACCTGTATCAGCATCTCACCAGCAGCTGAACGTGTCGCCTGCAGGTTACACATAGGAGGCTGCAGTAGGTGCATTAACCCATTGGGCTGTCGACCCTCCTTCCTCAGAGAGCAGGAAACTGAATTTCCATGTTGCCTTCCTTTGGCACATTAGATCTATCTTTCACCCCAATTCAGAGCATGTGTTGCTTCACGGAGAGCTGATAATCATTGTGAGTTGTGAGCCACTAAAAGCTAAGCAGGTCAGTTAAATCTTTGCCTTTGTCATTGAAGTGTATTGATATGTGCAGGTGAGTCTTCTGTCCTGTGCTACTGTTTGTTTTCTTATTGCTGCTTGGTCATGATTCTTAAATGTAAACACTCTGCTCTCAAAAGTGAAAGCTTTGAAAGACTCTTGATATAACAAGCCTTTCCCACTCTTTGCCCTGGGGGTGAGAGGGCTGCTTTCTGCCTTTAACTTCCTCAATGTTGGGGTGTCTGGCTCCACCACTGACAACCAGGGGTAAATCCTGGAGGGAAACGGGCAGAGGTCTGCGCCCTGCGTCCTCCACGCGTCCCTAACGCTCCCAAACGCGACCACAGCCCTTACGGGCACAGCCCTATGTCCTATGCAGCCCCTCTGGTGCAGCCACCCACACAACTTAGGGTTAGGATCTGTGCTCTTCCATGTAGGCCTGGCCACCTAGGCCCCAGAAAGTGTCACAGCCTGTTTTTGAAACCTTAGTGATGGTGGCCTAGGTGAAGATGATCTTGGTGGAATATTGATGCCTTTTTCCTCCCAGAAGCCACCCCGGGAGCATATTAAAATGAAGGGGTGTGCCTGCTCAGCTGCCCTCTCTTTAACCTCTCTGCCTTAGTGACATTAGTTCTGGGCTCTCCAGGCGAATGTGTCCATCCGGGAGAGAGCTAGGAATAGGACGTCTCTTTCTGCAGGTACAGTGGGGAAGACTCAGAGAGCTGCATGCCTGAGACATCTTTCCTTGTCCCTCGCTCATTGTTGTGTTCCCTAACTTCTAACTCTCTGCCAGGCCAGGCCCTGTTTCTTTTACTGCCAACCCCCCTGACCCCTCGTCTTCGACCGACTTCCCGCTCTATTATGCCTTCTCCTTTTTTGCTCTCTTCTATGGCCCTTTGAAAAGGAATGCAGGCCGAGCTAAGCCTCATGAAGGAAATCTACCAACAAAAGATGCACTCTTCACTTATGGGTTGAGCTGTGAGACGAGTAAGAAGGGCCGAAGGGGTGATTGGGTTGTTCAGCTGGGAGGCACCAGAGGCGTAGCCAGTATTGCCTACCAAATGGGGGCCGAAGCTAATGTAGTTGGGCCCACTGCACTGACAAAAATATCTGTAAATGACCACACAGCGCTGCTGATTGGGTATTTGCAGAATTTGGGTGGGCCTTGCCCCTCAAGCCCTACCCTGCCTCTGCTCTCACCCCCAGGGCAAAGTGTGGGAAAGGCTCGCTGCAGCAAGAGTCTTTCAAATCTTTCACTTTTGAGAACAGAGTGTTTACATTTAAAAATCATGAACAAGCAGCAATAAGAAGGCATGCAGTAACCTAGGACAGGAGACTGCCCTGTGCATATCAATACACCCCAATGAGAAAGGCAAAGATTTAACTGACCTGCTTAGCTATTAGTGGCTCACACATCTCAATGATTATCATCTCTGCGTGAAGCAAAACATCCTCTGAATTGGGGTGAAAGACAGATCTAATGTGCCAAAGGAAGGCAACATTGAAATTCAGTTTCTTGCTCTCTGAGGAAGGAGGGTCGACAGCCCAATGGGTTAATGCACCTCCTGCAGCCTCCTATGTGTTGCCTGCAGGCGACACATTCAGTGCTGGTGAGATGCTGATACAGGTTGGCTTGCTATGCAGGGGCCGGTGGTCACCTCACAGCGACTCGACAAGGTGTCCTGTTTGAGTCCCAGTGCAAATATCGTATCAACCATGACCCGTAGATTACACTTTTTCCCCCTTGTATTTTCCCCTCAGTTGGGGCCAGAGAGACAAGCTTTTGTATGGGTGTTCCCAAGGCCAGAGTGCAGAAAACAAAGGCACAACTGTTAGTAGGAATGCAGGTATTGAAGGGGCATTAACTGTTGGCTGATCGCGCAGGGCAATGCATACCTATTTTCAATTAAAAAAAAAAAAAAACACATTTTTTAAATGCCCAGGAGGTTCCAGACATTGGATTAGAACTCTGGTCCCCAGCATCACAAGACCAAGCGCTTAGCAGTTGAGCCACTGATGGCTGTGCTCATGAGAGCTGCTTTTGGGCGTATATATCTTTCTTCTGCACGTCCCTGTGAGCATACCCATTTGCATTGTGAAATATGTTCACTGGAGAAAATGAGGATAGAACATCTGGCTCCCCGCTCCCCGCTCCCCGCTCCACCAAATACCAGCTAACTGCAGTGGCCTAGAGGTTAAGTGCTTGCCTTACAGCGCTGGGGGCCTGGGTTCGAGTCCTGCTTTCGGCACATAAACGCAATAGTGGGTGCCCACTCTCCTTCTAAAAGGTTCAGTGGGTATGAAAAGAGTTCCTTGGTAAAGGGAGAGTGGAAGAAAGCGAGAGGTGGGACTGAGGAAGTGCAGGGTAAAGGAGGAGGCGGGGCAGGCTAAAAGGGGAGGTAGGGCTGATTGAATGAGTCCCTGTGGAGAGAAGATGGGGCTGGGTGAGTGGGGGTAGGTCTAGGGAGGGTGGCAGAGAGGGGGGACTGTGGAAGTGCAGGGTAAGGAGGAGGAGGGGGGAGGTAGAACTGGATGAAAAAAAAAATGTCAGCCCATGCTCTGGTCCCTTTTTCCTTCTCAATGCACCCTTCCCCCCACATTAGGGCCCTCCTACACACCCCCCTCTATAATGCAGGGCCCTCCTCCACCATCACACTATCACTAGGGCCCCCCCTTTATCCTACATCCTAGGGCCCCCCCTTTATCCTACATCCCCAGGCCTACCTACCCCCACTCACTCAGCCCCACCTCCTCTCCACAAAGACCCGTTCATCCAGCCCTACCTCCCCCACCTCCTCCTTCACCCTGCACTTCCACAGTCCCGCCTCTCTGCTTTCTTCCACCCTCTACCAGTGAACTCTTTTCATACCCACTGAACCTTCTGCTTTCTTCCACCCTCTACCAGTGAACTCTTTTCATACCCACTGAACCTTTTAGAAGGAGTGCTGGCACCCACTATTCCGTTTATGTGCCGAAAGCAGGATTCGAACCCAGACCCCCAGCGCTGTAACGCAAGCACTTAACCTCTAGGCCACTGCAGTTAGCTGGTATTTGGTGGAGCGGGGGGCCAGATGTTCTGTCCACATTTTCTTCAGTGAACATGTTTCACAATGCAAATGGGTATGCTCACAGGACCATGCAGAAGAATGATAAATACGCCCAAAAGGTGCTCTCAGAAAAACAGCCACCAGAGGCTCAAGCAGGTAAGTGCTTGGTCTTGGAATGCTGGGGGCCTGAGTTCTAATCCAATGTCTGGAATCTCTGGGCATGTTTTTTAAAAAAAATTGTAAAAAGTTTTTTTATTGAAAATGGGTATGCATTGCCGGCGCGATCAGCCAACAATTAATGCCCCTTCAATACCTGCATTCCTACTAACAGTTGTGCCTTTTTTTCCTGCACTCTGGCCTTCGTAACACCCATACAAAAGCTTGTCCCTCTGGCCCCAACAGACTGGAAAAAAAGCAGGGGTAAAAGTGTAATCTACAGGTCATGGTGTATTTGATAATTGCACTGGGACTCAAACAGGACACCTTCTCGAGGCGCTGTGAGGCGACCACCGGCCCCTGCATAGCAAGCCAACCTGTATCAGCATCTCACCAGCAGCTGAACGTGTCGCCTGCAGGTTACACATAGGAGGCTGCAGTAGGTCCATTAACCCATTGGGCTGTCGACCCTCCTTCCTCAGAGAGCAGGAAACTGAATTTCCATGTTGCCTTCCTTTGGCACATTAGATCTATCTTTCACCCCAATTCAGAGCATGTGTTGCTTCACGGAGAGCTGATAATCATTGTGAGTTGTGAGCCACTAAAAGCTAAGCAGGTCAGTTAAATCTTTGCCTTTGTCATTGAAGTGTATTGATATGTGCAGGTGAGTCTTCTGTCCTGTGCTACTGTTTGTTTTCTTATTGCTGCTTGGTCATGATTCTTAAATGTAAACACTCTGCTCTCAAAAGTGAAAGCTTTGAAAGACTCTTGATATAACAAGCCTTTCCCACTCTTTGCCCTGGGGGTGAGAGGGCTGCTTTCTGCCTTTAACTTCCTCAATGTTGGGGTGTCTGGCTCCACCACTGACAACCAGGGGTAAATCCTGGAGGGAAACGGGCAGAGGTCTGCGCCCTGCGTCCTCCACGCGTCCCTAACGCTCCCAAACGCGACCACAGCCCTTACGGGCACAGCCCTATGTCCTATGCAGCCCCTCTGGTGCAGCCACCCACACAACTTAGGGTTAGGATCTGTGCTCTTCCATGTAGGCCTGGCCACCTAGGCCCCAGAAAGTGTCACAGCCTGTTTTTGAAACCTTAGTGATGGTGGCCTAGGTGAAGATGATCTTGGTGGAATATTGATGCCTTTTTCCTCCCAGAAGCCACCCCGGGAGCATATTAAAATGAAGGGGTGTGCCTGCTCAGCTGCCCTCTCTTTAACCTCTCTGCCTTAGTGACATTAGTTCTGGGCTCTCCAGGCGAATGTGTCCATCCGGGAGAGAGCTAGGAATAGGACGTCTCTTTCTGCAGGTACAGTGGGGAAGACTCAGAGAGCTGCATGCCTGAGACATCTTTCCTTGTCCCTCGCTCATTGTTGTGTTCCCTAACTTCTAACTCTCTGCCAGGCCAGGCCCTGTTTCTTTTACTGCCAACCCCCCTGACCCCTCGTCTTCGACCGACTTCCCGCTCTATTATGCCTTCTCCTTTTTTGCTCTCTTCTATGGCCCTTTGAAAAGGAATGCAGGCCGAGCTAAGCCTCATGAAGGAAATCTACCAACAAAAGATGCACTCTTCACTTATGGGTTGAGCTGTGAGACGAGTAAGAAGGGCCGAAGGGGTGATTGGGTTGTTCAGCTGGGAGGCACCAGAGGCGTAGCCAGTATTGCCTACCAAATGGGGGCCGAAGCTAATGTAGTTGGGCCCACTGCACTGACAAAAATATCTGTAAATGACCACACAGCGCTGCTGATTGGGTATTTGCAGAATTTGGGTGGGCCTTGCCCCTCAAGCCCTACCCTGCCTCTGCTCTCACCCCCAGGGCAAAGTGTGGGAAAGGCTCGCTGCAGCAAGAGTCTTTCAAATCTTTCACTTTTGAGAACAGAGTGTTTACATTTAAAAATCATGAACAAGCAGCAATAAGAAGGCATGCAGTAACCTAGGACAGGAGACTGCCCTGTGCATATCAATACACCCCAATGAGAAAGGCAAAGATTTAACTGACCTGCTTAGCTATTAGTGGCTCACACATCTCAATGATTATCATCTCTGCGTGAAGCAAAACATCCTCTGAATTGGGGTGAAAGACAGATCTAATGTGCCAAAGGAAGGCAACATTGAAATTCAGTTTCTTGCTCTCTGAGGAAGGAGGGTCGACAGCCCAATGGGTTAATGCACCTCCTGCAGCCTCCTATGTGTTGCCTGCAGGCGACACATTCAGTGCTGGTGAGATGCTGATACAGGTTGGCTTGCTATGCAGGGGCCGGTGGTCACCTCACAGCGACTCGACAAGGTGTCCTGTTTGAGTCCCAGTGCAAATATCGTATCAACCATGACCCGTAGATTACACTTTTTCCCCCTTGTATTTTCCCCTCAGTTGGGGCCAGAGAGACAAGCTTTTGTATGGGTGTTCCCAAGGCCAGAGTGCAGAAAACAAAGGCACAACTGTTAGTAGGAATGCAGGTATTGAAAGGGCATTAACTGTTGGCTGATCGCGCAGGGCAATGCATACCTATTTTCAATTAAAAAAAAAAAACACATTTTTTAAATGCCCAGGAGGTTCCAGACATTGGATTAGAACTCTGGTCCCCAGCATCACAAGACCAAGCGCTTAGCAGTTGAGCCACTGATGGCTGTGCTCATGAGAGCTGCTTTTGGGCGTATATATCTTTCTTCTGCACGTCCCTGTGAGCATACCCATTTGCATTGTGAAATATGTTCACTGGAGAAAATGAGGATAGAACATCTGGCTCCCCGCTCCCCGCTCCCCGCTCCACCAAATACCAGCTAACTGCAGTGGCCTAGAGGTTAAGTGCTTGCCTTACAGCGCTGGGGGCCTGGGTTCGAGTCCTGCTTTCGGCACATAAACGCAATAGTGGGTGCCCACTCTCCTTCTAAAAGGTTCAGTGGGTATGAAAAGAGTTCCTTGGTAAAGGGAGAGTGGAAGAAAGCGAGAGGTGGGACTGAGGAAGTGCAGGGTAAAGGAGGAGGCGGGGCAGGCTAAAAGGGGAGGTAGGGCTGATTGAATGAGTCCCTGTGGAGAGAAGATGGGGCTGGGTGAGTGGGGGTAGGTCTAGGGAGGGTGGCAGAGAGGGGGGACTGTGGAAGTGCAGGGTAAGGAGGAGGAGGGGGAGGTAGAACTGGATGAAAAAAAAAATGTCAGCCCATGCTCTGGTCCCTTTTTCCTTCTCAATGCACCCTTCCCCCCACATTAGGGCCCTCCTACACACCCCCCTCTATAATGCAGGGCCCTCCTCCACCATCACACTATCACTAGGGCCCCCCCTTTATCCTACATCCTAGGGCCCCCCCTTTATCCTACATCCCCAGGCCTACCTACCCCCACTCACTCAGCCCCACCTCCTCTCCACAAAGACCCGTTCATCCAGCCCTACCTCCCCCGCCTCCTCCTTCACCCTGCACTTCCACAGTCCGGCCTCTCTGCTTTCTTCCACCCTCTACCAGTGAACTCTTTTCATACCCACTGAACCTTCTGCTTTCTTCCACCCTCTACCAGTGAACTCTTTTCATACCCACTGAACCTTTTAGAAGGAGTGCTGGCACCCACTATTCCGTTTATGTGCCAAAAGCAGGATTCGAACCCAGACCCCCAGCGCTGTAACGCAAGCACTTAACCTCTAGGCCACTGCAGTTAGCTGGTATTTGGTGGAGCGGGGGGCCAGATGTTCTGTCCACATTTTCTTCAGTGAACATGTTTCACAATGCAAATGGGTATGCTCACAGGACCATGCAGAAGAATGATAAATACGCCCAAAAGGTGCTCTCAGAAAAACAGCCACCAGAGGCTCAAGCAGGTAAGTGCTTGGTCTTGGAATGCTGGGGGCCTGAGTTCTAATCCAATGTCTGGAATCTCTGGGCATGTTTTTTAAAAAAAATTGTAAAAAGTTTTTTTATTGAAAATGGGTATGCATTGCCGGCGCGATCAGCCAACAATTAATGCCCCTTCAATACCTGCATTCCTACTAACAGTTGTGCCTTTTTTTCCTGCACTCTGGCCTTCGTAACACCCATACAAAAGCTTGTCCCTCTGGCCCCAACAGACTGGAAAAAAAGCAGGGGTAAAAGTGTAATCTACAGGTCATGGTGTATTTGATAATTGCACTGGGACTCAAACAGGACACCTTCTCGAGGCGCTGTGAGGCGACCACCGGCCCCTGCATAGCAAGCCAACCTGTATCAGCATCTCACCAGCAGCTGAACGTGTCGCCTGCAGGTTACACATAGGAGGCTGCAGTAGGTCCATTAACCCATTGGGCTGTCGACCCTCCTTCCTCAGAGAGCAGGAAACTGAATTTCCATGTTGCCTTCCTTTGGCACATTAGATCTATCTTTCACCCCAATTCAGAGCATGTGTTGCTTCACGGAGAGCTGATAATCATTGTGAGTTGTGAGCCACTAAAAGCTAAGCAGGTCAGTTAAATCTTTGCCTTTGTCATTGAAGTGTATTGATATGTGCAGGTGAGTCTTCTGTCCTGTGCTACTGTTTGTTTTCTTATTGCTGCTTGGTCATGATTCTTAAATGTAAACACTCTGCTCTCAAAAGTGAAAGCTTTGAAAGACTCTTGATATAACAAGCCTTTCCCACTCTTTGCCCTGGGGGTGAGAGGGCTGCTTTCTGCCTTTAACTTCCTCAATGTTGGGGTGTCTGGCTCCACCACTGACAACCAGGGGTAAATCCTGGAGGGAAACGGGCAGAGGTCTGCGCCCTGCGTCCTCCACGCGTCCCTAACGCTCCCAAACGCGACCACAGCCCTTACGGGCACAGCCCTATGTCCTATGCAGCCCCTCTGGTGCAGCCACCCACACAACTTAGGGTTAGGATCTGTGCTCTTCCATGTAGGCCTGGCCACCTAGGCCCCAGAAAGTGTCACAGCCTGTTTTTGAAACCTTAGTGATGGTGGCCTAGGTGAAGATGATCTTGGTGGAATATTGATGCCTTTTTCCTCCCAGAAGCCACCCCGGGAGCATATTAAAATGAAGGGGTGTGCCTGCTCAGCTGCCCTCTCTTTAACCTCTCTGCCTTAGTGACATTAGTTCTGGGCTCTCCAGGCGAATGTGTCCATCCGGGAGAGAGCTAGGAATAGGACGTCTCTTTCTGCAGGTACAGTGGGGAAGACTCAGAGAGCTGCATGCCTGAGACATCTTTCCTTGTCCCTCGCTCATTGTTGTGTTCCCTAACTTCTAACTCTCTGCCAGGCCAGGCCCTGTTTCTTTTACTGCCAACCCCCCTGACCCCTCGTCTTCGACCGACTTCCCGCTCTATTATGCCTTCTCCTTTTTTGCTCTCTTCTATGGCCCTTTGAAAAGGAATGCAGGCCGAGCTAAGCCTCATGAAGGAAATCTACCAACAAAAGATGCACTCTTCACTTATGGGTTGAGCTGTGAGACGAGTAAGAAGGGCCGAAGGGGTGATTGGGTTGTTCAGCTGGGAGGCACCAGAGGCGTAGCCAGTATTGCCTACCAAATGGGGGCCGAAGCTAATGTAGTTGGGCCCACTGCACTGACAAAAATATCTGTAAATGACCACACAGCGCTGCTGATTGGGTATTTGCAGAATTTGGGTGGGCCTTGCCCCTCAAGCCCTACCCTGCCTCTGCTCTCACCCCCAGGGCAAAGTGTGGGAAAGGCTCGCTGCAGCAAGAGTCTTTCAAATCTTTCACTTTTGAGAACAGAGTGTTTACATTTAAAAATCATGAACAAGCAGCAATAAGAAGGCATGCAGTAACCTAGGACAGGAGACTGCCCTGTGCATATCAATACACCCCAATGAGAAAGGCAAAGATTTAACTGACCTGCTTAGCTATTAGTGGCTCACACATCTCAATGATTATCATCTCTGCGTGAAGCAAAACATCCTCTGAATTGGGGTGAAAGACAGATCTAATGTGCCAAAGGAAGGCAACATTGAAATTCAGTTTCTTGCTCTCTGAGGAAGGAGGGTCGACAGCCCAATGGGTTAATGCACCTCCTGCAGCCTCCTATGTGTTGCCTGCAGGCGACACATTCAGTGCTGGTGAGATGCTGATACAGGTTGGCTTGCTATGCAGGGGCCGGTGGTCACCTCACAGCGACTCGACAAGGTGTCCTGTTTGAGTCCCAGTGCAAATATCGTATCAACCATGACCCGTAGATTACACTTTTTCCCCCTTGTATTTTCCCCTCAGTTGGGGCCAGAGAGACAAGCTTTTGTATGGGTGTTCCCAAGGCCAGAGTGCAGAAAACAAAGGCACAACTGTTAGTAGGAATGCAGGTATTGAAGGGGCATTAACTGTTGGCTGATCGCGCAGGGCAATGCATACCTATTTTCAATTAAAAAAAAAAAAACACATTTTTTAAATGCCCAGGAGGTTCCAGACATTGGATTAGAACTCTGGTCCCCAGCATCACAAGACCAAGCGCTTAGCAGTTGAGCCACTGATGGCTGTGCTCATGAGAGCTGCTTTTGGGCGTATATATCTTTCTTCTGCACGCCCCTGTGAGCATACCCATTTGCATTGTGAAATATGTTCACTGGAGAAAATGAGGATAGAACATCTGGCTCCCCGCTCCCCGCTCCCCGCTCCACCAAATACCAGCTAACTGCAGTGGCCTAGAGGTTAAGTGCTTGCCTTACAGCGCTGGGGGCCTGGGTTCGAGTCCTGCTTTCGGCACATAAACGCAATAGTGGGTGCCCACTCTCCTTCTAAAAGGTTCAGTGGGTATGAAAAGAGTTCCTTGGTAAAGGGAGAGTGGAAGAAAGCGAGAGGTGGGACTGAGGAAGTGCAGGGTAAAGGAGGAGGCGGGGCAGGCTAAAAGGGGAGGTAGGGCTGATTGAATGAGTCCCTGTGGAGAGAAGATGGGGCTGGGTGAGTGGGGGTAGGTCTAGGGAGGGTGGCAGAGAGGGGGGACTGTGGAAGTGCAGGGTAAGGAGGAGGAGGGGGAGGTAGAACTGGATGAAAAAAAAAATGTCAGCCCATGCTCTGGTCCCTTTTTCCTTCTCAATGCACCCTTCCCCCCACATTAGGGCCCTCCTACACACCCCCCTCTATAATGCAGGGCCCTCCTCCACCATCACACTATCACTAGGGCCCCCCCTTTATCCTACATCCTAGGGCCCCCCCTTTATCCTACATCCCCAGGCCTACCTACCCCCACTCACTCAGCCCCACCTCCTCTCCACAAAGACCCGTTCATTCAGCCCTACCTCCCCCACCTCCTCCTTCACCCTGCACTTCCACAGTCCCGCCTCTCTGCTTTCTTCCACCCTCTACCAGTGAACTCTTTTCATACCCACTGAACCTTTTAGAAGGAGTGCTGGCACCCACTATTCCGTTTATGTGCCAAAAGCAGGATTCGAACCCAGACCCCCAGCGCTGTAACGCAAGCACTTAACCTCTAGGCCACTGCAGTTAGCTGGTATTTGGTGGAGCGGGGGGCCAGATGTTCTGTCCACATTTTCTTCAGTGAACATGTTTCACAATGCAAATGGGTATGCTCACAGGACCATGCAGAAGAATGATAAATACGCCCAAAAGGTGCTCTCAGAAAAACAGCCACCAGAGGCTCAAGCAGGTAAGTGCTTGGTCTTGGAATGCTGGGGGCCTGAGTTCTAATCCAATGTCTGGAATCTCTGGGCATGTTTTTTAAAAAAAATTGTAAAAAGTTTTTTTATTGAAAATGGGTATGCATTGCCGGCGCGATCAGCCAACAATTAATGCCCCTTCAATACCTGCATTCCTACTAACAGTTGTGCCTTTTTTTCCTGCACTCTGGCCTTCGTAACACCCATACAAAAGCTTGTCCCTCTGGCCCCAACAGACTGGAAAAAAAGCAGGGGTAAAAGTGTAATCTACAGGTCATGGTGTATTTGATAATTGCACTGGGACTCAAACAGGACACCTTCTCGAGGCGCTGTGAGGCGACCACCGGCCCCTGCATAGCAAGCCAACCTGTATCAGCATCTCACCAGCAGCTGAACGTGTCGCCTGCAGGTTACACATAGGAGGCTGCAGTAGGTCCATTAACCCATTGGGCTGTCGACCCTCCTTCCTCAGAGAGCAGGAAACTGAATTTCCATGTTGCCTTCCTTTGGCACATTAGATCTATCTTTCACCCCAATTCAGAGCATGTGTTGCTTCACGGAGAGCTGATAATCATTGTGAGTTGTGAGCCACTAAAAGCTAAGCAGGTCAGTTAAATCTTTGCCTTTGTCATTGAAGTGTATTGATATGTGCAGGTGAGTCTTCTGTCCTGTGCTACTGTTTGTTTTCTTATTGCTGCTTGGTCATGATTCTTAAATGTAAACACTCTGCTCTCAAAAGTGAAAGCTTTGAAAGACTCTTGATATAACAAGCCTTTCCCACTCTTTGCCATGGGGGTGAGAGGGCTGCTTTCTGCCTTTAACTTCCTCAATGTTGGGGTGTCTGGCTCCACCACTGACAACCAGGGGTAAATCCTGGAGGGAAACGGGCAGAGGTCTGCGCCCTGCGTCCTCCACGCGTCCCTAACGCTCCCAAACGCGACCACAGCCCTTACGGGCACAGCCCTATGTCCTATGCAGCCCCTCTGGTGCAGCCACCCACACAACTTAGGGTTAGGATCTGTGCTCTTCCATGTAGGCCTGGCCACCTAGGCCCCAGAAAGTGTCACAGCCTGTTTTTGAAACCTTAGTGATGGTGGCCTAGGTGAAGATGATCTTGGTGGAATATTGATGCCTTTTTCCTCCCAGAAGCCACCCCGGGAGCATATTAAAATGAAGGGGTGTGCCTGCTCAGCTGCCCTCTCTTTAACCTCTCTGCCTTAGTGACATTAGTTCTGGGCTCTCCAGGCGAATGTGTCCATCCGGGAGAGAGCTAGGAATAGGACGTCTCTTTCTGCAGGTACAGTGGGGAAGACTCAGAGAGCTGCATGCCTGAGACATCTTTCCTTGTCCCTCGCTCATTGTTGTGTTCCCTAACTTCTAACTCTCTGCCAGGCCAGGCCCTGTTTCTTTTACTGCCAACCCCCCTGACCCCTCGTCTTCGACCGACTTCCCGCTCTATTATGCCTTCTCCTTTTTTGCTCTCTTCTATGGCCCTTTGAAAAGGAATGCAGGCCGAGCTAAGCCTCATGAAGGAAATCTACCAACAAAAGATGCACTCTTCACTTATGGGTTGAGCTGTGAGACGAGTAAGAAGGGCCGAAGGGGTGATTGGGTTGTTCAGCTGGGAGGCACCAGAGGCGTAGCCAGTATTGCCTACCAAATGGGGGCCGAAGCTAATGTAGTTGGGCCCACTGCACTGACAAAAATATCTGTAAATGACCACACAGCGCTGCTGATTGGGTATTTGCAGAATTTGGGTGGGCCTTGCCCCTCAAGCCCTACCCTGCCTCTGCTCTCACCCCCAGGGCAAAGTGTGGGAAAGGCTCGCTGCAGCAAGAGTCTTTCAAATCTTTCACTTTTGAGAACAGAGTGTTTACATTTAAAAATCATGAACAAGCAGCAATAAGAAGGCATGCAGTAACCTAGGACAGGAGACTGCCCTGTGCATATCAATACACCCCAATGAGAAAGGCAAAGATTTAACTGACCTGCTTAGCTATTAGTGGCTCACACATCTCAATGATTATCATCTCTGCGTGAAGCAAAACATCCTCTGAATTGGGGTGAAAGACAGATCTAATGTGCCAAAGGAAGGCAACATTGAAATTCAGTTTCTTGCTCTCTGAGGAAGGAGGGTCGACAGCCCAATGGGTTAATGCACCTCCTGCAGCCTCCTATGTGTTGCCTGCAGGCGACACATTCAGTGCTGGTGAGATGCTGATACAGGTTGGCTTGCTATGCAGGGGCCGGTGGTCACCTCACAGCGACTCGACAAGGTGTCCTGTTTGAGTCCCAGTGCAAATATCGTATCAACCATGACCCGTAGATTACACTTTTTCCCCCTTGTATTTTCCCCTCAGTTGGGGCCAGAGAGACAAGCTTTTGTATGGGTGTTCCCAAGGCCAGAGTGCAGAAAACAAAGGCACAACTGTTAGTAGGAATGCAGGTATTGAAGGGGCATTAACTGTTGGCTGATCGCGCAGGGCAATGCATACCTATTTTCAATTAAAAAAAAAAAAAACACATTTTTTAAATGCCCAGGAGGTTCCAGACATTGGATTAGAACTCTGGTCCCCAGCATCACAAGACCAAGCGCTTAGCAGTTGAGCCACTGATGGCTGTGCTCATGAGAGCTGCTTTTGGGCGTATATATCTTTCTTCTGCACGTCCCTGTGAGCATACCCATTTGCATTGTGAAATATGTTCACTGGAGAAAATGAGGATAGAACATCTGGCTCCCCGCTCCCCGCTCCCCGCTCCACCAAATACCAGCTAACTGCAGTGGCCTAGAGGTTAAGTGCTTGCCTTACAGCGCTGGGGGCCTGGGTTCGAGTCCTGCTTTCGGCACATAAACGCAATAGTGGGTGCCCACTCTCCTTCTAAAAGGTTCAGTGGGTATGAAAAGAGTTCCTTGGTAAAGGGAGAGTGGAAGAAAGCGAGAGGTGGGACTGAGGAAGTGCAGGGTAAAGGAGGAGGCGGGGCAGGCTAAAAGGGGAGGTAGGGCTGATTGAATGAGTCCCTGTGGAGAGAAGATGGGGCTGGGTGAGTGGGGGTAGGTCTAGGGAGGGTGGCAGAGAGGGGGGACTGTGGAAGTGCAGGGTAAGGAGGAGGAGGGGGAGGTAGAACTGGATGAAAAAAAAAATGTCAGCCCATGCTCTGGTCCCTTTTTCCTTCTCAATGCACCCTTCCCCCCACATTAGGGCCCTCCTACACACCCCCCTCTATAATGCAGGGCCCTCCTCCACCATCACACTATCACTAGGGCCCCCCCCTTTATCCTACATCCTAGGGCCCCCCCTTTATCCTACATCCCCAGGCCTACCTACCCCCACTCACTCAGCCCCACCTCCTCTCCACAAAGACCCGTTCATCCAGCCCTACCTCCCCCGCCTCCTCCTTCACCCTGCACTTCCACAGTCCCGCCTCTCTGCTTTCTTCCACCCTCTACCAGTGAACTCTTTTCATACCCACTGAACCTTCTGCTTTCTTCCACCCTCTACCAGTGAACTCTTTTCATACCCACTGAACCTTTTAGAAGGAGTGCTGGCACCCACTATTCCGTTTATGTGCCAAAAGCAGGATTCGAACCCAGACCCCCAGCGCTGTAACGCAAGCACTTAACCTCTAGGCCACTGCAGTTAGCTGGTATTTGGTGGAGCGGGGGGCCAGATGTTCTGTCCACATTTTCTTCAGTGAACATGTTTCACAATGCAAATGGGTATGCTCACAGGACCATGCAGAAGAATGATAAATACGCCCAAAAGGTGCTCTCAGAAAAACAGCCACCAGAGGCTCAAGCAGGTAAGTGCTTGGTCTTGGAATGCTGGGGGCCTGAGTTCTAATCCAATGTCTGGAATCTCTGGGCATGTTTTTTTAAAAAATTGTAAAAAGTTTTTTTATTGAAAATGGGTATGCATTGCCGGCGCGATCAGCCAACAATTAATGCCCCTTCAATACCTGCATTCCTACTAACAGTTGTGCCTTTTTTTCCTGCACTCTGGCCTTCGTAACACCCATACAAAAGCTTGTCCCTCTGGCCCCAACAGACTGGAAAAAAAGCAGGGGTAAAAGTGTAATCTACAGGTCATGGTGTATTTGATAATTGCACTGGGACTCAAACAGGACACCTTCTCGAGGCGCTGTGAGGCGACCACCGGCCCCTGCATAGCAAGCCAACCTGTATCAGCATCTCACCAGCAGCTGAACGTGTCGCCTGCAGGTTACACATAGGAGGCTGCAGTAGGTCCATTAACCCATTGGGCTGTCGACCCTCCTTCCTCAGAGAGCAGGAAACTGAATTTCCATGTTGCCTTCCTTTGGCACATTAGATCTATCTTTCACCCCAATTCAGAGCATGTGTTGCTTCACGGAGAGCTGATAATCATTGTGAGTTGTGAGCCACTAAAAGCTAAGCAGGTCAGTTAAATCTTTGCCTTTGTCATTGAAGTGTATTGATATGTGCAGGTGAGTCTTCTGTCCTGTGCTACTGTTTGTTTTCTTATTGCTGCTTGGTCATGATTCTTAAATGTAAACACTCTGCTCTCAAAAGTGAAAGCTTTGAAAGACTCTTGATATAACAAGCCTTTCCCACTCTTTGCCCTGGGGGTGAGAGGGCTGCTTTCTGCCTTTAACTTCCTCAATGTTGGGGTGTCTGGCTCCACCACTGACAACCAGGGGTAAATCCTGGAGGGAAACGGGCAGAGGTCTGCGCCCTGCGTCCTCCACGCGTCCCTAACGCTCCCAAACGCGACCACAGCCCTTACGGGCACAGCCCTATGTCCTATGCAGCCCCTCTGGTGCAGCCACCCACACAACTTAGGGTTAGGATCTGTGCTCTTCCATGTAGGCCTGGCCACCTAGGCCCCAGAAAGTGTCACAGCCTGTTTTTGAAACCTTAGTGATGGTGGCCTAGGTGAAGATGATCTTGGTGGAATATTGATGCCTTTTTCCTCCCAGAAGCCACCCCGGGAGCATATTAAAATGAAGGGGTGTGCCTGCTCAGCTGCCCTCTCTTTAACCTCTCTGCCTTAGTGACATTAGTTCTGGGCTCTCCAGGCGAATGTGTCCATCCGGGAGAGAGCTAGGAATAGGACGTCTCTTTCTGCAGGTACAGTGGGGAAGACTCAGAGAGCTGCATGCCTGAGACATCTTTCCTTGTCCCTCGCTCATTGTTGTGTTCCCTAACTTCTAACTCTCTGCCAGGCCAGGCCCTGTTTCTTTTACTGCCAACCCCCCTGACCCCTCGTCTTCGACCGACTTCCCGCTCTATTATGCCTTCTCCTTTTTTGCTCTCTTCTATGGCCCTTTGAAAAGGAATGCAGGCCGAGCTAAGCCTCATGAAGGAAATCTACCAACAAAAGATGCACTCTTCACTTATGGGTTGAGCTGTGAGACGAGTAAGAAGGGCCGAAGGGGTGATTGGGTTGTTCAGCTGGGAGGCACCAGAGGCGTAGCCAGTATTGCCTACCAAATGGGGGCCGAAGCTAATGTAGTTGGGCCCACTGCACTGACAAAAATATCTGTAAATGACCACACAGCGCTGCTGATTGGGTATTTGCAGAATTTGGGTGGGCCTTGCCCCTCAAGCCCTACCCTGCCTCTGCTCTCACCCCCAGGGCAAAGTGTGGGAAAGGCTCGCTGCAGCAAGAGTCTTTCAAATCTTTCACTTTTGAGAACAGAGTGTTTACATTTAAAAATCATGAACAAGCAGCAATAAGAAGGCATGCAGTAACCTAGGACAGGAGACTGCCCTGTGCATATCAATACACCCCAATGAGAAAGGCAAAGATTTAACTGACCTGCTTAGCTATTAGTGGCTCACACATCTCAATGATTATCATCTCTGCGTGAAGCAAAACATCCTCTGAATTGGGGTGAAAGACAGATCTAATGTGCCAAAGGAAGGCAACATTGAAATTCAGTTTCTTGCTCTCTGAGGAAGGAGGGTCGACAGCCCAATGGGTTAATGCACCTCCTGCAGCCTCCTATGTGTTGCATGCAGGCGACACATTCAGTGCTGGTGAGATGCTGATACAGGTTGGCTTGCTATGCAGGGGCCGGTGGTCACCTCACAGCGACTCGACAAGGTGTCCTGTTTGAGTCCCAGTGCAAATATCGTATCAACCATGACCCGTAGATTACACTTTTTCCCCCTTGTATTTTCCCCTCAGTTGGGGCCAGAGAGACAAGCTTTTGTATGGGTGTTCCCAAGGCCAGAGTGCAGAAAACAAAGGCACAACTGTTAGTAGGAATGCAGGTATTGAAGGGGCATTAACTGTTGGATGATCGCGCAGGGCAATGCATACCTATTTTCAATTAAAAAAAAAAAAAACACATTTTTTAAATGCCCAGGAGGTTCCAGACATTGGATTAGAACTCTGGTCCCCAGCATCACAAGACCAAGCGCTTAGCAGTTGAGCCACTGATGGCTGTGCTCATGAGAGCTGCTTTTGGGCGTATATATCTTTCTTCTGCACGTCCCTGTGAGCATACCCATTTGCATTGTGAAATATGTTCACTGGAGAAAATGAGGATAGAACATCTGGCTCCCCGCTCCCCGCTCCCCGCTCCACCAAATACCAGCTAACTGCAGTGGCCTAGAGGTTAAGTGCTTGCCTTACAGCGCTGGGGGCCTGGGTTCGAGTCCTGCTTTCGGCACATAAACGCAATAGTGGGTGCCCACTCTCCTTCTAAAAGGTTCAGTGGGTATGAAAAGAGTTCCTTGGTAAAGGGAGAGTGGAAGAAAGCGAGAGGTGGGACTGAGGAAGTGCAGGGTAAAGGAGGAGGCGGGGCAGGCTAAAAGGGGAGGTAGGGCTGATTGAATGAGTCCCTGTGGAGAGAAGATGGGGCTGGGTGAGTGGGGGTAGGTCTAGGGAGGGTGGCAGAGAGGGGGGACTGTGGAAGTGCAGGGTAAGGAGGAGGAGGGGGAGGTAGAACTGGATGAAAAAAAAAATGTCAGCCCATGCTCTGGTCCCTTTTTCCTTCTCAATGCACCCTTCCCCCCACATTAGGGCCCTCCTACACACCCCCCTCTATAATGCAGGGCCCTCCTCCACCATCACACTATCACTAGGGCCCCCCCTTTATCCTACATCCTAGGGCCCCCCCTTTATCCTACATCCCCAGGCCTACCTACCCCCACTCACTCAGCCCCACCTCCTCTCCACAAAGACCCGTTCATCCAGCCCTACCTCCCCCACCTCCTCCTTCACCCTGCACTTCCACAGTCCCGCCTCTCTGCTTTCTTCCACCCTCTACCAGTGAACTCTTTTCATACCCACTGAACCTTCTGCTTTCTTCCACCCTCTACCAGTGAACTCTTTTCATACCCACTGAACCTTTTAGAAGGAGTGCTGGCACCCACTATTCCGTTTATGTGCCAAAAGCAGGATTCGAACCCAGACCCCCAGCGCTGTAACGCAAGCACTTAACCTCTAGGCCACTGCAGTTAGCTGGTATTTGGTGGAGCGGGGGGCCAGATGTTCTGTCCACATTTTCTTCAGTGAACATGTTTCACAATGCAAATGGGTATGCTCACAGGACCATGCAGAAGAATGATAAATACGCCCAAAAGGTGCTCTCAGAAAAACAGCCACCAGAGGCTCAAGCAGGTAAGTGCTTGGTCTTGGAATGCTGGGGGCCTGAGTTCTAATCCAATGTCTGGAATCTCTGGGCATGTTTTTTTAAAAAATTGTAAAAAGTTTTTTTATTGAAAATGGGTATGCATTGCCGGCGCGATCAGCCAACAATTAATGCCCCTTCAATACCTGCATTCCTACTAACAGTTGTGCCTTTTTTTCCTGCACTCTGGCCTTCGTAACACCCATACAAAAGCTTGTCCCTCTGGCCCCAACAGACTGGAAAAAAAGCAGGGGTAAAAGTGTAATCTACAGGTCATGGTGTATTTGATAATTGCACTGGGACTCAAACAGGACACCTTCTCGAGGCGCTGTGAGGCGACCACCGGCCCCTGCATAGCAAGCCAACCTGTATCAGCATCTCACCAGCAGCTGAACGTGTCGCCTGCAGGTTACACATAGGAGGCTGCAGTAGGTCCATTAACCCATTGGGCTGTCGACCCTCCTTCCTCAGAGAGCAGGAAACTGAATTTCCATGTTGCCTTCCTTTGGCACATTAGATCTATCTTTCACCCCAATTCAGAGCATGTGTTGCTTCACGGAGAGCTGATAATCATTGTGAGTTGTGAGCCACTAAAAGCTAAGCAGGTCAGTTAAATCTTTGCCTTTGTCATTGAAGTGTATTGATATGTGCAGGTGAGTCTTCTGTCCTGTGCTACTGTTTGTTTTCTTATTGCTGCTTGGTCATGATTCTTAAATGTAAACACTCTGCTCTCAAAAGTGAAAGCTTTGAAAGACTCTTGATATAACAAGCCTTTCCCACTCTTTGCCCTGGGGGTGAGAGGGCTGCTTTCTGCCTTTAACTTCCTCAATGTTGGGGTGTCTGGCTCCACCACTGACAACCAGGGGTAAATCCTGGAGGGAAACGGGCAGAGGTCTGCGCCCTGCGTCCTCCACGCGTCCCTAACGCTCCCAAACGCGACCACAGCCCTTACGGGCACAGCCCTATGTCCTATGCAGCCCCTCTGGTGCAGCCACCCACACAACTTAGGGTTAGGATCTGTGCTCTTCCATGTAGGCCTGGCCACCTAGGCCCCAGAAAGTGTCACAGCCTGTTTTTGAAACCTTAGTGATGGTGGCCTAGGTGAAGATGATCTTGGTGGAATATTGATGCCTTTTTCCTCCCAGAAGCCACCCCGGGAGCATATTAAAATGAAGGGGTGTGCCTGCTCAGCTGCCCTCTCTTTAACCTCTCTGCCTTAGTGACATTAGTTCTGGGCTCTCCAGGCGAATGTGTCCATCCGGGAGAGAGCTAGGAATAGGACGTCTCTTTCTGCAGGTACAGTGGGGAAGACTCAGAGAGCTGCATGCCTGAGACATCTTTCCTTGTCCCTCGCTCATTGTTGTGTTCCCTAACTTCTAACTCTCTGCCAGGCCAGGCCCTGTTTCTTTTACTGCCAACCCCCCTGACCCCTCGTCTTCGACCGACTTCCCGCTCTATTATGCCTTCTCCTTTTTTGCTCTCTTCTATGGCCCTTTGAAAAGGAATGCAGGCCGAGCTAAGCCTCATGAAGGAAATCTACCAACAAAAGATGCACTCTTCACTTATGGGTTGAGCTGTGAGACGAGTAAGAAGGGCCGAAGGGGTGATTGGGTTGTTCAGCTGGGAGGCACCAGAGGCGTAGCCAGTATTGCCTACCAAATGGGGGCCGAAGCTAATGTAGTTGGGCCCACTGCACTGACAAAAATATCTGTAAATGACCACACAGCGCTGCTGATTGGGTATTTGCAGAATTTGGGTGGGCCTTGCCCCTCAAGCCCTACCCTGCCTCTGCTCTCACCCCCAGGGCAAAGTGTGGGAAAGGCTCGCTGCAGCAAGAGTCTTTCAAATCTTTCACTTTTGAGAACAGAGTGTTTACATTTAAAAATCATGAACAAGCAGCAATAAGAAGGCATGCAGTAACCTAGGACAGGAGACTGCCCTGTGCATATCAATACACCCCAATGAGAAAGGCAAAGATTTAACTGACCTGCTTAGCTATTAGTGGCTCACACATCTCAATGATTATCATCTCTGCGTGAAGCAAAACATCCTCTGAATTGGGGTGAAAGACAGATCTAATGTGCCAAAGGAAGGCAACATTGAAATTCAGTTTCTTGCTCTCTGAGGAAGGAGGGTCGACAGCCCAATGGGTTAATGCACCTCCTGCAGCCTCCTATGTGTTGCCTGCAGGCGACACATTCAGTGCTGGTGAGATGCTGATACAGGTTGGCTTGCTATGCAGGGGCCGGTGGTCACCTCACAGCGACTCGACAAGGTGTCCTGTTTGAGTCCCAGTGCAAATATCGTATCAACCATGACCCGTAGATTACACTTTTTCCCCCTTGTATTTTCCCCTCAGTTGGGGCCAGAGAGACAAGCTTTTGTATGGGTGTTCCCAAGGCCAGAGTGCAGAAAACAAAGGCACAACTGTTAGTAGGAATGCAGGTATTGAAGGGGCATTAACTGTTGGCTGATCGCGCAGGGCAATGCATACCTATTTTCAATTAAAAAAAAAAAAAACACATTTTTTAAATGCCCAGGAGGTTCCAGACATTGGATTAGAACTCTGGTCCCCAGCATCACAAGACCAAGCGCTTAGCAGTTGAGCCACTGATGGCTGTGCTCATGAGAGCTGCTTTTGGGCGTATATATCTTTCTTCTGCACGTCCCTGTGAGCATACCCATTTGCATTGTGAAATATGTTCACTGGAGAAAATGAGGATAGAACATCTGGCTCCCCGCTCCCCGCTCCCCGCTCCACCAAATACCAGCTAACTGCAGTGGCCTAGAGGTTAAGTGCTTGCCTTACAGCGCTGGGGGCCTGGGTTCGAGTCCTGCTTTCGGCACATAAACGCAATAGTGGGTGCCCACTCTCCTTCTAAAAGGTTCAGTGGGTATGAAAAGAGTTCCTTGGTAAAGGGAGAGTGGAAGAAAGCGAGAGGTGGGACTGAGGAAGTGCAGGGTAAAGGAGGAGGCGGGGCAGGCTAAAAGGGGAGGTAGGGCTGATTGAATGAGTCCCTGTGGAGAGAAGATGGGGCTGGGTGAGTGGGGGTAGGTCTAGGGAGGGTGGCAGAGAGGGGGGACTGTGGAAGTGCAGGGTAAGGAGGAGGAGGGGGAGGTAGAACTGGATGAAAAAAAAAATGTCAGCCCATGCTCTGGTCCCTTTTTCCTTCTCAATGCACCCTTCCCCCCACATTAGGGCCCTCCTACACACCCCCCTCTATAATGCAGGGCCCTCCTCCACCATCACACTATCACTAGGGCCCCCCCTTTATCCTACATCCTAGGGCCCCCCCTTTATCCTACATCCCCAGGCCTACCTACCCCCACTCACTCAGCCCCACCTCCTCTCCACAAAGACCCGTTCATCCAGCCCTACCTCCCCCACCTCCTCCTTCACCCTGCACTTCCACAGTCCCGCCTCTCTGCTTTCTTCCACCCTCTACCAGTGAACTCTTTTCATACCCACTGAACCTTCTGCTTTCTTCCACCCTCTACCAGTGAACTCTTTTCATACCCACTGAACCTTTTAGAAGGAGTGCTGGCACCCACTATTCCGTTTATGTGCCAAAAGCAGGATTCGAACCCAGACCCCCAGCGCTGTAACGCAAGCACTTAACCTCTAGGCCACTGCAGTTAGCTGGTATTTGGTGGAGCGGGGGGCCAGATGTTCTGTCCACATTTTCTTCAGTGAACATGTTTCACAATGCAAATGGGTATGCTCACAGGACCATGCAGAAGAATGATAAATACGCCCAAAAGGTGCTCTCAGAAAAACAGCCACCAGAGGCTCAAGCAGGTAAGTGCTTGGTCTTGGAATGCTGGGGGCCTGAGTTCTAATCCAATGTCTGGAATCTCTGGGCATGTTTTTTAAAAAAAATTGTAAAAAGTTTTTTTATTGAAAATGGGTATGCATTGCCGGCGCGATCAGCCAACAATTAATGCCCCTTCAATACCTGCATTCCTACTAACAGTTGTGCCTTTTTTTCCTGCACTCTGGCCTTCGTAACACCCATACAAAAGCTTGTCCCTCTGGCCCCAACAGACTGGAAAAAAAGCAGGGGTAAAAGTGTAATCTACAGGTCATGGTGTATTTGATAATTGCACTGGGACTCAAACAGGACACCTTCTCGAGGCGCTGTGAGGCGACCACCGGCCCCTGCATAGCAAGCCAACCTGTATCAGCATCTCACCAGCAGCTGAACGTGTCGCCTGCAGGTTACACATAGGAGGCTGCAGTAGGTCCATTAACCCATTGGGCTGTCGACCCTCCTTCCTCAGAGAGCAGGAAACTGAATTTCCATGTTGCCTTCCTTTGGCACATTAGATCTATCTTTCACCCCAATTCAGAGCATGTGTTGCTTCACGGAGAGCTGATAATCATTGTGAGTTGTGAGCCACTAAAAGCTAAGCAGGTCAGTTAAATCTTTGCCTTTGTCATTGAAGTGTATTGATATGTGCAGGTGAGTCTTCTGTCCTGTGCTACTGTTTGTTTTCT
This sequence comes from Ambystoma mexicanum, assembly GCF_040938575.1. Taxonomy (NCBI): domain Eukaryota; kingdom Metazoa; phylum Chordata; class Amphibia; order Caudata; family Ambystomatidae; genus Ambystoma; species Ambystoma mexicanum. Next base: position 1,078,297,072 of record NC_090927.1, on the reverse strand, counting down.
TATTGCTGCTTGGTCATGATTCTTAAATGTAAACACTCTGCTCTCAAAAGTGAAAGCTTTGAAAGACTCTTGATATAACAAGCCTTTCCCACTCTTTGCCCTGGGGGTGAGAGGGCTGCTTTCTGCCTTTAACTTCCTCAATGTTGGGGTGTCTGGCTCCACCACTGACAACCAGGGGTAAATCCTGGAGGGAAACGGGCAGAGGTCTGCGCCCTGCGTCCTCCACGCGTCCCTAACGCTCCCAAACGCGACCACAGCCCTTACGGGCACAGCCCTATGTCCTATGCAGCCCCTCTGGTGCAGCCACCCACACAACTTAGGGTTAGGATCTGTGCTCTTCCATGTAGGCCTGGCCACCTAGGCCCCAGAAAGTGTCACAGCCTGTTTTTGAAACCTTAGTGATGGTGGCCTAGGTGAAGATGATCTTGGTGGAATATTGATGCCTTTTTCCTCCCAGAAGCCACCCCGGGAGCATATTAAAATGAAGGGGTGTGCCTGCTCAGCTGCCCTCTCTTTAACCTCTCTGCCTTAGTGACATTAGTTCTGGGCTCTCCAGGCGAATGTGTCCATCCGGGAGAGAGCTAGGAATAGGACGTCTCTTTCTGCAGGTACAGTGGGGAAGACTCAGAGAGCTGCATGCCTGAGACATCTTTCCTTGTCCCTCGCTCATTGTTGTGTTCCCTAACTTCTAACTCTCTGCCAGGCCAGGCCCTGTTTCTTTTACTGCCAACCCCCCTGACCCCTCGTCTTCGACCGACTTCCCGCTCTATTATGCCTTCTCCTTTTTTGCTCTCTTCTATGGCCCTTTGAAAAGGAATGCAGGCCGAGCTAAGCCTCATGAAGGAAATCTACCAACAAAAGATGCACTCTTCACTTATGGGTTGAGCTGTGAGACGAGTAAGAAGGGCCGAAGGGGTGATTGGGTTGTTCAGCTGGGAGGCACCAGAGGCGTAGCCAGTATTGCCTACCAAATGGGGGCCGAAGCTAATGTAGTTGGGCCCACTGCACTGACAAAAATATCTGTAAATGACCACACAGCGCTGCTGATTGGGTATTTGCAGAATTTGGGTGGGCCTTGCCCCTCAAGCCCTACCCTGCCTCTGCTCTCACCCCCAGGGCAAAGTGTGGGAAAGGCTCGCTGCAGCAAGAGTCTTTCAAATCTTTCACTTTTGAGAACAGAGTGTTTACATTTAAAAATCATGAACAAGCAGCAATAAGAAGGCATGCAGTAACCTAGGACAGGAGACTGCCCTGTGCATATCAATACACCCCAATGAGAAAGGCAAAGATTTAACTGACCTGCTTAGCTATTAGTGGCTCACACATCTCAATGATTATCATCTCTGCGTGAAGCAAAACATCCTCTGAATTGGGGTGAAAGACAGATCTAATGTGCCAAAGGAAGGCAACATTGAAATTCAGTTTCTTGCTCTCTGAGGAAGGAGGGTCGACAGCCCAATGGGTTAATGCACCTCCTGCAGCCTCCTATGTGTTGCCTGCAGGCGACACATTCAGTGCTGGTGAGATGCTGATACAGGTTGGCTTGCTATGCAGGGGCCGGTGGTCACCTCACAGCGACTCGACAAGGTGTCCTGTTTGAGTCCCAGTGCAAATATCGTATCAACCATGACCCGTAGATTACACTTTTTCCCCCTTGTATTTTCCCCTCAGTTGGGGCCAGAGAGACAAGCTTTTGTATGGGTGTTCCCAAGGCCAGAGTGCAGAAAACAAAGGCACAACTGTTAGTAGGAATGCAGGTATTGAAGGGGCATTAACTGTTGGCTGATCGCGCAGGGCAATGCATACCTATTTTCAATTAAAAAAAAAAAAAACACATTTTTTAAATGCCCAGGAGGTTCCAGACATTGGATTAGAACTCTGGTCCCCAGCATCACAAGACCAAGCGCTTAGCAGTTGAGCCACTGATGGCTGTGCTCATGAGAGCTGCTTTTGGGCGTATATATCTTTCTTCTGCACGTCCCTGTGAGCATACCCATTTGCATTGTGAAATATGTTCACTGGAGAAAATGAGGATAGAACATCTGGCTCCCCGCTCCCCGCTCCCCGCTCCACCAAATACCAGCTAACTGCAGTGGCCTAGAGGTTAAGTGCTTGCCTTACAGCGCTGGGGGCCTGGGTTCGAGTCCTGCTTTCGGCACATAAACGCAATAGTGGGTGCCCACTCTCCTTCTAAAAGGTTCAGTGGGTATGAAAAGAGTTCCTTGGTAAAGGGAGAGTGGAAGAAAGCGAGAGGTGGGACTGAGGAAGTGCAGGGTAAAGGAGGAGGCGGGGCAGGCTAAAAGGGGAGGTAGGGCTGATTGAATGAGTCCCTGTGGAGAGAAGATGGGGCTGGGTGAGTGGGGGTAGGTCTAGGGAGGGTGGCAGAGAGGGGGGACTGTGGAAGTGCAGGGTAAGGAGGAGGAGGGGGAGGTAGAACTGGATGAAAAAAAAAATGTCAGCCCATGCTCTGGTCCCTTTTTCCTTCTCAATGCACCCTTCCCCCCACATTAGGGCCCTCCTACACACCCCCCTCTATAATGCAGGGCCCTCCTCCACCATCACACTATCACTAGGGCCCCCCCTTTATCCTACATCCTAGGGCCCCCCCTTTATCCTACATCCCCAGGCCTACCTACCCCCACTCACTCAGCCCCACCTCCTCTCCACAAAGACCCGTTCATCCAGCCCTGCCTCCTCCTTCACCCTGCACTTCCACAGTCCCGCCTCTCTGCTTTCTTCCACCCTCTACCAGTGAACTCTTTTCATACCCACTGAACCTTCTGCTTTCTTCCACCCTCTACCAGTGAACTCTTTTCATACCCACTGAACCTTTTAGAAGGAGTGCTGGCACCCACTATTCCGTTTGTGTGCCAAAAGCAGGATTCGAACCCAGACCCCCAGCGCTGTAACGCAAGCACTTAACCTCTAGGCCACTGCAGTTAGCTGGTATTTGGTGGAGCGGGGGGCCAGATGTTCTGTCCACATTTTCTTCAGTGAACATGTTTCACAATGCAAATGGGTATGCTCACAGGACCATGCAGAAGAATGATAAATACGCCCAAAAGGTGCTCTCAGAAAAACAGCCACCAGAGGCTCAAGCAGGTAAGTGCTTGGTCTTGGAATGCTGGGGGCCTGAGTTCTAATCCAATGTCTGGAATCTCTGGGCATGTTTTTTAAAAAAAATTGTAAAAAGTTTTTTTATTGAAAATGGGTATGCATTGCCGGCGCGATCAGCCAACAATTAATGCCCCTTCAATACCTGCATTCCTACTAACAGTTGTGCCTTTTTTTCCTGCACTCTGGCCTTCGTAACACCCATACAAAAGCTTGTCCCTCTGGCCGCAACAGACTGGAAAAAAAGCAGGGGTAAAAGTGTAATCTACAGGTCATGGTGTATTTGATAATTGCACTGGGACTCAAACAGGACACCTTCTCGAGGCGCTGTGAGGCGACCACCGGCCCCTGCATAGCAAGCCAACCTGTATCAGCATCTCACCAGCAGCTGAACGTGTCGCCTGCAGGTTACACATAGGAGGCTGCAGTAGGTCCATTAACCCATTGGGCTGTCGACCCTCCTTCCTCAGAGAGCAGGAAACTGAATTTCCATGTTGCCTTCCTTTGGCACATTAGATCTATCTTTCACCCTAATTCAGAGCATGTGTTGCTTCACGGAGAGCTGATAATCATTGTGAGTTGTGAGCCACTAAAAGCTAAGCAGGTCAGTTAAATCTTTGCCTTTGTCATTGAAGTGTATTGATATGTGCAGGTGAGTCTTCTGTCCTGTGCTACTGTTTGTTTTCTTATTGCTGCTTGGTCATGATTCTTAAATGTAAACACTCTGCTCTCAAAAGTGAAAGCTTTGAAAGACTCTTGATATAACAAGCCTTTCCCACTCTTTGCCCTGGGGGTGAGAGGGCTGCTTTCTGCCTTTAACTTCCTCAATGTTGGGGTGTCTGGCTCCACCACTGACAACCAGGGGTAAATCCTGGAGGGAAACGGGCAGAGGTCTGCGCCCTGCGTCCTCCACGCGTCCCTAACGCTCCCAAACGCGACCACAGCCCTTACGGGCACAGCCCTATGTCCTATGCAGCCCCTCTGGTGCAGCCACCCACACAACTTAGGGTTAGGATCTGTGCTCTTCCATGTAGGCCTGGCCACCTAGGCCCCAGAAAGTGTCACAGCCTGTTTTTGAAACCTTAGTGATGGTGGCCTAGGTGAAGATGATCTTGGTGGAATATTGATGCCTTTTTCCTCCCAGAAGCCACCCCGGGAGCATATTAAAATGAAGGGGTGTGCCTGCTCAGCTGCCCTCTCTTTAACCTCTCTGCCTTAGTGACATTAGTTCTGGGCTCTCCAGGCGAATGTGTCCATCCGGGAGAGAGCTAGGAATAGGACGTCTCTTTCTGCAGGTACAGTGGGGAAGACTCAGAGAGCTGCATGCCTGAGACATCTTTCCTTGTCCCTCGCTCATTGTTGTGTTCCCTAACTTCTAACTCTCTGCCAGGCCAGGCCCTGTTTCTTTTACTGCCAACCCCCCTGACCCCTCGTCTTCGACCGACTTCCCGCTCTATTATGCCTTCTCCTTTTTTGCTCTCTTCTATGGCCCTTTGAAAAGGAATGCAGGCCGAGCTAAGCCTCATGAAGGAAATCTACCAACAAAAGATGCACTCTTCACTTATGGGTTGAGCTGTGAGACGAGTAAGAAGGGCCGAAGGGGTGATTGGGTTGTTCAGCTGGGAGGCACCAGAGGCGTAGCCAGTATTGCCTACCAAATGGGGGCCGAAGCTAATGTAGTTGGGCCCACTGCACTGACAAAAATATCTGTAAATGACCACACAGCGCTGCTGATTGGGTATTTGCAGAATTTGGGTGGGCCTTGCCCCTCAAGCCCTACCCTGCCTCTGCTCTCACCCCCAGGGCAAAGTGTGGGAAAGGCTCGCTGCAGCAAGAGTCTTTCAAATCTTTCACTTTTGAGAACAGAGTGTTTACATTTAAAAATCATGAACAAGCAGCAATAAGAAGGCATGCAGTAACCTAGGACAGGAGACTGCCCTGTGCATATCAATACACCCCAATGAGAAAGGCAAAGATTTAACTGACCTGCTTAGCTATTAGTGGCTCACACATCTCAATGATTATCATCTCTGCGTGAAGCAAAACATCCTCTGAATTGGGGTGAAAGACAGATCTAATGTGCCAAAGGAAGGCAACATTGAAATTCAGTTTCTTGCTCTCTGAGGAAGGAGGGTCGACAGCCCAATGGGTTAATGCACCTCCTGCAGCCTCCTATGTGTTGCCTGCAGGCGACACATTCAGTGCTGGTGAGATGCTGATACAGGTTGGCTTGCTATGCAGGGGCCGGTGGTCACCTCACAGCGACTCGACAAGGTGTCCTGTTTGAGTCCCAGTGCAAATATCGTATCAACCATGACCCGTAGATTACACTTTTTCCCCCTTGTATTTTCCCCTCAGTTGGGGCCAGAGAGACAAGCTTTTGTATGGGTGTTCCCAAGGCCAGAGTGCAGAAAACAAAGGCACAACTGTTAGTAGGAATGCAGGTATTGAAGGGGCATTAACTGTTGGCTGATCGCGCAGGGCAATGCATACCTATTTTCAATTAAAAAAAAAAAAACACATTTTTTAAATGCCCAGGAGGTTCCAGACATTGGATTAGAACTCTGGTCCCCAGCATCACAAGACCAAGCGCTTAGCAGTTGAGCCACTGATGGCTGTGCTCATGAGAGCTGCTTTTGGGCGTATATATCTTTCTTCTGCACGCCCCTGTGAGCATACCCATTTGCATTGTGAAATATGTTCACTGGAGAAAATGAGGATAGAACATCTGGCTCCCCGCTCCCCGCTCCCCGCTCCACCAAATACCAGCTAACTGCAGTGGCCTAGAGGTTAAGTGCTTGCCTTACAGCGCTGGGGGCCTGGGTTCGAGTCCTGCTTTCGGCACATAAACGCAATAGTGGGTGCCCACTCTCCTTCTAAAAGGTTCAGTGGGTATGAAAAGAGTTCTTTGGTAAAGGGAGAGTGGAAGAAAGCGAGAGGTGGGACTGAGGAAGTGCAGGGTAAAGGAGGAGGCGGGGCAGGCTAAAAGGGGAGGTAGGGCTGATTGAATGAGTCCCTGTGGAGAGAAGATGGGGCTGGGTGAGTGGGGGTAGGTCTAGGGAGGGTGGCAGAGAGGTGGGACTGTGGAAGTGCAAGGTAAGGAGGAGGAGGGGGAGGTAGAACTGGATGAAAAAAAAAATGTCAGCCCATGCTCTGGTCCCTTTTTCCTTCTCAATGCACACTTCCCCCCACATTAGGGCCCTCCTACACACCCCCCTCTATAATGCAGGGCCCTCCTCCACCATCACACTATCACTAGGGCCCCCCCTTTATCCTACATCCTAGGGCCCCCCCTTTATCCTACATCCCCAGGCCTACCTACCCCCACTCACTCAGCCCCACCTCCTCTCCACAAAGACCCGTTCATTCAGCCCTACCTCCCCCACCTCCTCCTTCACCCTGCACTTCCACAGTCCCGCCTCTCTGCTTTCTTCCACCCTCTACCAGTGAACTCTTTTCATACCCACTGAACCTTCTGCTTTCTTCCACCCTCTACCAGTGAACTCTTTTCATACCCACTGAACCTTTTAGAAGGAGTGCTGGCACCCACTATTCCGTTTATGTGCCAAAAGCAGGATTCGAACCCAGACCCCCAGCGCTGTAACGCAAGCACTTAACCTCTAGGCCACTGCAGTTAGCTGGTATTTGGTGGAGCGGGGGGCCAGATGTTCTGTCCACATTTTCTTCAGTGAACATGTTTCACAATGCAAATGGGTATGCTCACAGGCCCATGCAGAAGAATGATAAATACGCCCAAAAGGTGCTCTCAGAAAAACAGCCACCAGAGGCTCAAGCAGGTAAGTGCTTGGTCTTGGAATGCTGGGGGCCTGAGTTCTAATCCAATGTCTGGAATCTCTGGGCATGTTTTTTAAAAAAAATTGTAAAAAGTTTTTTTATTGAAAATGGGTATGCATTGCCGGCGCGATCAGCCAACAATTAATGCCCCTTCAATACCTGCATTCCTACTAACAGTTGTGCCTTTTTTTCCTGCACTCTGGCCTTCGTAACACCCATACAAAAGCTTGTCCCTCTGGCCCCAACAGACTGGAAAAAAAGCAGGGGTAAAAGTGTAATCTACAGGTCATGGTGTATTTGATAATTGCACTGGGACTCAAACAGGACACCTTCTCGAGGCGCTGTGAGGCGACCACCGGCCCCTGCATAGCAAGCCAACCTGTATCAGCATCTCACCAGCAGCTGAACGTGTCGCCTGCAGGTTACACATAGGAGGCTGCAGTAGGTCCATTAACCCATTGGGCTGTCGACCCTCCTTCCTCAGAGAGCAGGAAACTGAATTTCCATGTTGCCTTCCTTTGGCACATTAGATCTATCTTTCACCCTAATCTAGAGCATGTGTTGCTTCACGGAGAGCTGATAATCATTGTGAGTTGTGAGCCACTAAAAGCTAAGCAGGTCAGTTAAATCTTTGCCTTTGTCATTGAAGTGTATTGATATGTGCAGGTGAGTCTTCTGTCCTGTGCTACTGTTTGTTTTCTTATTGCTGCTTGGTCATGATTCTTAAATGTAAACACTCTGCTCTCAAAAGTGAAAGCTTTGAAAGACTCTTGATATAACAAGCCTTTCCCACTCTTTGCCCTGGGGGTGAGAGGGCTGCTTTCTGCCTTTAACTTCCTCAATGTTGGGGTGTCTGGCTCCACCACTGACAACCAGGGGTAAATCCTGGAGGGAAACGGGCAGAGGTCTGCGCCCTGCGTCCTCCACGCGTCCCTAACGCTCCCAAACGCGACCACAGCCCTTACGGGCACAGCCCTATGTCCTATGCAGCCCCTCTGGTGCAGCCACCCACACAACTTAGGGTTAGGATCTGTGCTCTTCCATGTAGGCCTGGCCACCTAGGCCCCAGAAAGTGTCACAGCCTGTTTTTGAAACCTTAGTGATGGTGGCCTAGGTGAAGATGATCTTGGTGGAATATTGATGCCTTTTTCCTCCCAGAAGCCACCCCGGGAGCATATTAAAATGAAGGGGTGTGCCTGCTCAGCTGCCCTCTCTTTAACCTCTCTGCCTTAGTGACATTAGTTCTGGGCTCTCCAGGCGAATGTGTCCATCCGGGAGAGAGCTAGGAATAGGACGTCTCTTTCTGCAGGTACAGTGGGGAAGACTCAGAGAGCTGCATGCCTGAGACATCTTTCCTTGTCCCTCGCTCATTGTTGTGTTCCCTAACTTCTAACTCTCTGCCAGGCCAGGCCCTGTTTCTTTTACTGCCAACCCCCCTGACCCCTCGTCTTCGACCGACTTCCCGCTCTATTATGCCTTCTCCTTTTTTGCTCTCTTCTATGGCCCTTTGAAAAGGAATGCAGGCCGAGCTAAGCCTCATGAAGGAAATCTACCAACAAAAGATGCACTCTTCACTTATGGGTTGAGCTGTGAGACGAGTAAGAAGGGCCGAAGGGGTGATTGGGTTGTTCAGCTGGGAGGCACCAGAGGCGTAGCCAGTATTGCCTACCAAATGGGGGCCGAAGCTAATGTAGTTGGGCCCACTGCACTGACAAAAATATCTGTAAATGACCACACAGCGCTGCTGATTGGGTATTTGCAGAATTTGGGTGGGCCTTGCCCCTCAAGCCCTACCCTGCCTCTGCTCTCACCCCCAGGGCAAAGTGTGGGAAAGGCTCGCTGCAGCAAGAGTCTTTCAAATCTTTCACTTTTGAGAACAGAGTGTTTACATTTAAAAATCATGAACAAGCAGCAATAAGAAGGCATGCAGTAACCTAGGACAGGAGACTGCCCTGTGCATATCAATACACCCCAATGAGAAAGGCAAAGATTTAACTGACCTGCTTAGCTATTAGTGGCTCACACATCTCAATGATTATCATCTCTGCGTGAAGCAAAACATCCTCTGAATTGGGGTGAAAGACAGATCTAATGTGCCAAAGGAAGGCAACATTGAAATTCAGTTTCTTGCTCTCTGAGGAAGGAGGGTCGACAGCCCAATGGGTTAATGCACCTCCTGCAGCCTCCTATGTGTTGCCTGCAGGCGACACATTCAGTGCTGGTGAGATGCTGATACAGGTTGGCTTGCTATGCAGGGGCCGGTGGTCACCTCACAGCGACTCGACAAGGTGTCCTGTTTGAGTCCCAGTGCAAATATCGTATCAACCATGACCCGTAGATTACACTTTTTCCCCCTTGTATTTTCCCCTCAGTTGGGGCCAGAGAGACAAGCTTTTGTATGGGTGTTCCCAAGGCCAGAGTGCAGAAAACAAAGGCACAACTGTTAGTAGGAATGCAGGTATTGAAGGGGCATTAACTGTTGGCTGATCGCGCAGGGCAATGCATACCTATTTTCAATTAAAAAAAAAAAAACACATTTTTTAAATGCCCAGGAGGTTCCAGACATTGGATTAGAACTCTGGTCCCCAGCATCACAAGACCAAGCGCTTAGCAGTTGAGCCACTGATGGCTGTGCTCATGAGAGCTGCTTTTGGGCGTATATATCTTTCTTCTGCACGCCCCTGTGAGCATACCCATTTGCATTGTGAAATATGTTCACTGGAGAAAATGAGGATAGAACATCTGGCTCCCCGCTCCACCAAATACCAGCTAACTGCAGTGGCCTAGAGGTTAAGTGCTTGCCTTACAGCGCTGGGGGCCTGGGTTCGAGTCCTGCTTTCGGCACATAAACGCAATAGTGGGTGCCCACTCTCCTTCTAAAAGGTTCAGTGGGTATGAAAAGAGTTCCTTGGTAAAGGGAGAGTGGAAGAAAGCGAGAGGTGGGACTGAGGAAGTGCAGGGTAAAGGAGGAGGCGGGGCAGGCTAAAAGGGGAGGTAGGGCTGATTGAATGAGTCCCTGTGGAGAGAAGATGGGGCTGGGTGAGTGGGGGTAGGTCTAGGGAGGGTGGCAGAGAGGTGGGACTGTGGAAGTGCAAGGTAAGGAGGAGGAGGGGGAGGTAGAACTGGATGAAAAAAAAAATGTCAGCCCATGCTCTGGTCCCTTTTTCCTTCTCAATGCACCCTTCCCCCCACATTAGGGCCCTCCTACAGACCCCCCTCTATAATGCAGGGCCCTCCTCCACCATCACACTATCACTAGGGCCCCCCCTTTATCCTACATCCTAGGGCACCCCCTTTATCCTACATCCCCAGGCCTACCTACCCCCACTCACTCAGCCCCACCTCCTCTCCACAAAGACCCGTTCATCCAGCCCTGACTCCCCCGCCTCCTCCTTCACCCTGCACTTCCACAGTCCCGCCTCTCTGCTTTCTTCCACCCTCTACCAGTGAACTCTTTTCATACCCACTGAACCTTCTGCTTTCTTTCACCCTCTACCAGTGAACTCTTTTCATACCCACTGAACCTTTTAGAAGGAGTGCTGGCACCCACTATTCCGTTTATGTGCCGAAAGCAGGATTCGAACCCAGACCCCCAGCGCTGTAACGCAAGCACTTAACCTCTAGGCCACTGCAGTTAGCTGGTATTTGGTGGAGCGGGGGGCCAGATGTTCTGTCCACATTTTCTTCAGTGAACATGTTTCACAATGCAAATGGGTATGCTCACAGGACCATGCAGAAGAATGATAAATACGCCCAAAAGGTGCTCTCAGAAAAACAGCCACCAGAGGCTCAAGCAGGTAAGTGCTTGGTCTTGGAATGCTGGGGGCCTGAGTTCTAATCCAATGTCTGGAATCTCTGGGCATGTTTTTTAAAAAAAATTGTAAAAAGTTTTTTTATTGAAAATGGGTATGCATTGCCGGCGCGATCAGCCAACAATTAATGCCCCTTCAATACCTGCATTCCTACTAACAGTTGTGCCTTTTTTTCCTGCACTCTGGCCTTCGTAACACCCATACAAAAGCTTGTCCCTCTGGCCCCAACAGACTGGAAAAAAAGCAGGGGTAAAAGTGTAATCTACAGGTCATGGTGTATTTGATAATTGCACTGGGACTCAAACAGGACACCTTCTCGAGGCGCTGTGAGGCGACCACCGGCCCCTGCATAGCAAGCCAACCTGTATCAGCATCTCACCAGCAGCTGAACGTGTCGCCTGCAGGTTACACATAGGAGGCTGCAGTAGGTCCATTAACCCATTGGGCTGTCGACCCTCCTTCCTCAGAGAGCAGGAAACTGAATTTCCATGTTGCCTTCCTTTGGCACATTAGATCTATCTTTCACCCCAATTCAGAGCATGTGTTGCTTCACGGAGAGCTGATAATCATTGTGAGTTGTGAGCCACTAAAAGCTAAGCAGGTCAGTTAAATCTTTGCCTTTGTCATTGAAGTGTATTGATATGTGCAGGTGAGTCTTCTGTCCTGTGCTACTGTTTGTTTTCTTATTGCTGCTTGGTCATGATTCTTAAATGTAAACACTCTGCTCTCAAAAGTGAAAGCTTTGAAAGACTCTTGATATAACAAGCCTTTCCCACTCTTTGCCCTGGGGGTGAGAGGGCTGCTTTCTGCCTTTAACTTCCTCAATGTTGGGGTGTCTGGCTCCACCACTGACAACCAGGGGTAAATCCTGGAGGGAAACGGGCAGAGGTCTGCGCCCTGCGTCCTCCACGCGTCCCTAACGCTCCCAAACGCGACCACAGCCCTTACGGGCACAGCCCTATGTCCTATGCAGCCCCTCTGGTGCAGCCACCCACACAACTTAGGGTTAGGATCTGTGCTCTTCCATGTAGGCCTGGCCACCTAGGCCCCAGAAAGTGTCACAGCCTGTTTTTGAAACCTTAGTGATGGTGGCCTAGGTGAAGATGATCTTGGTGGAATATTGATGCCTTTTTCCTCCCAGAAGCCACCCCGGGAGCATATTAAAATGAAGGGGTGTGCCTGCTCAGCTGCCCTCTCTTTAACCTCTCTGCCTTAGTGACATTAGTTCTGGGCTCTCCAGGCGAATGTGTCCATCCGGGAGAGAGCTAGGAATAGGACGTCTCTTTCTGCAGGTACAGTGGGGAAGACTCAGAGAGCTGCATGCCTGAGACATCTTTCCTTGTCCCTCGCTCATTGTTGTGTTCCCTAACTTCTAACTCTCTGCCAGGCCAGGCCCTGTTTCTTTTACTGCCAACCCCCCTGACCCCTCGTCTTCGACCGACTTCCCGCTCTATTATGCCTTCTCCTTTTTTGCTCTCTTCTATGGCCCTTTGAAAAGGAATGCAGGCCGAGCTAAGCCTCATGAAGGAAATCTACCAACAAAAGATGCACTCTTCACTTATGGGTTGAGCTGTGAGACGAGTAAGAAGGGCCGAAGGGGTGATTGGGTTGTTCAGCTGGGAGGCACCAGAGGCGTAGCCAGTATTGCCTACCAAATGGGGGCCGAAGCTAATGTAGTTGGGCCCACTGCACTGACAAAAATATCTGTAAATGACCACACAGCGCTGCTGATTGGGTATTTGCAGAATTTGGGTGGGCCTTGCCCCTCAAGCCCTACCCTGCCTCTGCTCTCATCCCCAGGGCAAAGTGTGGGAAAGGCTCGCTGCAGCAAGAGTCTTTCAAATCTTTCACTTTTGAGAACAGAGTGTTTACATTTAAAAATCATGAACAAGCAGCAATAAGAAGGCATGCAGTAACCTAGGACAGGAGACTGCCCTGTGCATATCAATACACCCCAATGAGAAAGGCAAAGATTTAACTGACCTGCTTAGCTATTAGTGGCTCACACATCTCAATGATTATCATCTCTGCGTGAAGCAAAACATCCTCTGAATTGGGGTGAAAGACAGATCTAATGTGCCAAAGGAAGGCAACATTGAAATTCAGTTTCTTGCTCTCTGAGGAAGGAGGGTCGACAGCCCAATGGGTTAATGCACCTCCTGCAGCCTCCTATGTGTTGCCTGCAGGCGACACATTCAGTGCTGGTGAGATGCTGATACAGGTTGGCTTGCTATGCAGGGGCCGGTGGTCACCTCACAGCGACTCGACAAGGTGTCCTGTTTGAGTCCCAGTGCAAATATCGTATCAACCATGACCCGTAGATTACACTTTTTCCCCCTTGTATTTTCCCCTCAGTTGGGGCCAGAGAGACAAGCTTTTGTATGGGTGTTCCCAAGGCCAGAGTGCAGAAAACAAAGGCACAACTGTTAGTAGGAATGCAGGTATTGAAGGGGCATTAACTGTTGGCTGATCGCGCAGGGCAATGCATACCTATTTTCAATTAAAAAAAAAAAAAACACATTTTTTAAATGCCCAGGAGGTTCCAGACATTGGATTAGAACTCTGGTCCCCAGCATCACAAGACCAAGCGCTTAGCAGTTGAGCCACTGATGGCTGTGCTCATGAGAGCTGCTTTTGGGCGTATATATCTTTCTTCTGCACGTCCCTGTGAGCATACCCATTTGCATTGTGAAATATGTTCACTGGAGAAAATGAGGATAGAACATCTGGCTCCCCGCTCCCCGCTCCCCGCTCCACCAAATACCAGCTAACTGCAGTGGCCTAGAGGTTAAGTGCTTGCCTTACAGCGCTGGGGGCCTGGGTTCGAGTCCTGCTTTCGGCACATAAACGCAATAGTGGGTGCCCACTCTCCTTCTAAAAGGTTCAGTGGGTATGAAAAGAGTTCCTTGGTAAAGGGAGAGTGGAAGAAAGCGAGAGGTGGGACTGAGGAAGTGCAGGGTAAAGGAGGAGGCGGGGCAGGCTAAAAGGGGAGGTAGGGCTGATTGAATGAGTCCCTGTGGAGAGAAGATGGGGCTGGGTGAGTGGGGGTAGGTCTAGGGAGGGTGGCAGAGAGGGGGGACTGTGGAAGTGCAGGGTAAGGAGGAGGAGGGGGAGGTAGAACTGGATGAAAAAAAAAATGTCAGCCCATGCTCTGGTCCCTTTTTCCTTCTCAATGCACCCTTCCCCCCACATTAGGGCCCTCCTACACACCCCCCTCTATAATGCAGGGCCCTCCTCCACCATCACACTATCACTAGGGCCCCCCCTTTATCCTACATCCTAGGGCCCCCCCTTTATCCTACATCCCCAGGCCTACCTACCCCCACTCACTCAGCCCCACCTCCTCTCCACAAAGACCCGTTCATCCAGCCCTACCTCCCCCACCTCCTCCTTCACCCTGCACTTCCACAGTCCCGCCTCTCTGCTTTCTTCCACCCTCTACCAGTGAACTCTTTTCATACCCACTGAACCTTCTGCTTTCTTCCACCCTCTACCAGTGAACTCTTTTCATACCCACTGAACCTTTTAGAAGGAGTGCTGGCACCCACTATTCCGTTTATGTGCCAAAAGCAGGATTCGAACCCAGACCCCCAGCGCTGTAACGCAAGCACTTAACCTCTAGGCCACTGCAGTTAGCTGGTATTTGGTGGAGCGGGGGGCCAGATGTTCTGTCCACATTTTCTTCAGTGAACATGTTTCACAATGCAAATGGGTATGCTCACAGGACCATGCAGAAGAATGATAAATACGCCCAAAAGGTGCTCTCAGAAAAACAGCCACCAGAGGCTCAAGCAGGTAAGTGCTTGGTCTTGGAATGCTGGGGGCCTGAGTTCTAATCCAATGTCTGGAATCTCTGGGCATGTTTTTTAAAAAAAATTGTAAAAAGTTTTTTTATTGAAAATGGGTATGCATTGCCGGCGCGATCAGCCAACAATTAATGCCCCTTCAATACCTGCATTCCTACTAACAGTTGTGCCTTTTTTTCCTGCACTCTGGCCTTCGTAACACCCATACAAAAGCTTGTCCCTCTGGCCCCAACAGACTGGAAAAAAAGCAGGGGTAAAAGTGTAATCTACAGGTCATGGTGTATTTGATAATTGCACTGGGACTCAAACAGGACACCTTCTCGAGGCGCTGTGAGGCGACCACCGGCCCCTGCATAGCAAGCCAACCTGTATCAGCATCTCACCAGCAGCTGAACGTGTCGCCTGCAGGTTACACATAGGAGGCTGCAGTAGGTCCATTAACCCATTGGGCTGTCGACCCTCCTTCCTCAGAGAGCAGGAAACTGAATTTCCATGTTGCCTTCCTTTGGCACATTAGATCTATCTTTCACCCCAATTCAGAGCATGTGTTGCTTCACGGAGAGCTGATAATCATTGTGAGTTGTGAGCCACTAAAAGCTAAGCAGGTCAGTTAAATCTTTGCCTTTGTCATTGAAGTGTATTGATATGTGCAGGTGAGTCTTCTGTCCTGTGCTACTGTTTGTTTTCTTATTGCTGCTTGGTCATGATTCTTAAATGTAAACACTCTGCTCTCAAAAGTGAAAGCTTTGAAAGACTCTTGATATAACAAGCCTTTCCCACTCTTTGCCCTGGGGGTGAGAGGGCTGCTTTCTGCCTTTAACTTCCTCAATGTTGGGGTGTCTGGCTCCACCACTGACAACCAGGGGTAAATCCTGGAGGGAAACGGGCAGAGGTCTGCGCCCTGCGTCCTCCACGCGTCCCTAACGCTCCCAAACGTGACCACAGCCCTTACGGGCACAGCCCTATGTCCTATGCAGCCCCTCTGGTGCAGCCACCCACACAACTTAGGGTTAGGATCTGTGCTCTTCCATGTAGGCCTGGCCACCTAGGCCCCAGAAAGTGTCACAGCCTGTTTTTGAAACCTTAGTGATGGTGGCCTAGGTGAAGATGATCTTGGTGGAATATTGATGCCTTTTTCCTCCCAGAAGCCACCCCGGGAGCATATTAAAATGAAGGGGTGTGCCTGCTCAGCTGCCCTCTCTTTAACCTCTCTGCCTTAGTGACATTAGTTCTGGGCTCTCCAGGCGAATGTGTCCATCCGGGAGAGAGCTAGGAATAGGACGTCTCTTTCTGCAGGTACAGTGGGGAAGACTCAGAGAGCTGCATGCCTGAGACATCTTTCCTTGTCCCTCGCTCATTGTTGTGTTCCCTAACTTCTAACTCTCTGCCAGGCCAGGCCCTGTTTCTTTTACTGCCAACCCCCCTGACCCCTCGTCTTCGACCGACTTCCCGCTCTATTATGCCTTCTCCTTTTTTGCTCTCTTCTATGGCCCTTTGAAAAGGAATGCAGGCCGAGCTAAGCCTCATGAAGGAAATCTACCAACAAAAGATGCACTCTTCACTTATGGGTTGAGCTGTGAGACGAGTAAGAAGGGCCGAAGGGGTGATTGGGTTGTTCAGCTGGGAGGCACCAGAGGCGTAGCCAGTATTGCCTACCAAATGGGGGCCGAAGCTAATGTAGTTGGGCCCACTGCACTGACAAAAATATCTGTAAATGACCACACAGCGCTGCTGATTGGGTATTTGCAGAATTTGGGTGGGCCTTGCCCCTCAAGCCCTACCCTGCCTCTGCTCTCACCCCCAGGGCAAAGTGTGGGAAAGGCTCGCTGCAGCAAGAGTCTTTCAAATCTTTCACTTTTGAGAACAGAGTGTTTACATTTAAAAATCATGAACAAGCAGCAATAAGAAGGCATGCAGTAACCTAGGACAGGAGACTGCCCTGTGCATATCAATACACCCCAATGAGAAAGGCAAAGATTTAACTGACCTGCTTAGCTATTAGTGGCTCACACATCTCAATGATTATCATCTCTGCGTGAAGCAAAACATCCTCTGAATTGGGGTGAAAGACAGATCTAATGTGCCAAAGGAAGGCAACATTGAAATTCAGTTTCTTGCTCTCTGAGGAAGGAGGGTCGACAGCCCAATGGGTTAATGCACCTCCTGCAGCCTCCTATGTGTTGCCTGCAGGCGACACATTCAGTGCTGGTGAGATGCTGATACAGGTTGGCTTGCTATGCAGGGGCCGGTGGTCACCTCACAGCGACTCGACAAGGTGTCCTGTTTGAGTCCCAGTGCAAATATCGTATCAACCATGACCCGTAGATTACACTTTTTCCCCCTTGTATTTTCCCCTCAGTTGGGGCCAGAGAGACAAGCTTTTGTATGGGTGTTCCCAAGGCCAGAGTGCAGAAAACAAAGGCACAACTGTTAGTAGGAATGCAGGTATTGAAGGGGCATTAACTGTTGGCTGATCGCGCAGGGCAATGCATACCTATTTTCAATTAAAAAAAAAAAAAACACATTTTTTAAATGCCCAGGAGGTTCCAGACATTGGATTAGAACTCTGGTCCCCAGCATCACAAGACCAAGCGCTTAGCAGTTGAGCCACTGATGGCTGTGCTCATGAGAGCTGCTTTTGGGCGTATATATCTTTCTTCTGCACGTCCCTGTGAGCATACCCATTTGCATTGTGAAATATGTTCACTGGAGAAAATGAGGATAGAACATCTGGCTCCCCGCTCCCCGCTCCCCGCTCCACCAAATACCAGCTAACTGCAGTGGCCTAGAGGTTAAGTGCTTGCCTTACAGCGCTGGGGGCCTGGGTTCGAGTCCTGCTTTCGGCACATAAACGCAATAGTGGGTGCCCACTCTCCTTCTAAAAGGTTCAGTGGGTATGAAAAGAGTTCCTTGGTAAAGGGAGAGTGGAAGAAAGCGAGAGGTGGGACTGAGGAAGTGCAGGGTAAAGGAGGAGGCGGGGCAGGCTAAAAGGGGAGGTAGGGCTGATTGAATGAGTCCCTGTGGAGAGAAGATGGGGCTGGGTGAGTGGGGGTAGGTCTAGGGAGGGTGGCAGAGAGGGGGGACTGTGGAAGTGCAGGGTAAGGAGGAGGAGGGGGAGGTAGAACTGGATGAAAAAAAAAATGTCAGCCCATGCTCTGGTCCCTTTTTCCTTCTCAATGCACCCTTCCCCCCACATTAGGGCCCTCCTACACACCCCCCTCTATAATGCAGGGCCCTCCTCCACCATCACACTATCACTAGGGCCCCCCCTTTATCCTACATCCTAGGGCCCCCCCTTTATCCTACATCCCCAGGCCTACCTACCCCCACTCACTCAGCCCCACCTCCTCTCCACAAAGACCCGTTCATCCAGCCCTACCTCCCCCACCTCCTCCTTCACCCTGCACTTCCACAGTCCCGCCTCTCTGCTTTCTTCCACCCTCTACCAGTGAACTCTTTTCATACCCACTGAACCTTCTGCTTTCTTCCACCCTCTACCAGTGAACTCTTTTCATACCCACTGAACCTTTTAGAAGGAGTGCTGGCACCCACTATTCCGTTTATGTGCCAAAAGCAGGATTCGAACCCAGACCCCCAGCGCTGTAACGCAAGCACTTAACCTCTAGGCCACTGCAGTTAGCTGGTATTTGGTGGAGCGGGGGGCCAGATGTTCTGTCCACATTTTCTTCAGTGAACATGTTTCACAATGCAAATGGGTATGCTCACAGGACCATGCAGAAGAATGATAAATACGCCCAAAAGGTGCTCTCAGAAAAACAGCCACCAGAGGCTCAAGCAGGTAAGTGCTTGGTCTTGGAATGCTGGGGGCCTGAGTTCTAATCCAATGTCTGGAATCTCTGGGCATGTTTTTTAAAAAAAATTGTAAAAAGTTTTTTTATTGAAAATGGGTATGCATTGCCGGCGCGATCAGCCAACAATTAATGCCCCTTCAATACCTGCATTCCTACTAACAGTTGTGCCTTTTTTTCCTGCACTCTGGCCTTCGTAACACCCATACAAAAGCTTGTCCCTCTGGCCCCAACAGACTGGAAAAAAAGCAGGGGTAAAAGTGTAATCTACAGGTCATGGTGTATTTGATAATTGCACTGGGACTCAAACAGGACACCTTCTCGAGGCGCTGTGAGGCGACCACCGGCCCCTGCATAGCAAGCCAACCTGTATCAGCATCTCACCAGCAGCTGAACGTGTCGCCTGCAGGTTACACATAGGAGGCTGCAGTAGGTCCATTAACCCATTGGGCTGTCGACCCTCCTTCCTCAGAGAGCAGGAAACTGAATTTCCATGTTGCCTTCCTTTGGCACATTAGATCTATCTTTCACCCCAATTCAGAGCATGTGTTGCTTCACGGAGAGCTGATAATCATTGTGAGTTGTGAGCCACTAAAAGCTAAGCAGGTCAGTTAAATCTTTGCCTTTGTCATTGAAGTGTATTGATATGTGCAGGTGAGTCTTCTGTCCTGTGCTACTGTTTGTTTTCTTATTGCTGCTTGGTCATGATTCTTAAATGTAAACACTCTGCTCTCAAAAGTGAAAGCTTTGAAAGACTCTTGATATAACAAGCCTTTCCCACTCTTTGCCCTGGGGGTGAGAGGGCTGCTTTCTGCCTTTAACTTCCTCAATGTTGGGGTGTCTGGCTCCACCACTGACAACCAGGGGTAAATCCTGGAGGGAAACGGGCAGAGGTCTGCGCCCTGCGTCCTCCACGCGTCCCTAACGCTCCCAAACGCGACCACAGCCCTTACGGGCACAGCCCTATGTCCTATGCAGCCCCTCTGGTGCAGCCACCCACACAACTTAGGGTTAGGATCTGTGCTCTTCCATGTAGGCCTGGCCACCTAGGCCCCAGAAAGTGTCACAGCCTGTTTTTGAAACCTTAGTGATGGTGGCCTAGGTGAAGATGATCTTGGTGGAATATTGATGCCTTTTTCCTCCCAGAAGCCACCCCGGGAGCATATTAAAATGAAGGGGTGTGCCTGCTCAGCTGCCCTCTCTTTAACCTCTCTGCCTTAGTGACATTAGTTCTGGGCTCTCCAGGCGAATGTGTCCATCCGGGAGAGAGCTAGGAATAGGACGTCTCTTTCTGCAGGTACAGTGGGGAAGACTCAGAGAGCTGCATGCCTGAGACATCTTTCCTTGTCCCTCGCTCATTGTTGTGTTCCCTAACTTCTAACTCTCTGCCAGGCCAGGCCCTGTTTCTTTTACTGCCAACCCCCCTGACCCCTCGTCTTCGACCGACTTCCCGCTCTATTATGCCTTCTCCTTTTTTGCTCTCTTCTATGGCCCTTTGAAAAGGAATGCAGGCCGAGCTAAGCCTCATGAAGGAAATCTACCAACAAAAGATGCACTCTTCACTTATGGGTTGAGCTGTGAGACGAGTAAGAAGGGCCGAAGGGGTGATTGGGTTGTTCAGCTGGGAGGCACCAGAGGCGTAGCCAGTATTGCCTACCAAATGGGGGCCGAAGCTAATGTAGTTGGGCCCACTGCACTGACAAAAATATCTGTAAATGACCACACAGCGCTGCTGATTGGGTATTTGCAGAATTTGGGTGGGCCTTGCCCCTCAAGCCCTACCCTGCCTCTGCTCTCACCCCCAGGGCAAAGTGTGGGAAAGGCTCGCTGCAGCAAGAGTCTTTCAAATCTTTCACTTTTGAGAACAGAGTGTTTACATTTAAAAATCATGAACAAGCAGCAATAAGAAGGCATGCAGTAACCTAGGACAGGAGACTGCCCTGTGCATATCAATACACCCCAATGAGAAAGGCAAAGATTTAACTGACCTGCTTAGCTATTAGTGGCTCACACATCTCAATGATTATCATCTCTGCGTGAAGCAAAACATCCTCTGAATTGGGGTGAAAGACAGATCTAATGTGCCAAAGGAAGGCAACATTGAAATTCAGTTTCTTGCTCTCTGAGGAAGGAGGGTCGACAGCCCAATGGGTTAATGCACCTCCTGCAGCCTCCTATGTGTTGCCTGCAGGCGACACATTCAGTGCTGGTGAGATGCTGATACAGGTTGGCTTGCTATGCAGGGGCCGGTGGTCACCTCACAGCGACTCGACAAGGTGTCCTGTTTGAGTCCCAGTGCAAATATCGTATCAACCATGACCCGTAGATTACACTTTTTCCCCCTTGTATTTTCCCCTCAGTTGGGGCCAGAGAGACAAGCTTTTGTATGGGTGTTCCCAAGGCCAGAGTGCAGAAAACAAAGGCACAACTGTTAGTAGGAATGCAGGTATTGAAGGGGCATTAACTGTTGGCTGATCGCGCAGGGCAATGCATACCTATTTTCAATTAAAAAAAAAAAAAACACATTTTTTAAATGCCCAGGAGGTTCCAGACATTGGATTAGAACTCTGGTCCCCAGCATCACAAGACCAAGCGCTTAGCAGTTGAGCCACTGATGGCTGTGCTCATGAGAGCTGCTTTTGGGCGTATATATCTTTCTTCTGCACGTCCCTGTGAGCATACCCATTTGCATTGTGAAATATGTTCACTGGAGAAAATGAGGATAGAACATCTGGCTCCCCGCTCCCCGCTCCCCGCTCCACCAAATACCAGCTAACTGCAGTGGCCTAGAGGTTAAGTGCTTGCCTTACAGCGCTGGGGGCCTGGGTTCGAGTCCTGCTTTCGGCACATAAACGCAATAGTGGGTGCCCACTCTCCTTCTAAAAGGTTCAGTGGGTATGAAAAGAGTTCCTTGGTAAAGGGAGAGTGGAAGAAAGCGAGAGGTGGGACTGAGGAAGTGCAGGGTAAAGGAGGAGGCGGGGCAGGCTAAAAGGGGAGGTAGGGCTGATTGAATGAGTCCCTGTGGAGAGAAGATGGGGCTGGGTGAGTGGGGGTAGGTCTAGGGAGGGTGGCAGAGAGGGGGGACTGTGGAAGTGCAGGGTAAGGAGGAGGAGGGGGAGGTAGAACTGGATGAAAAAAAAAATGTCAGCCCATGCTCTGGTCCCTTTTTCCTTCTCAATGCACCCTTCCCCCCACATTAGGGCCCTCCTACACACCCCCCTCTATAATGCAGGGCCCTCCTCCACCATCACACTATCACTAGGGCCCCCCCTTTATCCTACATCCTAGGGCCCCCCCTTTATCCTACATCCCCAGGCCTACCTACCCCCACTCACTCAGCCCCACCTCCTCTCCACAAAGACCCGTTCATCCAGCCCTGCCTCCTCCTTCACCCTGCACTTCCACAGTCCCGCCTCTCTGCTTTCTTCCACCCTCTACCAGTGAACTCTTTTCATACCCACTGAACCTTCTGCTTTCTTCCACCCTCTACCAGTGAACTCTTTTCATACCCACTGAACCTTTTAGAAGGAGTGCTGGCACCCACTATTCCGTTTGTGTGCCAAAAGCAGGATTCGAACCCAGACCCCCAGCGCTGTAACGCAAGCACTTAACCTCTAGGCCACTGCAGTTAGCTGGTATTTGGTGGAGCGGGGGGCCAGATGTTCTGTCCACATTTTCTTCAGTGAACATGTTTCACAATGCAAATGGGTATGCTCACAGGACCATGCAGAAGAATGATAAATACGCCCAAAAGGTGCTCTCAGAAAAACAGCCACCAGAGGCTCAAGCAGGTAAGTGCTTGGTCTTGGAATGCTGGGGGCCTGAGTTCTAATCCAATGTCTGGAATCTCTGGGCATGTTTTTTAAAAAAAATTGTAAAAAGTTTTTTTATTGAAAATGGGTATGCATTGCCGGCGCGATCAGCCAACAATTAATGCCCCTTCAATACCTGCATTCCTACTAACAGTTGTGCCTTTTTTTCCTGCACTCTGGCCTTCGTAACACCCATACAAAAGCTTGTCCCTCTGGCCGCAACAGACTGGAAAAAAAGCAGGGGTAAAAGTGTAATCTACAGGTCATGGTGTATTTGATAATTGCACTGGGACTCAAACAGGACACCTTCTCGAGGCGCTGTGAGGCGACCACCGGCCCCTGCATAGCAAGCCAACCTGTATCAGCATCTCACCAGCAGCTGAACGTGTCGCCTGCAGGTTACACATAGGAGGCTGCAGTAGGTCCATTAACCCATTGGGCTGTCGACCCTCCTTCCTCAGAGAGCAGGAAACTGAATTTCCATGTTGCCTTCCTTTGGCACATTAGATCTATCTTTCACCCTAATTCAGAGCATGTGTTGCTTCACGGAGAGCTGATAATCATTGTGAGTTGTGAGCCACTAAAAGCTAAGCAGGTCAGTTAAATCTTTGCCTTTGTCATTGAAGTGTATTGATATGTGCAGGTGAGTCTTCTGTCCTGTGCTACTGTTTGTTTTCTTATTGCTGCTTGGTCATGATTCTTAAATGTAAACACTCTGCTCTCAAAAGTGAAAGCTTTGAAAGACTCTTGATATAACAAGCCTTTCCCACTCTTTGCCCTGGGGGTGAGAGGGCTGCTTTCTGCCTTTAACTTCCTCAATGTTGGGGTGTCTGGCTCCACCACTGACAACCAGGGGTAAATCCTGGAGGGAAACGGGCAGAGGTCTGCGCCCTGCGTCCTCCACGCGTCCCTAACGCTCCCAAACGCGACCACAGCCCTTACGGGCACAGCCCTATGTCCTATGCAGCCCCTCTGGTGCAGCCACCCACACAACTTAGGGTTAGGATCTGTGCTCTTCCATGTAGGCCTGGCCACCTAGGCCCCAGAAAGTGTCACAGCCTGTTTTTGAAACCTTAGTGATGGTGGCCTAGGTGAAGATGATCTTGGTGGAATATTGATGCCTTTTTCCTCCCAGAAGCCACCCCGGGAGCATATTAAAATGAAGGGGTGTGCCTGCTCAGCTGCCCTCTCTTTAACCTCTCTGCCTTAGTGACATTAGTTCTGGGCTCTCCAGGCGAATGTGTCCATCCGGGAGAGAGCTAGGAATAGGACGTCTCTTTCTGCAGGTACAGTGGGGAAGACTCAGAGAGCTGCATGCCTGAGACATCTTTCCTTGTCCCTCGCTCATTGTTGTGTTCCCTAACTTCTAACTCTCTGCCAGGCCAGGCCCTGTTTCTTTTACTGCCAACCCCCCTGACCCCTCGTCTTCGACCGACTTCCCGCTCTATTATGCCTTCTCCTTTTTTGCTCTCTTCTATGGCCCTTTGAAAAGGAATGCAGGCCGAGCTAAGCCTCATGAAGGAAATCTACCAACAAAAGATGCACTCTTCACTTATGGGTTGAGCTGTGAGACGAGTAAGAAGGGCCGAAGGGGTGATTGGGTTGTTCAGCTGGGAGGCACCAGAGGCGTAGCCAGTATTGCCTACCAAATGGGGGCCGAAGCTAATGTAGTTGGGCCCACTGCACTGACAAAAATATCTGTAAATGACCACACAGCGCTGCTGATTGGGTATTTGCAGAATTTGGGTGGGCCTTGCCCCTCAAGCCCTACCCTGCCTCTGCTCTCACCCCCAGGGCAAAGTGTGGGAAAGGCTCGCTGCAGCAAGAGTCTTTCAAATCTTTCACTTTTGAGAACAGAGTGTTTACATTTAAAAATCATGAACAAGCAGCAATAAGAAGGCATGCAGTAACCTAGGACAGGAGACTGCCCTGTGCATATCAATACACCCCAATGAGAAAGGCAAAGATTTAACTGACCTGCTTAGCTATTAGTGGCTCACACATCTCAATGATTATCATCTCTGCGTGAAGCAAAACATCCTCTGAATTGGGGTGAAAGACAGATCTAATGTGCCAAAGGAAGGCAACATTGAAATTCAGTTTCTTGCTCTCTGAGGAAGGAGGGTCGACAGCCCAATGGGTTAATGCACCTCCTGCAGCCTCCTATGTGTTGCCTGCAGGCGACACATTCAGTGCTGGTGAGATGCTGATACAGGTTGGCTTGCTATGCAGGGGCCGGTGGTCACCTCACAGCGACTCGACAAGGTGTCCTGTTTGAGTCCCAGTGCAAATATCGTATCAACCATGACCCGTAGATTACACTTTTTCCCCCTTGTATTTTCCCCTCAGTTGGGGCCAGAGAGACAAGCTTTTGTATGGGTGTTCCCAAGGCCAGAGTGCAGAAAACAAAGGCACAACTGTTAGTAGGAATGCAGGTATTGAAGGGGCATTAACTGTTGGCTGATCGCGCAGGGCAATGCATACCTATTTTCAATTAAAAAAAAAAAAACACATTTTTTAAATGCCCAGGAGGTTCCAGACATTGGATTAGAACTCTGGTCCCCAGCATCACAAGACCAAGCGCTTAGCAGTTGAGCCACTGATGGCTGTGCTCATGAGAGCTGCTTTTGGGCGTATATATCTTTCTTCTGCACGCCCCTGTGAGCATACCCATTTGCATTGTGAAATATGTTCACTGGAGAAAATGAGGATAGAACATCTGGCTCCCCGCTCCCCGCTCCCCGCTCCACCAAATACCAGCTAACTGCAGTGGCCTAGAGGTTAAGTGCTTGCCTTACAGCGCTGGGGGCCTGGGTTCGAGTCCTGCTTTCGGCACATAAACGCAATAGTGGGTGCCCACTCTCCTTCTAAAAGGTTCAGTGGGTATGAAAAGAGTTCTTTGGTAAAGGGAGAGTGGAAGAAAGCGAGAGGTGGGACTGAGGAAGTGCAGGGTAAAGGAGGAGGCGGGGCAGGCTAAAAGGGGAGGTAGGGCTGATTGAATGAGTCCCTGTGGAGAGAAGATGGGGCTGGGTGAGTGGGGGTAGGTCTAGGGAGGGTGGCAGAGAGGTGGGACTGTGGAAGTGCAAGGTAAGGAGGAGGAGGGGGAGGTAGAACTGGATGAAAAAAAAAATGTCAGCCCATGCTCTGGTCCCTTTTTCCTTCTCAATGCACACTTCCCCCCACATTAGGGCCCTCCTACACACCCCCCTCTATAATGCAGGGCCCTCCTCCACCATCACACTATCACTAGGGCCCCCCCTTTATCCTACATCCTAGGGCCCCCCCTTTATCCTACATCCCCAGGCCTACCTACCCCCACTCACTCAGCCCCACCTCCTCTCCACAAAGACCCGTTCATTCAGCCCTACCTCCCCCACCTCCTCCTTCACCCTGCACTTCCACAGTCCCGCCTCTCTGCTTTCTTCCACCCTCTACCAGTGAACTCTTTTCATACCCACTGAACCTTCTGCTTTCTTCCACCCTCTACCAGTGAACTCTTTTCATACCCACTGAACCTTTTAGAAGGAGTGCTGGCACCCACTATTCCGTTTATGTGCCAAAAGCAGGATTCGAACCCAGACCCCCAGCGCTGTAACGCAAGCACTTAACCTCTAGGCCACTGCAGTTAGCTGGTATTTGGTGGAGCGGGGGGCCAGATGTTCTGTCCACATTTTCTTCAGTGAACATGTTTCACAATGCAAATGGGTATGCTCACAGGCCCATGCAGAAGAATGATAAATACGCCCAAAAGGTGCTCTCAGAAAAACAGCCACCAGAGGCTCAAGCAGGTAAGTGCTTGGTCTTGGAATGCTGGGGGCCTGAGTTCTAATCCAATGTCTGGAATCTCTGGGCATGTTTTTTAAAAAAAATTGTAAAAAGTTTTTTTATTGAAAATGGGTATGCATTGCCGGCGCGATCAGCCAACAATTAATGCCCCTTCAATACCTGCATTCCTACTAACAGTTGTGCCTTTTTTTCCTGCACTCTGGCCTTCGTAACACCCATACAAAAGCTTGTCCCTCTGGCCCCAACAGACTGGAAAAAAAGCAGGGGTAAAAGTGTAATCTACAGGTCATGGTGTATTTGATAATTGCACTGGGACTCAAACAGGACACCTTCTCGAGGCGCTGTGAGGCGACCACCGGCCCCTGCATAGCAAGCCAACCTGTATCAGCATCTCACCAGCAGCTGAACGTGTCGCCTGCAGGTTACACATAGGAGGCTGCAGTAGGTCCATTAACCCATTGGGCTGTCGACCCTCCTTCCTCAGAGAGCAGGAAACTGAATTTCCATGTTGCCTTCCTTTGGCACATTAGATCTATCTTTCACCCTAATCTAGAGCATGTGTTGCTTCACGGAGAGCTGATAATCATTGTGAGTTGTGAGCCACTAAAAGCTAAGCAGGTCAGTTAAATCTTTGCCTTTGTCATTGAAGTGTATTGATATGTGCAGGTGAGTCTTCTGTCCTGTGCTACTGTTTGTTTTCTTATTGCTGCTTGGTCATGATTCTTAAATGTAAACACTCTGCTCTCAAAAGTGAAAGCTTTGAAAGACTCTTGATATAACAAGCCTTTCCCACTCTTTGCCCTGGGGGTGAGAGGGCTGCTTTCTGCCTTTAACTTCCTCAATGTTGGGGTGTCTGGCTCCACCACTGACAACCAGGGGTAAATCCTGGAGGGAAACGGGCAGAGGTCTGCGCCCTGCGTCCTCCACGCGTCCCTAACGCTCCCAAACGCGACCACAGCCCTTACGGGCACAGCCCTATGTCCTATGCAGCCCCTCTGGTGCAGCCACCCACACAACTTAGGGTTAGGATCTGTGCTCTTCCATGTAGGCCTGGCCACCTAGGCCCCAGAAAGTGTCACAGCCTGTTTTTGAAACCTTAGTGATGGTGGCCTAGGTGAAGATGATCTTGGTGGAATATTGATGCCTTTTTCCTCCCAGAAGCCACCCCGGGAGCATATTAAAATGAAGGGGTGTGCCTGCTCAGCTGCCCTCTCTTTAACCTCTCTGCCTTAGTGACATTAGTTCTGGGCTCTCCAGGCGAATGTGTCCATCCGGGAGAGAGCTAGGAATAGGACGTCTCTTTCTGCAGGTACAGTGGGGAAGACTCAGAGAGCTGCATGCCTGAGACATCTTTCCTTGTCCCTCGCTCATTGTTGTGTTCCCTAACTTCTAACTCTCTGCCAGGCCAGGCCCTGTTTCTTTTACTGCCAACCCCCCTGACCCCTCGTCTTCGACCGACTTCCCGCTCTATTATGCCTTCTCCTTTTTTGCTCTCTTCTATGGCCCTTTGAAAAGGAATGCAGGCCGAGCTAAGCCTCATGAAGGAAATCTACCAACAAAAGATGCACTCTTCACTTATGGGTTGAGCTGTGAGACGAGTAAGAAGGGCCGAAGGGGTGATTGGGTTGTTCAGCTGGGAGGCACCAGAGGCGTAGCCAGTATTGCCTACCAAATGGGGGCCGAAGCTAATGTAGTTGGGCCCACTGCACTGACAAAAATATCTGTAAATGACCACACAGCGCTGCTGATTGGGTATTTGCAGAATTTGGGTGGGCCTTGCCCCTCAAGCCCTACCCTGCCTCTGCTCTCACCCCCAGGGCAAAGTGTGGGAAAGGCTCGCTGCAGCAAGAGTCTTTCAAATCTTTCACTTTTGAGAACAGAGTGTTTACATTTAAAAATCATGAACAAGCAGCAATAAGAAGGCATGCAGTAACCTAGGACAGGAGACTGCCCTGTGCATATCAATACACCCCAATGAGAAAGGCAAAGATTTAACTGACCTGCTTAGCTATTAGTGGCTCACACATCTCAATGATTATCATCTCTGCGTGAAGCAAAACATCCTCTGAATTGGGGTGAAAGACAGATCTAATGTGCCAAAGGAAGGCAACATTGAAATTCAGTTTCTTGCTCTCTGAGGAAGGAGGGTCGACAGCCCAATGGGTTAATGCACCTCCTGCAGCCTCCTATGTGTTGCCTGCAGGCGACACATTCAGTGCTGGTGAGATGCTGATACAGGTTGGCTTGCTATGCAGGGGCCGGTGGTCACCTCACAGCGACTCGACAAGGTGTCCTGTTTGAGTCCCAGTGCAAATATCGTATCAACCATGACCCGTAGATTACACTTTTTCCCCCTTGTATTTTCCCCTCAGTTGGGGCCAGAGAGACAAGCTTTTGTATGGGTGTTCCCAAGGCCAGAGTGCAGAAAACAAAGGCACAACTGTTAGTAGGAATGCAGGTATTGAAGGGGCATTAACTGTTGGCTGATCGCGCAGGGCAATGCATACCTATTTTCAATTAAAAAAAAAAAAACACATTTTTTAAATGCCCAGGAGGTTCCAGACATTGGATTAGAACTCTGGTCCCCAGCATCACAAGACCAAGCGCTTAGCAGTTGAGCCACTGATGGCTGTGCTCATGAGAGCTGCTTTTGGGCGTATATATCTTTCTTCTGCACGCCCCTGTGAGCATACCCATTTGCATTGTGAAATATGTTCACTGGAGAAAATGAGGATAGAACATCTGGCTCCCCGCTCCACCAAATACCAGCTAACTGCAGTGGCCTAGAGGTTAAGTGCTTGCCTTACAGCGCTGGGGGCCTGGGTTCGAGTCCTGCTTTCGGCACATAAACGCAATAGTGGGTGCCCACTCTCCTTCTAAAAGGTTCAGTGGGTATGAAAAGAGTTCCTTGGTAAAGGGAGAGTGGAAGAAAGCGAGAGGTGGGACTGAGGAAGTGCAGGGTAAAGGAGGAGGCGGGGCAGGCTAAAAGGGGAGGTAGGGCTGATTGAATGAGTCCCTGTGGAGAGAAGATGGGGCTGGGTGAGTGGGGGTAGGTCTAGGGAGGGTGGCAGAGAGGTGGGACTGTGGAAGTGCAAGGTAAGGAGGAGGAGGGGGAGGTAGAACTGGATGAAAAAAAAAATGTCAGCCCATGCTCTGGTCCCTTTTTCCTTCTCAATGCACCCTTCCCCCCACATTAGGGCCCTCCTACACACCCCCCTCTATAATGCAGGGCCCTCCTCCACCATCACACTATCACTAGGGCCCCCCCTTTATCCTACATCCTAGGGCCCCCCCTTTATCCTACATCCCCAGGCCTACCTACCCCCACTCACTCAGCCCCACCTCCTCTCCACAAAGACCCGTTCATCCAGCCCTACCTCCCCCACGCTGCACTTCCACAGTCCCGCCTCTCTGCTTTCTTCCACCCTCTACCAGTGAACTCTTTTCATACCCACTGAACCTTCTGCTTTCTTCCACCCTCTACCAGTGAACTCTTTTCATACCCACTGAACCTTTTAGAAGGAGTGCTGGCACCCACTATTCCGTTTATGTGCCGAAAGCAGGATTCGAACCCAGACCCCCAGCGCTGTAACGCAAGCACTTAACCTCTAGGCCACTGCAGTTAGCTGGTATTTGGTGGAGCGGGGGGCCAGATGTTCTGTCCACATTTTCTTCAGTGAACATGTTTCACAATGCAAATGGGTATGCTCACAGGACCATGCAGAAGAATGATAAATACGCCCAAAAGGTGCTCTCAGAAAAACAGCCACCAGAGGCTCAAGCAGGTAAGTGCTTGGTCTTGGAATGCTGGGGGCCTGAGTTCTAATCCAATGTCTGGAATCTCTGGGCATGTTTTTTAAAAAAAATTGTAAAAAGTTTTTTTATTGAAAATGGGTATGCATTGCCGGCGCGATCAGCCAACAATTAATGCCCCTTCAATACCTGCATTCCTACTAACAGTTGTGCCTTTTTTTCCTGCACTCTGGCCTTCGTAACACCCATACAAAAGCTTGTCCCTCTGGCCCCAACAGACTGGAAAAAAAGCAGGGGTAAAAGTGTAATCTACAGGTCATGGTGTATTTGATAATTGCACTGGGACTCAAACAGGACACCTTCTCGAGGCGCTGTGAGGCGACCACCGGCCCCTGCATAGCAAGCCAACCTGTATCAGCATCTCACCAGCAGCTGAACGTGTCGCCTGCAGGTTACACATAGGAGGCTGCAGTAGGTCCATTAACCCATTGGGCTGTCGACCCTCCTTCCTCAGAGAGCAGGAAACTGAATTTCCATGTTGCCTTCCTTTGGCACATTAGATCTATCTTTCACCCCAATTCAGAGCATGTGTTGCTTCACGGAGAGCTGATAATCATTGTGAGTTGTGAGCCACTAAAAGCTAAGCAGGTCAGTTAAATCTTTGCCTTTGTCATTGAAGTGTATTGATATGTGCAGGTGAGTCTTCTGTCCTGTGCTACTGTTTGTTTTCTTATTGCTGCTTGGTCATGATTCTTAAATGTAAACACTCTGCTCTCAAAAGTGAAAGCTTTGAAAGACTCTTGATATAACAAGCCTTTCCCACTCTTTGCCCTGGGGGTGAGAGGGCTGCTTTCTGCCTTTAACTTCCTCAATGTTGGGGTGTCTGGCTCCACCACTGACAACCAGGGGTAAATCCTGGAGGGAAACGGGCAGAGGTCTGCGCCCTGCGTCCTCCACGCGTCCCTAACGCTCCCAAACGCGACCACAGCCCTTACGGGCACAGCCCTATGTCCTATGCAGCCCCTCTGGTGCAGCCACCCACACAACTTAGGGTTAGGATCTGTGCTCTTCCATGTAGGCCTGGCCACCTAGGCCCCAGAAAGTGTCACAGCCTGTTTTTGAAACCTTAGTGATGGTGGCCTAGGTGAAGATGATCTTGGTGGAATATTGATGCCTTTTTCCTCCCAGAAGCCACCCCGGGAGCATATTAAAATGAAGGGGTGTGCCTGCTCAGCTGCCCTCTCTTTAACCTCTCTGCCTTAGTGACATTAGTTCTGGGCTCTCCAGGCGAATGTGTCCATCCGGGAGAGAGCTAGGAATAGGACGTCTCTTTCTGCAGGTACAGTGGGGAAGACTCAGAGAGCTGCATGCCTGAGACATCTTTCCTTGTCCCTCGCTCATTGTTGTGTTCCCTAACTTCTAACTCTCTGCCAGGCCAGGCCCTGTTTCTTTTACTGCCAACCCCCCTGACCCCTCGTCTTCGACCGACTTCCCGCTCTATTATGCCTTCTCCTTTTTTGCTCTCTTCTATGGCCCTTTGAAAAGGAATGCAGGCCGAGCTAAGCCTCATGAAGGAAATCTACCAACAAAAGATGCACTCTTCACTTATGGGTTGAGCTGTGAGACGAGTAAGAAGGGCCGAAGGGGTGATTGGGTTGTTCAGCTGGGAGGCACCAGAGGCGTAGCCAGTATTGCCTACCAAATGGGGGCCGAAGCTAATGTAGTTGGGCCCACTGCACTGACAAAAATATCTGTAAATGACCACACAGCGCTGCTGATTGGGTATTTGCAGAATTTGGGTGGGCCTTGCCCCTCAAGCCCTACCCTGCCTCTGCTCTCATCCCCAGGGCAAAGTGTGGGAAAGGCTCGCTGCAGCAAGAGTCTTTCAAATCTTTCACTTTTGAGAACAGAGTGTTTACATTTAAAAATCATGAACAAGCAGCAATAAGAAGGCATGCAGTAACCTAGGACAGGAGACTGCCCTGTGCATATCAATACACCCCAATGAGAAAGGCAAAGATTTAACTGACCTGCTTAGCTATTAGTGGCTCACACATCTCAATGATTATCATCTCTGCGTGAAGCAAAACATCCTCTGAATTGGGGTGAAAGACAGATCTAATGTGCCAAAGGAAGGCAACATTGAAATTCAGTTTCTTGCTCTCTGAGGAAGGAGGGTCGACAGCCCAATGGGTTAATGCACCTCCTGCAGCCTCCTATGTGTTGCCTGCAGGCGACACATTCAGTGCTGGTGAGATGCTGATACAGGTTGGCTTGCTATGCAGGGGCCGGTGGTCACCTCACAGCGACTCGACAAGGTGTCCTGTTTGAGTCCCAGTGCAAATATCGTATCAACCATGACCCGTAGATTACACTTTTTCCCCCTTGTATTTTCCCCTCAGTTGGGGCCAGAGAGACAAGCTTTTGTATGGGTGTTCCCAAGGCCAGAGTGCAGAAAACAAAGGCACAACTGTTAGTAGGAATGCAGGTATTGAAGGGGCATTAACTGTTGGCTGATTGCGCAGGGCAATGCATACCTATTTTCAATTAAAAAAAAAAAAAACACATTTTTTAAATGCCCAGGAGGTTCCAGACATTGGATTAGAACTCTGGTCCCCAGCATCACAAGACCAAGCGCTTAGCAGTTGAGCCACTGATGGCTGTGCTCATGAGAGCTGCTTTTGGGCGTATATATCTTTCTTCTGCACGTCCCTGTGAGCATACCCATTTGCATTGTGAAATATGTTCACTGGAGAAAATGAGGATAGAACATCTGGCTCCCCGCTCCCCGCTCCCCGCTCCACCAAATACCAGCTAACTGCAGTGGCCTAGAGGTTAAGTGCTTGCCTTACAGCGCTGGGGGCCTGGGTTCGAGTCCTGCTTTCGGCACATAAACGCAATAGTGGGTGCCCACTCTCCTTCTAAAAGGTTCAGTGGGTATGAAAAGAGTTCCTTGGTAAAGGGAGAGTGGAAGAAAGCGAGAGGTGGGACTGAGGAAGTGCAGGGTAAAGGAGGAGGCGGGGCAGGCTAAAAGGGGAGGTAGGGCTGATTGAATGAGTCCCTGTGGAGAGAAGATGGGGCTGGGTGAGTGGGGGTAGGTCTAGGGAGGGTGGCAGAGAGGGGGGACTGTGGAAGTGCAGGGTAAGGAGGAGGAGGGGGAGGTAGAAATGGATGAAAAAAAAAATGTCAGCCCATGCTCTGGTCCCTTTTTCCTTCTCAATGCACCCTTCCCCCCACATTAGGGCCCTCCTACACACCCCCCTCTATAATGCAGGGCCCTCCTCCACCATCACACTATCACTAGGGCCCCCCCTTTATCCTACATCCTAGGGCCCCCCCTTTATCCTACATCCCCAGGCCTACCTACCCCCACTCACTCAGCCCCACCTCCTCTCCACAAAGACCCGTTCATCCAGCCCTACCTCCCCCACCTCCTCCTTCACCCTGCACTTCCACAGTCCCGCCTCTCTGCTTTCTTCCACCCTCTACCAGTGAACTCTTTTCATACCCACTGAACCTTCTGCTTTCTTCCACCCTCTACCAGTGAACTCTTTTCATACCCACTGAACCTTTTAGAAGGAGTGCTGGCACCCACTATTCCGTTTATGTGCCAAAAGCAGGATTCGAACCCAGACCCCCAGCGCTGTAACGCAAGCACTTAACCTCTAGGCCACTGCAGTTAGCTGGTATTTGGTGGAGCGGGGGGCCAGATGTTCTGTCCACATTTTCTTCAGTGAACATGTTTCACAATGCAAATGGGTATGCTCACAGGACCATGCAGAAGAATGATAAATACGCCCAAAAGGTGCTCTCAGAAAAACAGCCACCAGAGGCTCAAGCAGGTAAGTGCTTGGTCTTGGAATGCTGGGGGCCTGAGTTCTAATCCAATGTCTGGAATCTCTGGGCATGTTTTTTTAAAAAATTGTAAAAAGTTTTTTTATTGAAAATGGGTATGCATTGCCGGCGCGATCAGCCAACAATTAATGCCCCTTCAATACCTGCATTCCTACTAACAGTTGTGCCTTTTTTTCCTGCACTCTGGCCTT
Source organism: Ambystoma mexicanum (assembly GCF_040938575.1). Taxonomy (NCBI): domain Eukaryota; kingdom Metazoa; phylum Chordata; class Amphibia; order Caudata; family Ambystomatidae; genus Ambystoma; species Ambystoma mexicanum. The sequence continues at coordinate 1,078,263,339 of NC_090927.1, read as the reverse complement.
CGTAACACCCATACAAAAGCTTGTCCCTCTGGCCCCAACAGACTGGAAAAAAAGCAGGGGTAAAAGTGTAATCTACAGGTCATGGTGTATTTGATAATTGCACTGGGACTCAAACAGGACACCTTCTCGAGGCGCTGTGAGGCGACCACCGGCCCCTGCATAGCAAGCCAACCTGTATCAGCATCTCACCAGCAGCTGAACGTGTCGCCTGCAGGTTACACATAGGAGGCTGCAGTAGGTCCATTAACCCATTGGGCTGTCGACCCTCCTTCCTCAGAGAGCAGGAAACTGAATTTCCATGTTGCCTTCCTTTGGCACATTAGATCTATCTTTCACCCCAATTCAGAGCATGTGTTGCTTCACGGAGAGCTGATAATCATTGTGAGTTGTGAGCCACTAAAAGCTAAGCAGGTCAGTTAAATCTTTGCCTTTGTCATTGAAGTGTATTGATATGTGCAGGTGAGTCTTCTGTCCTGTGCTACTGTTTGTTTTCTTATTGCTGCTTGGTCATGATTCTTAAATGTAAACACTCTGCTCTCAAAAGTGAAAGCTTTGAAAGACTCTTGATATAACAAGCCTTTCCCACTCTTTGCCCTGGGGGTGAGAGGGCTGCTTTCTGCCTTTAACTTCCTCAATGTTGGGGTGTCTGGCTCCACCACTGACAACCAGGGGTAAATCCTGGAGGGAAACGGGCAGAGGTCTGCGCCCTGCGTCCTCCACGCGTCCCTAACGCTCCCAAACGCGACCACAGCCCTTACGGGCACAGCCCTATGTCCTATGCAGCCCCTCTGGTGCAGCCACCCACACAACTTAGGGTTAGGATCTGTGCTCTTCCATGTAGGCCTGGCCACCTAGGCCCCAGAAAGTGTCACAGCCTGTTTTTGAAACCTTAGTGATGGTGGCCTAGGTGAAGATGATCTTGGTGGAATATTGATGCCTTTTTCCTCCCAGAAGCCACCCCGGGAGCATATTAAAATGAAGGGGTGTGCCTGCTCAGCTGCCCTCTCTTTAACCTCTCTGCCTTAGTGACATTAGTTCTGGGCTCTCCAGGCGAATGTGTCCATCCGGGAGAGAGCTAGGAATAGGACGTCTCTTTCTGCAGGTACAGTGGGGAAGACTCAGAGAGCTGCATGCCTGAGACATCTTTCCTTGTCCCTCGCTCATTGTTGTGTTCCCTAACTTCTAACTCTCTGCCAGGCCAGGCCCTGTTTCTTTTACTGCCAACCCCCCTGACCCCTCGTCTTCGACCGACTTCCCGCTCTATTATGCCTTCTCCTTTTTTGCTCTCTTCTATGGCCCTTTGAAAAGGAATGCAGGCCGAGCTAAGCCTCATGAAGGAAATCTACCAACAAAAGATGCACTCTTCACTTATGGGTTGAGCTGTGAGACGAGTAAGAAGGGCCGAAGGGGTGATTGGGTTGTTCAGCTGGGAGGCACCAGAGGCGTAGCCAGTATTGCCTACCAAATGGGGGCCGAAGCTAATGTAGTTGGGCCCACTGCACTGACAAAAATATCTGTAAATGACCACACAGCGCTGCTGATTGGGTATTTGCAGAATTTGGGTGGGCCTTGCCCCTCAAGCCCTACCCTGCCTCTGCTCTCACCCCCAGGGCAAAGTGTGGGAAAGGCTCGCTGCAGCAAGAGTCTTTCAAATCTTTCACTTTTGAGAACAGAGTGTTTACATTTAAAAATCATGAACAAGCAGCAATAAGAAGGCATGCAGTAACCTAGGACAGGAGACTGCCCTGTGCATATCAATACACCCCAATGAGAAAGGCAAAGATTTAACTGACCTGCTTAGCTATTAGTGGCTCACACATCTCAATGATTATCATCTCTGCGTGAAGCAAAACATCCTCTGAATTGGGGTGAAAGACAGATCTAATGTGCCAAAGGAAGGCAACATTGAAATTCAGTTTCTTGCTCTCTGAGGAAGGAGGGTCGACAGCCCAATGGGTTAATGCACCTCCTGCAGCCTCCTATGTGTTGCCTGCAGGCGACACATTCAGTGCTGGTGAGATGCTGATACAGGTTGGCTTGCTATGCAGGGGCCGGTGGTCACCTCACAGCGACTCGACAAGGTGTCCTGTTTGAGTCCCAGTGCAAATATCGTATCAACCATGACCCGTAGATTACACTTTTTCCCCCTTGTATTTTCCCCTCAGTTGGGGCCAGAGAGACAAGCTTTTGTATGGGTGTTCCCAAGGCCAGAGTGCAGAAAACAAAGGCACAACTGTTAGTAGGAATGCAGGTATTGAAGGGGCATTAACTGTTGGCTGATCGCGCAGGGCAATGCATACCTATTTTCAATTAAAAAAAAAAAAACACATTTTTTAAATGCCCAGGAGGTTCCAGACATTGGATTAGAACTCTGGTCCCCAGCATCACAAGACCAAGCGCTTAGCAGTTGAGCCACTGATGGCTGTGCTCATGAGAGCTGCTTTTGGGCGTATATATCTTTCTTCTGCACGCCCCTGTGAGCATACCCATTTGCATTGTGAAATATGTTCACTGGAGAAAATGAGGATAGAACATCTGGCTCCCCGCTCCCCGCTCCCCGCTCCACCAAATACCAGCTAACTGCAGTGGCCTAGAGGTTAAGTGCTTGCCTTACAGCGCTGGGGGCCTGGGTTCGAGGCCTGCTTTCGGCACATAAACGCAATAGTGGGTGCCCACTCTCCTTCTAAAAGGTTCAGTGGGTATGAAAAGAGTTCCTTGGTAAAGGGAGAGTGGAAGAAAGCGAGAGGTGGGACTGAGGAAGTGCAGGGTAAAGGAGGAGGCGGGGCAGGCTAAAAGGGGAGGTAGGGCTGATTGAATGAGTCCCTGTGGAGAGAAGATGGGGCTGGGTGAGTGGGGGTAGGTTTAGGGAGGGTGGCAGAGAGGTGGGACTGTGGAAGTGCAAGGTAAGGAGGAGGAGGGGGAGGTAGAACTGGATGAAAAAAAAAATGTCAGCCCATGCTCTGGTCCCTTTTTCCTTCTCAATGCACCCTTCCCCCCACATTAGGGCCCTCCTACACACCCCCCTCTATAATGCAGGGCCCTCCTCCACCATCACACTATCACTAGGGCCCCCCCTTTATCCTACATCCTAGGGCCCCCCCTTTATCCTACATCCCCAGGCCTACCTACCCCCACTCACTCAGCCCCACCTCCCCCGCCTCCTCCTTCACCCTGCACTTCCACAGTCCCGCCTCTCTGCTTTCTGCTTTCTTCCACCCTCTACCAGTGAACTCTTTTCATACCCACTGAACCTTCTGCTTTCTTCCACCCTCTACCAGTGAACTCTTTTCATACCCACTGAACCTTTTAGAAGGAGTGCTGGCACCCACTATTCCGTTTATGTGCCGAAAGCAGGATTCGAACCCAGACCCCCAGCGCTGTAACGCAAGCACTTAACCTCTAGGCCACTGCAGTTAGCTGGTATTTGGTGGAGCGGGGGGCCAGATGTTCTGTCCACATTTTCTTCAGTGAACATGTTTCACAATGCAAATGGGTATGCTCACAGGACCATGCAGAAGAATGATAAATACGCCCAAAAGGTGCTCTCAGAAAAACAGCCACCAGAGGCTCAAGCAGGTAAGTGCTTGGTCTTGGAATGCTGGGGGCCTGAGTTCTAATCCAATGTCTGGAATCTCTGGGCATGTTTTTTAAAAAAAATTGTAAAAAGTTTTTTTATTGAAAATGGGTATGCATTGCCGGCGCGATCAGCCAACAATTAATGCCCCTTCAATACCTGCATTCCTACTAACAGTTGTGCCTTTTTTTCCTGCACTCTGGCCTTCGTAACACCCATACAAAAGCTTGTCCCTCTGGCCCCAACAGACTGGAAAAAAAGCAGGGGTAAAAGTGTAATCTACAGGTCATGGTGTATTTGATAATTGCACTGGGACTCAAACAGGACACCTTCTCGAGGCGCTGTGAGGCGACCACCGGCCCCTGCATAGCAAGCCAACCTGTATCAGCATCTCACCAGCAGCTGAACGTGTCGCCTGCAGGTTACACATAGGAGGCTGCAGTAGGTCCATTAACCCATTGGGCTGTCGACCCTCCTTCCTCAGAGAGCAGGAAACTGAATTTCCATGTTGCCTTCCTTTGGCACATTAGATCTATCTTTCACCCCAATTCAGAGCATGTGTTGCTTCACGGAGAGCTGATAATCATTGTGAGTTGTGAGCCACTAAAAGCTAAGCAGGTCAGTTAAATCTTTGCCTTTGTCATTGAAGTGTATTGATATGTGCAGGTGAGTCTTCTGTCCTGTGCTACTGTTTGTTTTCTTATTGCTGCTTGGTCATGATTCTTAAATGTAAACACTCTGCTCTCAAAAGTGAAAGCTTTGAAAGACTCTTGATATAACAAGCCTTTCCCACTCTTTGCCCTGGGGGTGAGAGGGCTGCTTTCTGCCTTTAACTTCCTCAATGTTGGGGTGTCTGGCTCCACCACTGACAACCAGGGGTAAATCCTGGAGGGAAACGGGCAGAGGTCTGCGCCCTGCGTCCTCCACGCGTCCCTAACGCTCCCAAACGCGACCACAGCCCTTACGGGCACAGCCCTATGTCCTATGCAGCCCCTCTGGTGCAGCCACCCACACAACTTAGGGTTAGGATCTGTGCTCTTCCATGTAGGCCTGGCCACCTAGGCCCCAGAAAGTGTCACAGCCTGTTTTTGAAACCTTAGTGATGGTGGCCTAGGTGAAGATGATCTTGGTGGAATATTGATGCCTTTTTCCTCCCAGAAGCCACCCCGGGAGCATATTAAAATGAAGGGGTGTGCCTGCTCAGCTGCCCTCTCTTTAACCTCTCTGCCTTAGTGACATTAGTTCTGGGCTCTCCAGGCGAATGTGTCCATCCGGGAGAGAGCTAGGAATAGGACGTCTCTTTCTGCAGGTACAGTGGGGAAGACTCAGAGAGCTGCATGCCTGAGACATCTTTCCTTGTCCCTCGCTCATTGTTGTGTTCCCTAACTTCTAACTCTCTGCCAGGCCAGGCCCTGTTTCTTTTACTGCCAACCCCCCTGACCCCTCGTCTTCGACCGACTTCCCGCTCTATTATGCCTTCTCCTTTTTTGCTCTCTTCTATGGCCCTTTGAAAAGGAATGCAGGCCGAGCTAAGCCTCATGAAGGAAATCTACCAACAAAAGATGCACTCTTCACTTATGGGTTGAGCTGTGAGACGAGTAAGAAGGGCCGAAGGGGTGATTGGGTTGTTCAGCTGGGAGGCACCAGAGGCGTAGCCAGTATTGCCTACCAAATGGGGGCCGAAGCTAATGTAGTTGGGCCCACTGCACTGACAAAAATATCTGTAAATGACCACACAGCGCTGCTGATTGGGTATTTGCAGAATTTGGGTGGGCCTTGCCCCTCAAGCCCTACCCTGCCTCTGCTCTCACCCCCAGGGCAAAGTGTGGGAAAGGCTCGCTGCAGCAAGAGTCTTTCAAATCTTTCACTTTTGAGAACAGAGTGTTTACATTTAAAAATCATGAACAAGCAGCAATAAGAAGGCATGCAGTAACCTAGGACAGGAGACTGCCCTGTGCATATCAATACACCCCAATGAGAAAGGCAAAGATTTAACTGACCTGCTTAGCTATTAGTGGCTCACACATCTCAATGATTATCATCTCTGCGTGAAGCAAAACATCCTCTGAATTGGGGTGAAAGACAGATCTAATGTGCCAAAGGAAGGCAACATTGAAATTCAGTTTCTTGCTCTCTGAGGAAGGAGGGTCGACAGCCCAATGGGTTAATGCACCTCCTGCAGCCTCCTATGTGTTGCCTGCAGGCGACACATTCAGTGCTGGTGAGATGCTGATACAGGTTGGCTTGCTATGCAGGGGCCGGTGGTCACCTCACAGCGACTCGACAAGGTGTCCTGTTTGAGTCCCAGTGCAAATATCGTATCAACCATGACCCGTAGATTACACTTTTTCCCCCTTGTATTTTCCCCTCAGTTGGGGCCAGAGAGACAAGCTTTTGTATGGGTGTTCCCAAGGCCAGAGTGCAGAAAACAAAGGCACAACTGTTAGTAGGAATGCAGGTATTGAAGGGGCATTAACTGTTGGCTGATCGCGCAGGGCAATGCATACCTATTTTCAATTAAAAAAAAAAAAACACATTTTTATAAATGCCCAGGAGGTTCCAGACATTGGATTAGAACTCTGGTCCCCAGCATCACAAGACCAAGCGCTTAGCAGTTGAGCCACTGATGGCTGTGCTCCTGAGAGCTGCTTTTGGGCGTATATATCTTTCTTCTGCACGTCCCTGTGAGCATACCCATTTGCATTGTGAAATATGTTCACTGGAGAAAATGAGGATAGAACATCTGGCTCCCCGCTCCCCGCTCCCCGCTCCACCAAATACCAGCTAACTGCAGTGGCCTAGAGGTTAAGTGCTTGCCTTACAGCGCTGGGGGCCTGGGTTCGAGTCCTGCTTTCGGCACATAAACGCAATAGTGGGTGCCCACTCTCCTTCTAAAAGGTTCAGTGGGTATGAAAAGAGTTCCTTGGTAAAGGGAGAGTGGAAGAAAGCGAGAGGTGGGACTGAGGAAGTGCAGGGTAAAGGAGGAGGCGGGGCAGGCTAAAAGGGGAGGTAGGGCTGATTGAATGAGTCCCTGTGGAGAGAAGATGGGGCTGGGTGAGTGGGGGTAGGTCTAGGGAGGGTGGCAGAGAGGGGGGACTGTGGAAGTGCAGGGTAAGGAGGAGGAGGGGGAGGTAGAACTGGATGAAAAAAAAAATGTCAGCCCATGCTCTGGTCCCTTTTTCCTTCTCAATGCACCCTTCCCCCCACATTAGGGCCCTCCTACACACCCCCCTCTATAATGCAGGGCCCTCCTCCACCATCACACTATCACTAGGGCCCCCCCTTTATCCTACATCCTAGGGCCCCCCCTTATCCTACATCCCCAGGCCTACCTACCCCCACTCACTCAGCCCCACCTCCTCTCCACAAAGACCCGTTCATCCAGCCCTACCTCCCCCACCTCCTCCTTCACCCTGCACTTCCACAGTCCCGCCTCTCTGCTTTCTTCCACCCTCTACCAGTGAACTCTTTTCATACCCACTGAACCTTCTGCTTTCTTCCACCCTCTACCAGTGAACTCTTTTCATACCCACTGAACCTTTTAGAAGGAGTGCTGGCACCCACTATTCCGTTTATGTGCCGAAAGCAGGATTCGAACCCAGACCCCCAGCGCTGTAACGCAAGCACTTAACCTCTAGGCCACTGCAGTTAGCTGGTATTTGGTGGAGCGGGGGGCCAGATGTTCTGTCCACATTTTCTTCAGTGAACATGTTTCACAATGCAAATGGGTATGCTCACAGGACCATGCAGAAGAATGATAAATACGCCCAAAAGGTGCTCTCAGAAAAACAGCCACCAGAGGCTCAAGCAGGTAAGTGCTTGGTCTTGGAATGCTGGGGGCCTGAGTTCTAATCCAATGTCTGGAATCTCTGGGCATGTTTTTTAAAAAAAATTGTAAAAAGTTTTTTTATTGAAAATGGGTATGCATTGCCGGCGCGATCAGCCAACAATTAATGCCCCTTCAATACCTGCATTCCTACTAACAGTTGTGCCTTTTTTTCCTGCACTCTGGCCTTCGTAACACCCATACAAAAGCTTGTCCCTCTGGCCCCAACAGACTGGAAAAAAAGCAGGGGTAAAAGTGTAATCTACAGGTCATGGTGTATTTGATAATTGCACTGGGACTCAAACAGGACACCTTCTCGAGGCGCTGTGAGGCGACCACCGGCCCCTGCATAGCAAGCCAACCTGTATCAGCATCTCACCAGCAGCTGAACGTGTCGCCTGCAGGTTACACATAGGAGGCTGCAGTAGGTCCATTAACCCATTGGGCTGTCGACCCTCCTTCCTCAGAGAGCAGGAAACTGAATTTCCATGTTGCCTTCCTTTGGCACATTAGATCTATCTTTCACCCCAATTCAGAGCATGTGTTGCTTCACGGAGAGCTGATAATCATTGTGAGTTGTGAGCCACTAAAAGCTAAGCAGGTCAGTTAAATCTTTGCCTTTGTCATTGAAGTGTATTGATATGTGCAGGTGAGTCTTCTGTCCTGTGCTACTGTTTGTTTTCTTATTGCTGCTTGGTCATGATTCTTAAATGTAAACACTCTGCTCTCAAAAGTGAAAGCTTTGAAAGACTCTTGATATAACAAGCCTTTCCCACTCTTTGCCCTGGGGGTGAGAGGGCTGCTTTCTGCCTTTAACTTCCTCAATGTTGGGGTGTCTGGCTCCACCACTGACAACCAGGGGTAAATCCTGGAGGGAAACGGGCAGAGGTCTGCGCCCTGCGTCCTCCACGCGTCCCTAACGCTCCCAAACGCGACCACAGCCCTTACGGGCACAGCCCTATGTCCTATGCAGCCCCTCTGGTGCAGCCACCCACACAACTTAGGGTTAGGATCTGTGCTCTTCCATGTAGGCCTGGCCACCTAGGCCCCAGAAAGTGTCACAGCCTGTTTTTGAAACCTTAGTGATGGTGGCCTAGGTGAAGATGATCTTGGTGGAATATTGATGCCTTTTTCCTCCCAGAAGCCACCCCGGGAGCATATTAAAATGAAGGGGTGTGCCTGCTCAGCTGCCCTCTCTTTAACCTCTCTGCCTTAGTGACATTAGTTCTGGGCTCTCCAGGCGAATGTGTCCATCCGGGAGAGAGCTAGGAATAGGACGTCTCTTTCTGCAGGTACAGTGGGGAAGACTCAGAGAGCTGCATGCCTGAGACATCTTTCCTTGTCCCTCGCTCATTGTTGTGTTCCCTAACTTCTAACTCTCTGCCAGGCCAGGCCCTGTTTCTTTTACTGCCAACCCCCCTGACCCCTCGTCTTCGACCGACTTCCCGCTCTATTATGCCTTCTCCTTTTTTGCTCTCTTCTATGGCCCTTTGAAAAGGAATGCAGGCCGAGCTAAGCCTCATGAAGGAAATCTACCAACAAAAGATGCACTCTTCACTTATGGGTTGAGCTGTGAGACGAGTAAGAAGGGCCGAAGGGGTGATTGGGTTGTTCAGCTGGGAGGCACCAGAGGCGTAGCCAGTATTGCCTACCAAATGGGGGCCGAAGCTAATGTAGTTGGGCCCACTGCACTGACAAAAATATCTGTAAATGACCACACAGCGCTGCTGATTGGGTATTTGCAGAATTTGGGTGGGCCTTGCCCCTCAAGCCCTACCCTGCCTCTGCTCTCATCCCCAGGGCAAAGTGTGGGAAAGGCTCGCTGCAGCAAGAGTCTTTCAAATCTTTCACTTTTGAGAACAGAGTGTTTACATTTAAAAATCATGAACAAGCAGCAATAAGAAGGCATGCAGTAACCTAGGACAGGAGACTGCCCTGTGCATATCAATACACCCCAATGAGAAAGGCAAAGATTTAACTGACCTGCTTAGCTATTAGTGGCTCACACATCTCAATGATTATCATCTCTGCGTGAAGCAAAACATCCTCTGAATTGGGGTGAAAGACAGATCTAATGTGCCAAAGGAAGGCAACATTGAAATTCAGTTTCTTGCTCTCTGAGGAAGGAGGGTCGACAGCCCAATGGGTTAATGCACCTCCTGCAGCCTCCTATGTGTTGCCTGCAGGCGACACATTCAGTGCTGGTGAGATGCTGATACAGGTTGGCTTGCTATGCAGGGGCCGGTGGTCACCTCACAGCGACTCGACAAGGTGTCCTGTTTGAGTCCCAGTGCAAATATCGTATCAACCATGACCCGTAGATTACACTTTTTCCCCCTTGTATTTTCCCCTCAGTTGGGGCCAGAGAGACAAGCTTTTGTATGGGTGTTCCCAAGGCCAGAGTGCAGAAAACAAAGGCACAACTGTTAGTAGGAATGCAGGTATTGAAGGGGCATTAACTGTTGGCTGATCGCGCAGGGCAATGCATACCTATTTTCAATTAAAAAAAAAAAAAACACATTTTTTAAATGCCCAGGAGGTTCCAGACATTGGATTAGAACTCTGGTCCCCAGCATCACAAGACCAAGCGCTTAGCAGTTGAGCCACTGATGGCTGTGCTCATGAGAGCTGCTTTTGGGCGTATATATCTTTCTTCTGCACGTCCCTGTGAGCATACCCATTTGCATTGTGAAATATGTTCACTGGAGAAAATGAGGATAGAACATCTGGCTCCCCGCTCCCCGCTCCCCGCTCCACCAAATACCAGCTAACTGCAGTGGCCTAGAGGTTAAGTGCTTGCCTTACAGCGCTGGGGGCCTGGGTTCGAGTCCTGCTTTCGGCACATAAACGCAATAGTGGGTGCCCACTCTCCTTCTAAAAGGTTCAGTGGGTATGAAAAGAGTTCCTTGGTAAAGGGAGAGTGGAAGAAAGCGAGAGGTGGGACTGAGGAAGTGCAGGGTAAAGGAGGAGGCGGGGCAGGCTAAAAGGGGAGGTAGGGCTGATTGAATGAGTCCCTGTGGAGAGAAGATGGGGCTGGGTGAGTGGGGGTAGGTCTAGGGAGGGTGGCAGAGAGGGGGGACTGTGGAAGTGCAGGGTAAGGAGGAGGAGGGGGAGGTAGAAATGGATGAAAAAAAAAATGTCAGCCCATGCTCTGGTCCCTTTTTCCTTCTCAATGCACCCTTCCCCCCACATTAGGGCCCTCCTACACACCCCCCTCTATAATGCAGGGCCCTCCTCCACCATCACACTATCACTAGGGCCCCCCCTTTATCCTACATCCTAGGGCCCCCCCTTTATCCTACATCCCCAGGCCTACCTACCCCCACTCACTCAGCCCCACCTCCTCTCCACAAAGACCCGTTCATCCAGCCCTACCTCCCCCACCTCCTCCTTCACCCTGCACTTCCACAGTCCCGCCTCTCTGCTTTCTTCCACCCTCTACCAGTGAACTCTTTTCATACCCACTGAACCTTCTGCTTTCTTCCACCCTCTACCAGTGAACTCTTTTCATACCCACTGAACCTTTTAGAAGGAGTGCTGGCACCCACTATTCCGTTTATGTGCCAAAAGCAGGATTCGAACCCAGACCCCCAGCGCTGTAACGCAAGCACTTAACCTCTAGGCCACTGCAGTTAGCTGGTATTTGGTGGAGCGGGGGGCCAGATGTTCTGTCCACATTTTCTTCAGTGAACATGTTTCACAATGCAAATGGGTATGCTCACAGGACCATGCAGAAGAATGATAAATACGCCCAAAAGGTGCTCTCAGAAAAACAGCCACCAGAGGCTCAAGCAGGTAAGTGCTTGGTCTTGGAATGCTGGGGGCCTGAGTTCTAATCCAATGTCTGGAATCTCTGGGCATGTTTTTTTAAAAAATTGTAAAAAGTTTTTTTATTGAAAATGGGTATGCATTGCCGGCGCGATCAGCCAACAATTAATGCCCCTTCAATACCTGCATTCCTACTAACAGTTGTGCCTTTTTTTCCTGCACTCTGGCCTTCGTAACACCCATACAAAAGCTTGTCCCTCTGGCCCCAACAGACTGGAAAAAAAGCAGGGGTAAAAGTGTAATCTACAGGTCATGGTGTATTTGATAATTGCACTGGGACTCAAACAGGACACCTTCTCGAGGCGCTGTGAGGCGACCACCGGCCCCTGCATAGCAAGCCAACCTGTATCAGCATCTCACCAGCAGCTGAACGTGTCGCCTGCAGGTTACACATAGGAGGCTGCAGTAGGTCCATTAACCCATTGGGCTGTCGACCCTCCTTCCTCAGAGAGCAGGAAACTGAATTTCCATGTTGCCTTCCTTTGGCACATTAGATCTATCTTTCACCCCAATTCAGAGCATGTGTTGCTTCACGGAGAGCTGATAATCATTGTGAGTTGTGAGCCACTAAAAGCTAAGCAGGTCAGTTAAATCTTTGCCTTTGTCATTGAAGTGTATTGATATGTGCAGGTGAGTCTTCTGTCCTGTGCTACTGTTTGTTTTCTTATTGCTGCTTGGTCATGATTCTTAAATGTAAACACTCTGCTCTCAAAAGTGAAAGCTTTGAAAGACTCTTGATATAACAAGCCTTTCCCACTCTTTGCCCTGGGGGTGAGAGGGCTGCTTTCTGCCTTTAACTTCCTCAATGTTGGGGTGTCTGGCTCCACCACTGACAACCAGGGGTAAATCCTGGAGGGAAACGGGCAGAGGTCTGCGCCCTGCGTCCTCCACGCGTCCCTAACGCTCCCAAACGCGACCACAGCCCTTACGGGCACAGCCCTATGTCCTATGCAGCCCCTCTGGTGCAGCCACCCACACAACTTAGGGTTAGGATCTGTGCTCTTCCATGTAGGCCTGGCCACCTAGGCCCCAGAAAGTGTCACAGCCTGTTTTTGAAACCTTAGTGATGGTGGCCTAGGTGAAGATGATCTTGGTGGAATATTGATGCCTTTTTCCTCCCAGAAGCCACCCCGGGAGCATATTAAAATGAAGGGGTGTGCCTGCTCAGCTGCCCTCTCTTTAACCTCTCTGCCTTAGTGACATTAGTTCTGGGCTCTCCAGGCGAATGTGTCCATCCGGGAGAGAGCTAGGAATAGGACGTCTCTTTCTGCAGGTACAGTGGGGAACACTCAGAGAGCTGCATGCCTGAGACATCTTTCCTTGTCCCTCGCTCATTGTTGTGTTCCCTAACTTCTAACTCTCTGCCAGGCCAGGCCCTGTTTCTTTTACTGCCAACCCCCCTGACCCCTCGTCTTCGACCGACTTCCCGCTCTATTATGCCTTCTCCTTTTTTGCTCTCTTCTATGGCCCTTTGAAAAGGAATGCAGGCCGAGCTAAGCCTCATGAAGGAAATCTACCAACAAAAGATGCACTCTTCACTTATGGGTTGAGCTGTGAGACGAGTAAGAAGGGCCGAAGGGGTGATTGGGTTGTTCAGCTGGGAGGCACCAGAGGCGTAGCCAGTATTGCCTACCAAATGGGGGCCGAAGCTAATGTAGTTGGGCCCACTGCACTGACAAAAATATCTGTAAATGACCACACAGCGCTGCTGATTGGGTATTTGCAGAATTTGGGTGGGCCTTGCCCCTCAAGCCCTACCCTGCCTCTGCTCTCACCCCCAGGGCAAAGTGTGGGAAAGGCTCGCTGCAGCAAGAGTCTTTCAAATCTTTCACTTTTGAGAACAGAGTGTTTACATTTAAAAATCATGAACAAGCAGCAATAAGAAGGCATGCAGTAACCTAGGACAGGAGACTGCCCTGTGCATATCAATACACCCCAATGAGAAAGGCAAAGATTTAACTGACCTGCTTAGCTATTAGTGGCTCACACATCTCAATGATTATCATCTCTGCGTGAAGCAAAACATCCTCTGAATTGGGGTGAAAGACAGATCTAATGTGCCAAAGGAAGGCAACATTGAAATTCAGTTTCTTGCTCTCTGAGGAAGGAGGGTCGACAGCCCAATGGGTTAATGCACCTCCTGCAGCCTCCTATGTGTTGCCTGCAGGCGACACATTCAGTGCTGGTGAGATGCTGATACAGGTTGGCTTGCTATGCAGGGGCCGGTGGTCACCTCACAGCGACTCGACAAGGTGTCCTGTTTGAGTCCCAGTGCAAATATCGTATCAACCATGACCCGTAGATTACACTTTTTCCCCCTTGTATTTTCCCCTCAGTTGGGGCCAGAGAGACAAGCTTTTGTATGGGTGTTCCCAAGGCCAGAGTGCAGAAAACAAAGGCACAACTGTTAGTAGGAATGCAGGTATTGAAGGGGCATTAACTGTTGGCTGATCGCGCAGGGCAATGCATACCTATTTTCAATTAAAAAAAAAAAAACACATTTTTTAAATGCCCAGGAGGTTCCAGACATTGGATTAGAACTCTGGTCCCCAGCATCACAAGACCAAGCGCTTAGCAGTTGAGCCACTGATGGCTGTGCTCATGAGAGCTGCTTTTGGGCGTATATATCTTTCTTCTGCACGCCCCTGTGAGCATACCCATTTGCATTGTGAAATATGTTCACTGGAGAAAATGAGGATAGAACATCTGGCTCCCCGCTCCCCGCTCCCCGCTCCACCAAATACCAGCTAACTGCAGTGGCCTAGAGGTTAAGTGCTTGCCTTACAGCGCTGGGGGCCTGGGTTCGAGTCCTGCTTTCGGCACATAAACGCAATAGTGGGTGCCCACTCTCCTTCTAAAAGGTTCAGTGGGTATGAAAAGAGTTCCTTGGTAAAGGGAGAGTGGAAGAAAGCGAGAGGTGGGACTGAGGAAGTGCAGGGTAAAGGAGGAGGCGGGGCAGGCTAAAAGGGGAGGTAGGGCTGATTGAATGAGTCCCTGTGGAGAGAAGATGGGGCTGGGTGAGTGGGGGTAGGTCTAGGGAGGGTGGCAGAGAGGTGGGACTGTGGAAGTGCAAGGTAAGGAGGAGGAGGGGGAGGTAGAACTGGATGAAAAAAAAAATGTCAGCCCATGCTCTGGTCCCTTTTTCCTTCTCAATGCACCCTTCCCCCCACATTAGGGCCCTCCTACACACCCCCCTCTATAATGCAGGGCCCTCCTCCACCATCACACTATCACTAGGGCCCCCCCTTTATCCTACATCCTAGGGCCCCCCCTTTATCCTACATCCCCAGGCCTACCTACCCCCACTCACTCAGCCCCACCTCCCCCGCCTCCTCCTTCACCCTGCACTTCCACAGTCCCGCCTCTCTGCTTTCTGCTTTCTTCCACCCTCTACCAGTGAACTCTTTTCATACCCACTGAACCTTCTGCTTTCTTCCACCCTCTACCAGTGAACTCTTTTCATACCCACTGAACCTTTTAGAAGGAGTGCTGGCACCCACTATTCCGTTTATGTGCCGAAAGCAGGATTCGAACCCAGACCCCCAGCGCTGTAACGCAAGCACTTAACCTCTAGGCCACTGCAGTTAGCTGGTATTTGGTGGAGCGGGGGGCCAGATGTTCTGTCCACATTTTCTTCAGTGAACATGTTTCACAATGCAAATGGGTATGCTCACAGGACCATGCAGAAGAATGATAAATACGCCCAAAAGGTGCTCTCAGAAAAACAGCCACCAGAGGCTCAAGCAGGTAAGTGCTTGGTCTTGGAATGCTGGGGGCCTGAGTTCTAATCCAATGTCTGGAATCTCTGGGCATGTTTTTTAAAAAAAATTGTAAAAAGTTTTTTTATTGAAAATGGGTATGCATTGCCGGCGCGATCAGCCAACAATTAATGCCCCTTCAATACCTGCATTCCTACTAACAGTTGTGCCTTTTTTTCCTGCACTCTGGCCTTCGTAACACCCATACAAAAGCTTGTCCCTCTGGCCCCAACAGACTGGAAAAAAAGCAGGGGTAAAAGTGTAATCTACAGGTCATGGTGTATTTGATAATTGCACTGGGACTCAAACAGGACACCTTCTCGAGGCGCTGTGAGGCGACCACCGGCCCCTGCATAGCAAGCCAACCTGTATCAGCATCTCACCAGCAGCTGAACGTGTCGCCTGCAGGTTACACATAGGAGGCTGCAGTAGGTCCATTAACCCATTGGGCTGTCGACCCTCCTTCCTCAGAGAGCAGGAAACTGAATTTCCATGTTGCCTTCCTTTGGCACATTAGATCTATCTTTCACCCCAATTCAGAGCATGTGTTGCTTCACGGAGAGCTGATAATCATTGTGAGTTGTGAGCCACTAAAAGCTAAGCAGGTCAGTTAAATCTTTGCCTTTGTCATTGAAGTGTATTGATATGTGCAGGTGAGTCTTCTGTCCTGTGCTACTGTTTGTTTTCTTATTGCTGCTTGGTCATGATTCTTAAATGTAAACACTCTGCTCTCAAAAGTGAAAGCTTTGAAAGACTCTTGATATAACAAGCCTTTCCCACTCTTTGCCCTGGGGGTGAGAGGGCTGCTTTCTGCCTTTAACTTCCTCAATGTTGGGGTGTCTGGCTCCACCACTGACAACCAGGGGTAAATCCTGGAGGGAAACGGGCAGAGGTCTGCGCCCTGCGTCCTCCACGCGTCCCTAACGCTCCCAAACGCGACCACAGCCCTTACGGGCACAGCCCTATGTCCTATGCAGCCCCTCTGGTGCAGCCACCCACACAACTTAGGGTTAGGATCTGTGCTCTTCCATGTAGGCCTGGCCACCTAGGCCCCAGAAAGTGTCACAGCCTGTTTTTGAAACCTTAGTGATGGTGGCCTAGGTGAAGATGATCTTGGTGGAATATTGATGCCTTTTTCCTCCCAGAAGCCACCCCGGGAGCATATTAAAATGAAGGGGTGTGCCTGCTCAGCTGCCCTCTCTTTAACCTCTCTGCCTTAGTGACATTAGTTCTGGGCTCTCCAGGCGAATGTGTCCATCCGGGAGAGAGCTAGGAATAGGACGTCTCTTTCTGCAGGTACAGTGGGGAAGACTCAGAGAGCTGCATGCCTGAGACATCTTTCCTTGTCCCTCGCTCATTGTTGTGTTCCCTAACTTCTAACTCTCTGCCAGGCCAGGCCCTGTTTCTTTTACTGCCAACCCCCCTGACCCCTCGTCTTCGACCGACTTCCCGCTCTATTATGCCTTCTCCTTTTTTGCTCTCTTCTATGGCCCTTTGAAAAGGAATGCAGGCCGAGCTAAGCCTCATGAAGGAAATCTACCAACAAAAGATGCACTCTTCACTTATGGGTTGAGCTGTGAGACGAGTAAGAAGGGCCGAAGGGGTGATTGGGTTGTTCAGCTGGGAGGCACCAGAGGCGTAGCCAGTATTGCCTACCAAATGGGGGCCGAAGCTAATGTAGTTGGGCCCACTGCACTGACAAAAATATCTGTAAATGACCACACAGCGCTGCTGATTGGGTATTTGCAGAATTTGGGTGGGCCTTGCCCCTCAAGCCCTACCCTGCCTCTGCTCTCATCCCCAGGGCAAAGTGTGGGAAAGGCTCGCTGCAGCAAGAGTCTTTCAAATCTTTCACTTTTGAGAACAGAGTGTTTACATTTAAAAATCATGAACAAGCAGCAATAAGAAGGCATGCAGTAACCTAGGACAGGAGACTGCCCTGTGCATATCAATACACCCCAATGAGAAAGGCAAAGATTTAACTGACCTGCTTAGCTATTAGTGGCTCACACATCTCAATGATTATCATCTCTGCGTGAAGCAAAACATCCTCTGAATTGGGGTGAAAGACAGATCTAATGTGCCAAAGGAAGGCAACATTGAAATTCAGTTTCTTGCTCTCTGAGGAAGGAGGGTCGACAGCCCAATGGGTTAATGCACCTCCTGCAGCCTCCTATGTGTTGCCTGCAGGCGACACATTCAGTGCTGGTGAGATGCTGATACAGGTTGGCTTGCTATGCAGGGGCCGGTGGTCACCTCACAGCGACTCGACAAGGTGTCCTGTTTGAGTCCCAGTGCAAATATCGTATCAACCATGACCCGTAGATTACACTTTTTCCCCCTTGTATTTTCCCCTCAGTTGGGGCCAGAGAGACAAGCTTTTGTATGGGTGTTCCCAAGGCCAGAGTGCAGAAAACAAAGGCACAACTGTTAGTAGGAATGCAGGTATTGAAGGGGCATTAACTGTTGGCTGATCGCGCAGGGCAATGCATACCTATTTTCAATTAAAAAAAAAAAAAACACATTTTTTAAATGCCCAGGAGGTTCCAGACATTGGATTAGAACTCTGGTCCCCAGCATCACAAGACCAAGCGCTTAGCAGTTGAGCCACTGATGGCTGTGCTCATGAGAGCTGCTTTTGGGCGTATATATCTTTCTTCTGCACGTCCCTGTGAGCATACCCATTTGCATTGTGAAATATGTTCACTGGAGAAAATGAGGATAGAACATCTGGCTCCCCGCTCCCCGCTCCCCGCTCCACCAAATACCAGCTAACTGCAGTGGCCTAGAGGTTAAGTGCTTGTCTTACAGCGCTGGGGGCCTGGGTTCGAGTCCTGCTTTCGGCACATAAACGCAATAGTGGGTGCCCACTCTCCTTCTAAAAGGTTCAGTGGGTATGAAAAGAGTTCCTTGGTAAAGGGAGAGTGGAAGAAAGCGAGAGGTGGGACTGAGGAAGTGCAGGGTAAAGGAGGAGGCGGGGCAGGCTAAAAGGGGAGGTAGGGCTGATTGAATGAGTCCCTGTGGAGAGAAGATGGGGCTGGGTGAGTGGGGGTAGGTCTAGGGAGGGTGGCAGAGAGGGGGGACTGTGGAAGTGCAGGGTAAGGAGGAGGAGGGGGAGGTAGAACTGGATGAAAAAAAAAATGTCAGCCCATGCTCTGGTCCCTTTTTCCTTCTCAATGCACCCTTCCCCCCACATTAGGGCCCTCCTACACACCCCCCTCTATAATGCAGGGCCCTCCTCCACCATCACACTATCACTAGGGCCCCCCCTTTATCCTACATCCTAGGGCCCCCCCTTTATCCTACATCCCCAGGCCTACCTACCCCCACTCACTCAGCCCCACCTCCTCTCCACAAAGACCCGTTCATCCAGCCCTACCTCCCCCACCTCCTCCTTCACCCTGCACTTCCACAGTCCCGCCTCTCTGCTTTCTTCCACCCTCTACCAGTGAACTCTTTTCATACCCACTGAACCTTCTGCTTTCTTCCACCCTCTACCAGTGAACTCTTTTCATACCCACTGAACCTTTTAGAAGGAGTGCTGGCACCCACTATTCCGTTTATGTGCCAAAAGCAGGATTCGAACCCAGACCCCCAGCGCTGTAACGCAAGCACTTAACCTCTAGGCCACTGCAGTTAGCTGGTATTTGGTGGAGCGGGGGGCCAGATGTTCTGTCCACATTTTCTTCAGTGAACATGTTTCACAATGCAAATGGGTATGCTCACAGGACCATGCAGAAGAATGATAAATACGCCCAAAAGGTGCTCTCAGAAAAACAGCCACCAGAGGCTCAAGCAGGTAAGTGCTTGGTCTTGGAATGCTGGGGGCCTGAGTTCTAATCCAATGTCTGGAATCTCTGGGCATGTTTTTTTAAAAAATTGTAAAAAGTTTTTTTATTGAAAATGGGTATGCATTGCCGGCGCGATCAGCCAACAATTAATGCCCCTTCAATACCTGCATTCCTACTAACAGTTGTGCCTTTTTTTCCTGCACTCTGGCCTTCGTAACACCCATACAAAAGCTTGTCCCTCTGGCCCCAACAGACTGGAAAAAAAGCAGGGGTAAAAGTGTAATCTACAGGTCATGGTGTATTTGATAATTGCACTGGGACTCAAACAGGACACCTTCTCGAGGCGCTGTGAGGCGACCACCGGCCCCTGCATAGCAAGCCAACCTGTATCAGCATCTCACCAGCAGCTGAACGTGTCGCCTGCAGGTTACACATAGGAGGCTGCAGTAGGTCCATTAACCCATTGGGCTGTCGACCCTCCTTCCTCAGAGAGCAGGAAACTGAATTTCCATGTTGCCTTCCTTTGGCACATTAGATCTATCTTTCACCCCAATTCAGAGCATGTGTTGCTTCACGGAGAGCTGATAATCATTGTGAGTTGTGAGCCACTAAAAGCTAAGCAGGTCAGTTAAATCTTTGCCTTTGTCATTGAAGTGTATTGATATGTGCAGGTGAGTCTTCTGTCCTGTGCTACTGTTTGTTTTCTTATTGCTGCTTGGTCATGATTCTTAAATGTAAACACTCTGCTCTCAAAAGTGAAAGCTTTGAAAGACTCTTGATATAACAAGCCTTTCCCACTCTTTGCCCTGGGGGTGAGAGGGCTGCTTTCTGCCTTTAACTTCCTCAATGTTGGGGTGTCTGGCTCCACCACTGACAACCAGGGGTAAATCCTGGAGGGAAACGGGCAGAGGTCTGCGCCCTGCGTCCTCCACGCGTCCCTAACGCTCCCAAACGCGACCACAGCCCTTACGGGCACAGCCCTATGTCCTATGCAGCCCCTCTGGTGCAGCCACCCACACAACTTAGGGTTAGGATCTGTGCTCTTCCATGTAGGCCTGGCCACCTAGGCCCCAGAAAGTGTCACAGCCTGTTTTTGAAACCTTAGTGATGGTGGCCTAGGTGAAGATGATCTTGGTGGAATATTGATGCCTTTTTCCTCCCAGAAGCCACCCCGGGAGCATATTAAAATGAAGGGGTGTGCCTGCTCAGCTGCCCTCTCTTTAACCTCTCTGCCTTAGTGACATTAGTTCTGGGCTCTCCAGGCGAATGTGTCCATCCGGGAGAGAGCTAGGAATAGGACGTCTCTTTCTGCAGGTACAGTGGGGAACACTCAGAGAGCTGCATGCCTGAGACATCTTTCCTTGTCCCTCGCTCATTGTTGTGTTCCCTAACTTCTAACTCTCTGCCAGGCCAGGCCCTGTTTCTTTTACTGCCAACCCCCCTGACCCCTCGTCTTCGACCGACTTCCCGCTCTATTATGCCTTCTCCTTTTTTGCTCTCTTCTATGGCCCTTTGAAAAGGAATGCAGGCCGAGCTAAGCCTCATGAAGGAAATCTACCAACAAAAGATGCACTCTTCACTTATGGGTTGAGCTGTGAGACGAGTAAGAAGGGCCGAAGGGGTGATTGGGTTGTTCAGCTGGGAGGCACCAGAGGCGTAGCCAGTATTGCCTACCAAATGGGGGCCGAAGCTAATGTAGTTGGGCCCACTGCACTGACAAAAATATCTGTAAATGACCACACAGCGCTGCTGATTGGGTATTTGCAGAATTTGGGTGGGCCTTGCCCCTCAAGCCCTACCCTGCCTCTGCTCTCACCCCCAGGGCAAAGTGTGGGAAAGGCTCGCTGCAGCAAGAGTCTTTCAAATCTTTCACTTTTGAGAACAGAGTGTTTACATTTAAAAATCATGAACAAGCAGCAATAAGAAGGCATGCAGTAACCTAGGACAGGAGACTGCCCTGTGCATATCAATACACCCCAATGAGAAAGGCAAAGATTTAACTGACCTGCTTAGCTATTAGTGGCTCACACATCTCAATGATTATCATCTCTGCGTGAAGCAAAACATCCTCTGAATTGGGGTGAAAGACAGATCTAATGTGCCAAAGGAAGGCAACATTGAAATTCAGTTTCTTGCTCTCTGAGGAAGGAGGGTCGACAGCCCAATGGGTTAATGCACCTCCTGCAGCCTCCTATGTGTTGCCTGCAGGCGACACATTCAGTGCTGGTGAGATGCTGATACAGGTTGGCTTGCTATGCAGGGGCCGGTGGTCACCTCACAGCGACTCGACAAGGTGTCCTGTTTGAGTCCCAGTGCAAATATCGTATCAACCATGACCCGTAGATTACACTTTTTCCCCCTTGTATTTTCCCCTCAGTTGGGGCCAGAGAGACAAGCTTTTGTATGGGTGTTCCCAAGGCCAGAGTGCAGAAAACAAAGGCACAACTGTTAGTAGGAATGCAGGTATTGAAGGGGCATTAACTGTTGGCTGATCGCGCAGGGCAATGCATACCTATTTTCAATTAAAAAAAAAAAAACACATTTTTTAAATGCCCAGGAGGTTCCAGACATTGGATTAGAACTCTGGTCCCCAGCATCACAAGACCAAGCGCTTAGCAGTTGAGCCACTGATGGCTGTGCTCATGAGAGCTGCTTTTGGGCGTATATATCTTTCTTCTGCACGCCCCTGTGAGCATACCCATTTGCATTGTGAAATATGTTCACTGGAGAAAATGAGGATAGAACATCTGGCTCCCCGCTCCCCGCTCCCCGCTCCACCAAATACCAGCTAACTGCAGTGGCCTAGAGGTTAAGTGCTTGCCTTACAGCGCTGGGGGCCTGGGTTCGAGTCCTGCTTTCGGCACATAAACGCAATAGTGGGTGCCCACTCTCCTTCTAAAAGGTTCAGTGGGTATGAAAAGAGTTCCTTGGTAAAGGGAGAGTGGAAGAAAGCGAGAGGTGGGACTGAGGAAGTGCAGGGTAAAGGAGGAGGCGGGGCAGGCTAAAAGGGGAGGTAGGGCTGATTGAATGAGTCCCTGTGGAGAGAAGATGGGGCTGGGTGAGTGGGGGTAGGTCTAGGGAGGGTGGCAGAGAGGTGGGACTGTGGAAGTGCAAGGTAAGGAGGAGGAGGGGGAGGTAGAACTGGATGAAAAAAAAAATGTCAGCCCATGCTCTGGTCCCTTTTTCCTTCTCAATGCACCCTTCCCCCCACATTAGGGCCCTCCTACACACCCCCCTCTATAATGCAGGGCCCTCCTCCACCATCACACTATCACTAGGGCCCCCCCTTTATCCTACATCCTAGGGCCCCCCCTTTATCCTACATCCCCAGGCCTACCTACCCCCACTCACTCAGCCCCACCTCCCCCGCCTCCTCCTTCACCCTGCACTTCCACAGTCCCGCCTCTCTGCTTTCTGCTTTCTTCCACCCTCTACCAGTGAACTCTTTTCATACCCACTGAACCTTCTGCTTTCTTCCACCCTCTACCAGTGAACTCTTTTCATACCCACTGAACCTTTTAGAAGGAGTGCTGGCACCCACTATTCCGTTTATGTGCCGAAAGCAGGATTCGAACCCAGACCCCCAGCGCTGTAACGCAAGCACTTAACCTCTAGGCCACTGCAGTTAGCTGGTATTTGGTGGAGCGGGGGGCCAGATGTTCTGTCCACATTTTCTTCAGTGAACATGTTTCACAATGCAAATGGGTATGCTCACAGGACCATGCAGAAGAATGATAAATACGCCCAAAAGGTGCTCTCAGAAAAACAGCCACCAGAGGCTCAAGCAGGTAAGTGCTTGGTCTTGGAATGCTGGGGGCCTGAGTTCTAATCCAATGTCTGGAATCTCTGGGCATGTTTTTTAAAAAAAATTGTAAAAAGTTTTTTTATTGAAAATGGGTATGCATTGCCGGCGCGATCAGCCAACAATTAATGCCCCTTCAATACCTGCATTCCTACTAACAGTTGTGCCTTTTTTTCCTGCACTCTGGCCTTCGTAACACCCATACAAAAGCTTGTCCCTCTGGCCCCAACAGACTGGAAAAAAAGCAGGGGTAAAAGTGTAATCTACAGGTCATG
Organism: Ambystoma mexicanum; assembly: GCF_040938575.1. Lineage (NCBI taxonomy): Eukaryota > Metazoa > Chordata > Amphibia > Caudata > Ambystomatidae > Ambystoma > Ambystoma mexicanum. Next base: position 1,078,240,485 of record NC_090927.1, on the reverse strand, counting down.
GTGTATTTGATAATTGCACTGGGACTCAAACAGGACACCTTCTCGAGGCGCTGTGAGGCGACCACCGGCCCCTGCATAGCAAGCCAACCTGTATCAGCATCTCACCAGCAGCTGAACGTGTCGCCTGCAGGTTACACATAGGAGGCTGCAGTAGGTCCATTAACCCATTGGGCTGTCGACCCTCCTTCCTCAGAGAGCAGGAAACTGAATTTCCATGTTGCCTTCCTTTGGCACATTAGATCTATCTTTCACCCCAATTCAGAGCATGTGTTGCTTCACGGAGAGCTGATAATCATTGTGAGTTGTGAGCCACTAAAAGCTAAGCAGGTCAGTTAAATCTTTGCCTTTGTCATTGAAGTGTATTGATATGTGCAGGTGAGTCTTCTGTCCTGTGCTACTGTTTGTTTTCTTATTGCTGCTTGGTCATGATTCTTAAATGTAAACACTCTGCTCTCAAAAGTGAAAGCTTTGAAAGACTCTTGATATAACAAGCCTTTCCCACTCTTTGCCCTGGGGGTGAGAGGGCTGCTTTCTGCCTTTAACTTCCTCAATGTTGGGGTGTCTGGCTCCACCACTGACAACCAGGGGTAAATCCTGGAGGGAAACGGGCAGAGGTCTGCGCCCTGCGTCCTCCACGCGTCCCTAACGCTCCCAAACGCGACCACAGCCCTTACGGGCACAGCCCTATGTCCTATGCAGCCCCTCTGGTGCAGCCACCCACACAACTTAGGGTTAGGATCTGTGCTCTTCCATGTAGGCCTGGCCACCTAGGCCCCAGAAAGTGTCACAGCCTGTTTTTGAAACCTTAGTGATGGTGGCCTAGGTGAAGATGATCTTGGTGGAATATTGATGCCTTTTTCCTCCCAGAAGCCACCCCGGGAGCATATTAAAATGAAGGGGTGTGCCTGCTCAGCTGCCCTCTCTTTAACCTCTCTGCCTTAGTGACATTAGTTCTGGGCTCTCCAGGCGAATGTGTCCATCCGGGAGAGAGCTAGGAATAGGACGTCTCTTTCTGCAGGTACAGTGGGGAAGACTCAGAGAGCTGCATGCCTGAGACATCTTTCCTTGTCCCTCGCTCATTGTTGTGTTCCCTAACTTCTAACTCTCTGCCAGGCCAGGCCCTGTTTCTTTTACTGCCAACCCCCCTGACCCCTCGTCTTCGACCGACTTCCCGCTCTATTATGCCTTCTCCTTTTTTGCTCTCTTCTATGGCCCTTTGAAAAGGAATGCAGGCCGAGCTAAGCCTCATGAAGGAAATCTACCAACAAAAGATGCACTCTTCACTTATGGGTTGAGCTGTGAGACGAGTAAGAAGGGCCGAAGGGGTGATTGGGTTGTTCAGCTGGGAGGCACCAGAGGCGTAGCCAGTATTGCCTACCAAATGGGGGCCGAAGCTAATGTAGTTGGGCCCACTGCACTGACAAAAATATCTGTAAATGACCACACAGCGCTGCTGATTGGGTATTTGCAGAATTTGGGTGGGCCTTGCCCCTCAAGCCCTACCCTGCCTCTGCTCTCATCCCCAGGGCAAAGTGTGGGAAAGGCTCGCTGCAGCAAGAGTCTTTCAAATCTTTCACTTTTGAGAACAGAGTGTTTACATTTAAAAATCATGAACAAGCAGCAATAAGAAGGCATGCAGTAACCTAGGACAGGAGACTGCCCTGTGCATATCAATACACCCCAATGAGAAAGGCAAAGATTTAACTGACCTGCTTAGCTATTAGTGGCTCACACATCTCAATGATTATCATCTCTGCGTGAAGCAAAACATCCTCTGAATTGGGGTGAAAGACAGATCTAATGTGCCAAAGGAAGGCAACATTGAAATTCAGTTTCTTGCTCTCTGAGGAAGGAGGGTCGACAGCCCAATGGGTTAATGCACCTCCTGCAGCCTCCTATGTGTTGCCTGCAGGCGACACATTCAGTGCTGGTGAGATGCTGATACAGGTTGGCTTGCTATGCAGGGGCCGGTGGTCACCTCACAGCGACTCGACAAGGTGTCCTGTTTGAGTCCCAGTGCAAATATCGTATCAACCATGACCCGTAGATTACACTTTTTCCCCCTTGTATTTTCCCCTCAGTTGGGGCCAGAGAGACAAGCTTTTGTATGGGTGTTCCCAAGGCCAGAGTGCAGAAAACAAAGGCACAACTGTTAGTAGGAATGCAGGTATTGAAGGGGCATTAACTGTTGGCTGATCGCGCAGGGCAATGCATACCTATTTTCAATTAAAAAAAAAAAAAACACATTTTTTAAATGCCCAGGAGGTTCCAGACATTGGATTAGAACTCTGGTCCCCAGCATCACAAGACCAAGCGCTTAGCAGTTGAGCCACTGATGGCTGTGCTCATGAGAGCTGCTTTTGGGCGTATATATCTTTCTTCTGCACGTCCCTGTGAGCATACCCATTTGCATTGTGAAATATGTTCACTGGAGAAAATGAGGATAGAACATCTGGCTCCCCGCTCCCCGCTCCCCGCTCCACCAAATACCAGCTAACTGCAGTGGCCTAGAGGTTAAGTGCTTGTCTTACAGCGCTGGGGGCCTGGGTTCGAGTCCTGCTTTCGGCACATAAACGCAATAGTGGGTGCCCACTCTCCTTCTAAAAGGTTCAGTGGGTATGAAAAGAGTTCCTTGGTAAAGGGAGAGTGGAAGAAAGCGAGAGGTGGGACTGAGGAAGTGCAGGGTAAAGGAGGAGGCGGGGCAGGCTAAAAGGGGAGGTAGGGCTGATTGAATGAGTCCCTGTGGAGAGAAGATGGGGCTGGGTGAGTGGGGGTAGGTCTAGGGAGGGTGGCAGAGAGGGGGGACTGTGGAAGTGCAGGGTAAGGAGGAGGAGGGGGAGGTAGAACTGGATGAAAAAAAAAATGTCAGCCCATGCTCTGGTCCCTTTTTCCTTCTCAATGCACCCTTCCCCCCACATTAGGGCCCTCCTACACACCCCCCTCTATAATGCAGGGCCCTCCTCCACCATCACACTATCACTAGGGCCCCCCCTTTATCCTACATCCTAGGGCCCCCCCTTTATCCTACATCCCCAGGCCTACCTACCCCCACTCACTCAGCCCCACCTCCTCTCCACAAAGACCCGTTCATCCAGCCCTACCTCCCCCACCTCCTCCTTCACCCTGCACTTCCACAGTCCCGCCTCTCTGCTTTCTTCCACCCTCTACCAGTGAACTCTTTTCATACCCACTGAACCTTCTGCTTTCTTCCACCCTCTACCAGTGAACTCTTTTCATACCCACTGAACCTTTTAGAAGGAGTGCTGGCACCCACTATTCCGTTTATGTGCCAAAAGCAGGATTCGAACCCAGACCCCCAGCGCTGTAACGCAAGCACTTAACCTCTAGGCCACTGCAGTTAGCTGGTATTTGGTGGAGCGGGGGGCCAGATGTTCTGTCCACATTTTCTTCAGTGAACATGTTTCACAATGCAAATGGGTATGCTCACAGGACCATGCAGAAGAATGATAAATACGCCCAAAAGGTGCTCTCAGAAAAACAGCCACCAGAGGCTCAAGCAGGTAAGTGCTTGGTCTTGGAATGCTGGGGGCCTGAGTTCTAATCCAATGTCTGGAATCTCTGGGCATGTTTTTTTAAAAAATTGTAAAAAGTTTTTTTATTGAAAATGGGTATGCATTGCCGGCGCGATCAGCCAACAATTAATGCCCCTTCAATACCTGCATTCCTACTAACAGTTGTGCCTTTTTTTCCTGCACTCTGGCCTTCGTAACACCCATACAAAAGCTTGTCCCTCTGGCCCCAACAGACTGGAAAAAAAGCAGGGGTAAAAGTGTAATCTACAGGTCATGGTGTATTTGATAATTGCACTGGGACTCAAACAGGACACCTTCTCGAGGCGCTGTGAGGCGACCACCGGCCCCTGCATAGCAAGCCAACCTGTATCAGCATCTCACCAGCAGCTGAACGTGTCGCCTGCAGGTTACACATAGGAGGCTGCAGTAGGTCCATTAACCCATTGGGCTGTCGACCCTCCTTCCTCAGAGAGCAGGAAACTGAATTTCCATGTTGCCTTCCTTTGGCACATTAGATCTATCTTTCACCCCAATTCAGAGCATGTGTTGCTTCACGGAGAGCTGATAATCATTGTGAGTTGTGAGCCACTAAAAGCTAAGCAGGTCAGTTAAATCTTTGCCTTTGTCATTGAAGTGTATTGATATGTGCAGGTGAGTCTTCTGTCCTGTGCTACTGTTTGTTTTCTTATTGCTGCTTGGTCATGATTCTTAAATGTAAACACTCTGCTCTCAAAAGTGAAAGCTTTGAAAGACTCTTGATATAACAAGCCTTTCCCACTCTTTGCCCTGGGGGTGAGAGGGCTGCTTTCTGCCTTTAACTTCCTCAATGTTGGGGTGTCTGGCTCCACCACTGACAACCAGGGGTAAATCCTGGAGGGAAACGGGCAGAGGTCTGCGCCCTGCGTCCTCCACGCGTCCCTAACGCTCCCAAACGCGACCACAGCCCTTACGGGCACAGCCCTATGTCCTATGCAGCCCCTCTGGTGCAGCCACCCACACAACTTAGGGTTAGGATCTGTGCTCTTCCATGTAGGCCTGGCCACCTAGGCCCCAGAAAGTGTCACAGCCTGTTTTTGAAACCTTAGTGATGGTGGCCTAGGTGAAGATGATCTTGGTGGAATATTGATGCCTTTTTCCTCCCAGAAGCCACCCCGGGAGCATATTAAAATGAAGGGGTGTGCCTGCTCAGCTGCCCTCTCTTTAACCTCTCTGCCTTAGTGACATTAGTTCTGGGCTCTCCAGGCGAATGTGTCCATCCGGGAGAGAGCTAGGAATAGGACGTCTCTTTCTGCAGGTACAGTGGGGAAGACTCAGAGAGCTGCATGCCTGAGACATCTTTCCTTGTCCCTCGCTCATTGTTGTGTTCCCTAACTTCTAACTCTCTGCCAGGCCAGGCCCTGTTTCTTTTACTGCCAACCCCCCTGACCCCTCGTCTTCGACCGACTTCCCGCTCTATTATGCCTTCTCCTTTTTTGCTCTCTTCTATGGCCCTTTGAAAAGGAATGCAGGCCGAGCTAAGCCTCATGAAGGAAATCTACCAACAAAAGATGCACTCTTCACTTATGGGTTGAGCTGTGAGACGAGTAAGAAGGGCCGAAGGGGTGATTGGGTTGTTCAGCTGGGAGGCACCAGAGGCGTAGCCAGTATTGCCTACCAAATGGGGGCCGAAGCTAATGTAGTTGGGCCCACTGCACTGACAAAAATATCTGTAAATGACCACACAGCGCTGCTGATTGGGTATTTGCAGAATTTGGGTGGGCCTTGCCCCTCAAGCCCTACCCTGCCTCTGCTCTCACCCCCAGGGCAAAGTGTGGGAAAGGCTCGCTGCAGCAAGAGTCTTTCAAATCTTTCACTTTTGAGAACAGAGTGTTTACATTTAAAAATCATGAACAAGCAGCAATAAGAAGGCATGCAGTAACCTAGGACAGGAGACTGCCCTGTGCATATCAATACACCCCAATGAGAAAGGCAAAGATTTAACTGACCTGCTTAGCTATTAGTGGCTCACACATCTCAATGATTATCATCTCTGCGTGAAGCAAAACATCCTCTGAATTGGGGTGAAAGACAGATCTAATGTGCCAAAGGAAGGCAACATTGAAATTCAGTTTCTTGCTCTCTGAGGAAGGAGGGTCGACAGCCCAATGGGTTAATGCACCTCCTGCAGCCTCCTATGTGTTGCCTGCAGGCGACACATTCAGTGCTGGTGAGATGCTGATACAGGTTGGCTTGCTATGCAGGGGCCGGTGGTCACCTCACAGCGACTCGACAAGGTGTCCTGTTTGAGTCCCAGTGCAAATATCGTATCAACCATGACCCGTAGATTACACTTTTTCCCCCTTGTATTTTCCCCTCAGTTGGGGCCAGAGAGACAAGCTTTTGTATGGGTGTTCCCAAGGCCAGAGTGCAGAAAACAAAGGCACAACTGTTAGTAGGAATGCAGGTATTGAAGGGGCATTAACTGTTGGCTGATCGCGCAGGGCAATGCATACCTATTTTCAATTAAAAAAAAAAAAAACACATTTTTTAAATGCCCAGGAGGTTCCAGACATTGGATTAGAACTCTGGTCCCCAGCATCACAAGACCAAGCGCTTAGCAGTTGAGCCACTGATGGCTGTGCTCCTGAGAGCTGCTTTTGGGCGTATATATCTTTCTTCTGCACGTCCCTGTGAGCATACCCATTTGCATTGTGAAATATGTTCACTGGAGAAAATGAGGATAGAACATCTGGCTCCCCGCTCCCCGCTCCCCGCTCCACCAAATACCAGCTAACTGCAGTGGCCTAGAGGTTAAGTGCTTGCCTTACAGCGCTGGGGGCCTGGGTTCGAGTCCTGCTTTCGGCACATAAACGCAATAGTGGGTGCCCACTCTCCTTCTAAAAGGTTCAGTGGGTATGAAAAGAGTTCCTTGGTAAAGGGAGAGTGGAAGAAAGCGAGAGGTGGGACTGAGGAAGTGCAGGGTAAAGGAGGAGGCGGGGCAGGCTAAAAGGGGAGGTAGGGCTGATTGAATGAGTCCCTGTGGAGAGAAGATGGGGCTGGGTGAGTGGGGGTAGGTCTAGGGAGGGTGGCAGAGAGGGGGGACTGTGGAAGTGCAGGGTAAGGAGGAGGAGGGGGAGGTAGAACTGGATGAAAAAAAAAATGTCAGCCCATGCTCTGGTCCCTTTTTCCTTCTCAATGCACCCTTCCCCCACATTAGGGCCCTCCTACACACCCCCCTCTATAATGCAGGGCCCTCCTCCACCATCACACTATCACTAGGGCCCCCCCTTTATCCTACATCCTAGGGCCCCCCCTTATCCTACATCCCCAGGCCTACCTACCCCCACTCACTCAGCCCCACCTCCTCTCCACAAAGACCCGTTCATCCAGCCCTACCTCCCCCACCTCCTCCTTCACCCTGCACTTCCACAGTCCCGCCTCTCTGCTTTCTTCCACCCTCTACCAGTGAACTCTTTTCATACCCACTGAACCTTCTGCTTTCTTCCACCCTCTACCAGTGAACTCTTTTCATACCCACTGAACCTTTTAGAAGGAGTGCTGGCACCCACTATTCCGTTTATGTGCCGAAAGCAGGATTCGAACCCAGACCCCCAGCGCTGTAACGCAAGCACTTAACCTCTAGGCCACTGCAGTTAGCTGGTATTTGGTGGAGCGGGGGGCCAGATGTTCTGTCCACATTTTCTTCAGTGAACATGTTTCACAATGCAAATGGGTATGCTCACAGGACCATGCAGAAGAATGATAAATACGCCCAAAAGGTGCTCTCAGAAAAACAGCCACCAGAGGCTCAAGCAGGTAAGTGCTTGGTCTTGGAATGCTGGGGGCCTGAGTTCTAATCCAATGTCTGGAATCTCTGGGCATGTTTTTTAAAAAAAATTGTAAAAAGTTTTTTTATTGAAAATGGGTATGCATTGCCGGCGCGATCAGCCAACAATTAATGCCCCTTCAATACCTGCATTCCTACTAACAGTTGTGCCTTTTTTTCCTGCACTCTGGCCTTCGTAACACCCATACAAAAGCTTGTCCCTCTGGCCCCAACAGACTGGAAAAAAAGCAGGGGTAAAAGTGTAATCTACAGGTCATGGTGTATTTGATAATTGCACTGGGACTCAAACAGGACACCTTCTCGAGGCGCTGTGAGGCGACCACCGGCCCCTGCATAGCAAGCCAACCTGTATCAGCATCTCACCAGCAGCTGAACGTGTCGCCTGCAGGTTACACATAGGAGGCTGCAGTAGGTCCATTAACCCATTGGGCTGTCGACCCTCCTTCCTCAGAGAGCAGGAAACTGAATTTCCATGTTGCCTTCCTTTGGCACATTAGATCTATCTTTCACCCCAATTCAGAGCATGTGTTGCTTCACGGAGAGCTGATAATCATTGTGAGTTGTGAGCCACTAAAAGCTAAGCAGGTCAGTTAAATCTTTGCCTTTGTCATTGAAGTGTATTGATATGTGCAGGTGAGTCTTCTGTCCTGTGCTACTGTTTGTTTTCTTATTGCTGCTTGGTCATGATTCTTAAATGTAAACACTCTGCTCTCAAAAGTGAAAGCTTTGAAAGACTCTTGATATAACAAGCCTTTCCCACTCTTTGCCCTGGGGGTGAGAGGGCTGCTTTCTGCCTTTAACTTCCTCAATGTTGGGGTGTCTGGCTCCACCACTGACAACCAGGGGTAAATCCTGGAGGGAAACGGGCAGAGGTCTGCGCCCTGCGTCCTCCACGCGTCCCTAACGCTCCCAAACGCGACCACAGCCCTTACGGGCACAGCCCTATGTCCTATGCAGCCCCTCTGGTGCAGCCACCCACACAACTTAGGGTTAGGATCTGTGCTCTTCCATGTAGGCCTGGCCACCTAGGCCCCAGAAAGTGTCACAGCCTGTTTTTGAAACCTTAGTGATGGTGGCCTAGGTGAAGATGATCTTGGTGGAATATTGATGCCTTTTTCCTCCCAGAAGCCACCCCGGGAGCATATTAAAATGAAGGGGTGTGCCTGCTCAGCTGCCCTCTCTTTAACCTCTCTGCCTTAGTGACATTAGTTCTGGGCTCTCCAGGCGAATGTGTCCATCCGGGAGAGAGCTAGGAATAGGACGTCTCTTTCTGCAGGTACAGTGGGGAAGACTCAGAGAGCTGCATGCCTGAGACATCTTTCCTTGTCCCTCGCTCATTGTTGTGTTCCCTAACTTCTAACTCTCTGCCAGGCCAGGCCCTGTTTCTTTTACTGCCAACCCCCCTGACCCCTCGTCTTCGACCGACTTCCCGCTCTATTATGCCTTCTCCTTTTTTGCTCTCTTCTATGGCCCTTTGAAAAGGAATGCAGGCCGAGCTAAGCCTCATGAAGGAAATCTACCAACAAAAGATGCACTCTTCACTTATGGGTTGAGCTGTGAGACGAGTAAGAAGGGCCGAAGGGGTGATTGGGTTGTTCAGCTGGGAGGCACCAGAGGCGTAGCCAGTATTGCCTACCAAATGGGGGCCGAAGCTAATGTAGTTGGGCCCACTGCACTGACAAAAATATCTGTAAATGACCACACAGCGCTGCTGATTGGGTATTTGCAGAATTTGGGTGGGCCTTGCCCCTCAAGCCCTACCCTGCCTCTGCTCTCATCCCCAGGGCAAAGTGTGGGAAAGGCTCGCTGCAGCAAGAGTCTTTCAAATCTTTCACTTTTGAGAACAGAGTGTTTACATTTAAAAATCATGAACAAGCAGCAATAAGAAGGCATGCAGTAACCTAGGACAGGAGACTGCCCTGTGCATATCAATACACCCCAATGAGAAAGGCAAAGATTTAACTGACCTGCTTAGCTATTAGTGGCTCACACATCTCAATGATTATCATCTCTGCGTGAAGCAAAACATCCTCTGAATTGGGGTGAAAGACAGATCTAATGTGCCAAAGGAAGGCAACATTGAAATTCAGTTTCTTGCTCTCTGAGGAAGGAGGGTCGACAGCCCAATGGGTTAATGCACCTCCTGCAGCCTCCTATGTGTTGCCTGCAGGCGACACATTCAGTGCTGGTGAGATGCTGATACAGGTTGGCTTGCTATGCAGGGGCCGGTGGTCACCTCACAGCGACTCGACAAGGTGTCCTGTTTGAGTCCCAGTGCAAATATCGTATCAACCATGACCCGTAGATTACACTTTTTCCCCCTTGTATTTTCCCCTCAGTTGGGGCCAGAGAGACAAGCTTTTGTATGGGTGTTCCCAAGGCCAGAGTGCAGAAAACAAAGGCACAACTGTTAGTAGGAATGCAGGTATTGAAGGGGCATTAACTGTTGGCTGATCGCGCAGGGCAATGCATACCTATTTTCAATTAAAAAAAAAAAAAACACATTTTTTAAATGCCCAGGAGGTTCCAGACATTGGATTAGAACTCTGGTCCCCAGCATCACAAGACCAAGCGCTTAGCAGTTGAGCCACTGATGGCTGTGCTCATGAGAGCTGCTTTTGGGCGTATATATCTTTCTTCTGCACGCCCCTGTGAGCATACCCATTTGCATTGTGAAATATGTTCACTGGAGAAAATGAGGATAGAACATCTGGCTCCCCGCTCCCCGCTCCCCGCTCCACCAAATACCAGCTAACTGCAGTGGCCTAGAGGTTAAGTGCTTGCCTTACAGCGCTGGGGGCCTGGGTTCGAGTCCTGCTTTCGGCACATAAACGCAATAGTGGGTGCCCACTCTCCTTCTAAAAGGTTCAGTGGGTATGAAAAGAGTTCCTTGGTAAAGGGAGAGTGGAAGAAAGCGAGAGGTGGGACTGAGGAAGTGCAGGGTAAAGGAGGAGGCGGGGCAGGCTAAAAGGGGAGGTAGGGCTGATTGAATGAGTCCCTGTGGAGAGAAGATGGGGCTGGGTGAGTGGGGGTAGGTCTAGGGAGGGTGGCAGAGAGGGGGGACTGTGGAAGTGCAGGGTAAGGAGGAGGAGGGGGAGGTAGAACTGGATGAAAAAAAAAATGTCAGCCCATGCTCTGGTCCCTTTTTCCTTCTCAATGCACCCTTCCCCCCACATTAGGGCCCTCCTACACACCCCCCTCTATAATGCAGGGCCCTCCTCCACCATCACACTATCACTAGGGCCCCCCCTTTATCCTACATCCTAGGGCCCCCCCTTTATCCTACATCCCCAGGCCTACCTACCCCCACTCACTCAGCCCCACCTCCTCTCCACAAAGACCCGTTCATCCAGCCCTACCTCCCCCACCTCCTCCTTCACCCTGCACTTCCACAGTCCCGCCTCTCTGCTTTCTTCCACCCTCTACCAGTGAACTCTTTTCATACCCACTGAACCTTCTGCTTTCTTCCACCCTCTACCAGTGAACTCTTTTCATACCCACTGAACCTTTTAGAAGGAGTGCTGGCACCCACTATTCCGTTTATGTGCCAAAAGCAGGATTCGAACCCAGACCCCCAGCGCTGTAACGCAAGCACTTAACCTCTAGGCCACTGCAGTTAGCTGGTATTTGGTGGAGCGGGGGGCCAGATGTTCTGTCCACATTTTCTTCAGTGAACATGTTTCACAATGCAAATGGGTATGCTCACAGGACCATGCAGAAGAATGATAAATACGCCCAAAAGGTGCTCTCAGAAAAACAGCCACCAGAGGCTCAAGCAGGTAAGTGCTTGGTCTTGGAATGCTGGGGGCCTGAGTTCTAATCCAATGTCTGGAATCTCTGGGCATGTTTTTTTAAAAAATTGTAAAAAGTTTTTTTATTGAAAATGGGTATGCATTGCCGGCGCGATCAGCCAACAATTAATGCCCCTTCAATACCTGCATTCCTACTAACAGTTGTGCCTTTTTTTCCTGCACTCTGGCCTTCGTAACACCCATACAAAAGCTTGTCCCTCTGGCCCCAACAGACTGGAAAAAAAGCAGGGGTAAAAGTGTAATCTACAGGTCATGGTGTATTTGATAATTGCACTGGGACTCAAACAGGACACCTTCTCGAGGCGCTGTGAGGCGACCACCGGCCCCTGCATAGCAAGCCAACCTGTATCAGCATCTCACCAGCAGCTGAACGTGTCGCCTGCAGGTTACACATAGGAGGCTGCAGTAGGTCCATTAACCCATTGGGCTGTCGACCCTCCTTCCTCAGAGAGCAGGAAACTGAATTTCCATGTTGCCTTCCTTTGGCACATTAGATCTATCTTTCACCCCAATTCAGAGCATGTGTTGCTTCACGGAGAGCTGATAATCATTGTGAGTTGTGAGCCACTAAAAGCTAAGCAGGTCAGTTAAATCTTTGCCTTTGTCATTGAAGTGTATTGATATGTGCAGGTGAGTCTTCTGTCCTGTGCTACTGTTTGTTTTCTTATTGCTGCTTGGTCATGATTCTTAAATGTAAACACTCTGCTCTCAAAAGTGAAAGCTTTGAAAGACTCTTGATATAACAAGCCTTTCCCACTCTTTGCCCTGGGGGTGAGAGGGCTGCTTTCTGCCTTTAACTTCCTCAATGTTGGGGTGTCTGGCTCCACCACTGACAACCAGGGGTAAATCCTGGAGGGAAACGGGCAGAGGTCTGCGCCCTGCGTCCTCCACGCGTCCCTAACGCTCCCAAACGCGACCACAGCCCTTACGGGCACAGCCCTATGTCCTATGCAGCCCCTCTGGTGCAGCCACCCACACAACTTAGGGTTAGGATCTGTGCTCTTCCATGTAGGCCTGGCCACCTAGGCCCCAGAAAGTGTCACAGCCTGTTTTTGAAACCTTAGTGATGGTGGCCTAGGTGAAGATGATCTTGGTGGAATATTGATGCCTTTTTCCTCCCAGAAGCCACCCCGGGAGCATATTAAAATGAAGGGGTGTGCCTGCTCAGCTGCCCTCTCTTTAACCTCTCTGCCTTAGTGACATTAGTTCTGGGCTCTCCAGGCGAATGTGTCCATCCGGGAGAGAGCTAGGAATAGGACGTCTCTTTCTGCAGGTACAGTGGGGAAGACTCAGAGAGCTGCATGCCTGAGACATCTTTCCTTGTCCCTCGCTCATTGTTGTGTTCCCTAACTTCTAACTCTCTGCCAGGCCAGGCCCTGTTTCTTTTACTGCCAACCCCCCTGACCCCTCGTCTTCGACCGACTTCCCGCTCTATTATGCCTTCTCCTTTTTTGCTCTCTTCTATGGCCCTTTGAAAAGGAATGCAGGCCGAGCTAAGCCTCATGAAGGAAATCTACCAACAAAAGATGCACTCTTCACTTATGGGTTGAGCTGTGAGACGAGTAAGAAGGGCCGAAGGGGTGATTGGGTTGTTCAGCTGGGAGGCACCAGAGGCGTAGCCAGTATTGCCTACCAAATGGGGGCCGAAGCTAATGTAGTTGGGCCCACTGCACTGACAAAAATATCTGTAAATGACCACACAGCGCTGCTGATTGGGTATTTGCAGAATTTGGGTGGGCCTTGCCCCTCAAGCCCTACCCTGCCTCTGCTCTCACCCCCAGGGCAAAGTGTGGGAAAGGCCCGCTGCAGCAAGAGTCTTTCAAATCTTTCACTTTTGAGAACAGAGTGTTTACATTTAAAAATCATGAACAAGCAGCAATAAGAAGGCATGCAGTAACCTAGGACAGGAGACTGCCCTGTGCATATCAATACACCCCAATGAGAAAGGCAAAGATTTAACTGACCTGCTTAGCTATTAGTGGCTCACACATCTCAATGATTATCATCTCTGCGTGAAGCAAAACATCCTCTGAATTGGGGTGAAAGACAGATCTAATGTGCCAAAGGAAGGCAACATTGAAATTCAGTTTCTTGCTCTCTGAGGAAGGAGGGTCGACAGCCCAATGGGTTAATGCACCTCCTGCAGCCTCCTATGTGTTGCCTGCAGGCGACACATTCAGTGCTGGTGAGATGCTGATACAGGTTGGCTTGCTATGCAGGGGCCGGTGGTCACCTCACAGCGACTCGACAAGGTGTCCTGTTTGAGTCCCAGTGCAAATATCGTATCAACCATGACCCGTAGATTACACTTTTTCCCCCTTGTATTTTCCCCTCAGTTGGGGCCAGAGAGACAAGCTTTTGTATGGGTGTTCCCAAGGCCAGAGTGCAGAAAACAAAGGCACAACTGTTAGTAGGAATGCAGGTATTGAAGGGGCATTAACTGTTGGCTGATCGCGCAGGGCAATGCATACCTATTTTCAATTAAAAAAAAAAAAAACACATTTTTTAAATGCCCAGGAGGTTCCAGACATTGGATTAGAACTCTGGTCCCCAGCATCACAAGACCAAGCGCTTAGCAGTTGAGCCACTGATGGCTGTGCTCCTGAGAGCTGCTTTTGGGCGTATATATCTTTCTTCTGCACGTCCCTGTGAGCATACCCATTTGCATTGTGAAATATGTTCACTGGAGAAAATGAGGATAGAACATCTGGCTCCCAGCTCCCCGCTCCCCGCTCCACCAAATACCAGCTAACTGCAGTGGCCTAGAGGTTAAGTGCTTGCCTTACAGCGCTGGGGGCCTGGGTTCGAGTCCTGCTTTCGGCACATAAACGCAATAGTGGGTGCCCACTCTCCTTCTAAAAGGTTCAGTGGGTATGAAAAGAGTTCCTTGGTAAAGGGAGAGTGGAAGAAAGCGAGAGGTGGGACTGAGGAAGTGCAGGGTAAAGGAGGAGGCGGGGCAGGCTAAAAGGGGAGGTAGGGCTGATTGAATGAGTCCCTGTGGAGAGAAGATGGGGCTGGGTGAGTGGGGGTAGGTCTAGGGAGGGTGGCAGAGAGGGGGGACTGTGGAAGTGCAGGGTAAGGAGGAGGAGGGGGAGGTAGAACTGGATGAAAAAAAAAATGTCAGCCCATGCTCTGGTCCCTTTTTCCTTCTCAATGCACCCTTCCCCCCACATTAGGGCCCTCCTACACACCCCCCTCTATAATGCAGGGCCCTCCTCCACCATCACACTATCACTAGGGCCCCCCCTTTATCCTACATCCTAGGGCCCCCCCTTATCCTACATCCCCAGGCCTACCTACCCCCACTCACTCAGCCCCACCTCCTCTCCACAAAGACCCGTTCATCCAGCCCTACCTCCCCCACCTCCTCCTTCACCCTGCACTTCCACAGTCCCGCCTCTCTGCTTTCTTCCACCCTCTACCAGTGAACTCTTTTCATACCCACTGAACCTTCTGCTTTCTTCCACCCTCTACCAGTGAACTCTTTTCATACCCACTGAACCTTTTAGAAGGAGTGCTGGCACCCACTATTCCGTTTATGTGCCGAAAGCAGGATTCGAACCCAGACCCCCAGCGCTGTAACGCAAGCACTTAACCTCTAGGCCACTGCAGTTAGCTGGTATTTGGTGGAGCGGGGGGCCAGATGTTCTGTCCACATTTTCTTCAGTGAACATGTTTCACAATGCAAATGGGTATGCTCACAGGACCATGCAGAAGAATGATAAATACGCCCAAAAGGTGCTCTCAGAAAAACAGCCACCAGAGGCTCAAGCAGGTAAGTGCTTGGTCTTGGAATGCTGGGGGCCTGAGTTCTAATCCAATGTCTGGAATCTCTGGGCATGTTTTTTAAAAAAAATTGTAAAAAGTTTTTTTATTGAAAATGGGTATGCATTGCCGGCGCGATCAGCCAACAATTAATGCCCCTTCAATACCTGCATTCCTACTAACAGTTGTGCCTTTTTTTCCTGCACTCTGGCCTTCGTAACACCCATACAAAAGCTTGTCCCTCTGGCCCCAACAGACTGGAAAAAAAGCAGGGGTAAAAGTGTAATCTACAGGTCATGGTGTATTTGATAATTGCACTGGGACTCAAACAGGACACCTTCTCGAGGCGCTGTGAGGCGACCACCGGCCCCTGCATAGCAAGCCAACCTGTATCAGCATCTCACCAGCAGCTGAACGTGTCGCCTGCAGGTTACACATAGGAGGCTGCAGTAGGTCCATTAACCCATTGGGCTGTCGACCCTCCTTCCTCAGAGAGCAGGAAACTGAATTTCCATGTTGCCTTCCTTTGGCACATTAGATCTATCTTTCACCCCAATTCAGAGCATGTGTTGCTTCACGGAGAGCTGATAATCATTGTGAGTTGTGAGCCACTAAAAGCTAAGCAGGTCAGTTAAATCTTTGCCTTTGTCATTGAAGTGTATTGATATGTGCAGGTGAGTCTTCTGTCCTGTGCTACTGTTTGTTTTCTTATTGCTGCTTGGTCATGATTCTTAAATGTAAACACTCTGCTCTCAAAAGTGAAAGCTTTGAAAGACTCTTGATATAACAAGCCTTTCCCACTCTTTGCCCTGGGGGTGAGAGGGCTGCTTTCTGCCTTTAACTTCCTCAATGTTGGGGTGTCTGGCTCCACCACTGACAACCAGGGGTAAATCCTGGAGGGAAACGGGCAGAGGTCTGCGCCCTGCGTCCTCCACGCGTCCCTAACGCTCCCAAACGCGACCACAGCCCTTACGGGCACAGCCCTATGTCCTATGCAGCCCCTCTGGTGCAGCCACCCACACAACTTAGGGTTAGGATCTGTGCTCTTCCATGTAGGCCTGGCCACCTAGGCCCCAGAAAGTGTCACAGCCTGTTTTTGAAACCTTAGTGATGGTGGCCTAGGTGAAGATGATCTTGGTGGAATATTGATGCCTTTTTCCTCCCAGAAGCCACCCCGGGAGCATATTAAAATGAAGGGGTGTGCCTGCTCAGCTGCCCTCTCTTTAACCTCTCTGCCTTAGTGACATTAGTTCTGGGCTCTCCAGGCGAATGTGTCCATCCGGGAGAGAGCTAGGAATAGGACGTCTCTTTCTGCAGGTACAGTGGGGAAGACTCAGAGAGCTGCATGCCTGAGACATCTTTCCTTGTCCCTCGCTCATTGTTGTGTTCCCTAACTTCTAACTCTCTGCCAGGCCAGGCCCTGTTTCTTTTACTGCCAACCCCCCTGACCCCTCGTCTTCGACCGACTTCCCGCTCTATTATGCCTTCTCCTTTTTTGCTCTCTTCTATGGCCCTTTGAAAAGGAATGCAGGCCGAGCTAAGCCTCATGAAGGAAATCTACCAACAAAAGATGCACTCTTCACTTATGGGTTGAGCTGTGAGACGAGTAAGAAGGGCCGAAGGGGTGATTGGGTTGTTCAGCTGGGAGGCACCAGAGGCGTAGCCAGTATTGCCTACCAAATGGGGGCCGAAGCTAATGTAGTTGGGCCCACTGCACTGACAAAAATATCTGTAAATGACCACACAGCGCTGCTGATTGGGTATTTGCAGAATTTGGGTGGGCCTTGCCCCTCAAGCCCTACCCTGCCTCTGCTCTCATCCCCAGGGCAAAGTGTGGGAAAGGCTCGCTGCAGCAAGAGTCTTTCAAATCTTTCACTTTTGAGAACAGAGTGTTTACATTTAAAAATCATGAACAAGCAGCAATAAGAAGGCATGCAGTAACCTAGGACAGGAGACTGCCCTGTGCATATCAATACACCCCAATGAGAAAGGCAAAGATTTAACTGACCTGCTTAGCTATTAGTGGCTCACACATCTCAATGATTATCATCTCTGCGTGAAGCAAAACATCCTCTGAATTGGGGTGAAAGACAGATCTAATGTGCCAAAGGAAGGCAACATTGAAATTCAGTTTCTTGCTCTCTGAGGAAGGAGGGTCGACAGCCCAATGGGTTAATGCACCTCCTGCAGCCTCCTATGTGTTGCCTGCAGGCGACACATTCAGTGCTGGTGAGATGCTGATACAGGTTGGCTTGCTATGCAGGGGCCGGTGGTCACCTCACAGCGACTCGACAAGGTGTCCTGTTTGAGTCCCAGTGCAAATATCGTATCAACCATGACCCGTAGATTACACTTTTTCCCCCTTGTATTTTCCCCTCAGTTGGGGCCAGAGAGACAAGCTTTTGTATGGGTGTTCCCAAGGCCAGAGTGCAGAAAACAAAGGCACAACTGTTAGTAGGAATGCAGGTATTGAAGGGGCATTAACTGTTGGCTGATCGCGCAGGGCAATGCATACCTATTTTCAATTAAAAAAAAAAAAAACACATTTTTTAAATGCCCAGGAGGTTCCAGACATTGGATTAGAACTCTGGTCCCCAGCATCACAAGACCAAGCGCTTAGCAGTTGAGCCACTGATGGCTGTGCTCATGAGAGCTGCTTTTGGGCGTATATATCTTTCTTCTGCACGCCCCTGTGAGCATACCCATTTGCATTGTGAAATATGTTCACTGGAGAAAATGAGGATAGAACATCTGGCTCCCGCTCCCCGCTCCCCGCTCCACCAAATACCAGCTAACTGCAGTGGCCTAGAGGTTAAGTGCTTGCCTTACAGCGCTGGGGGCCTGGGTTCGAGTCCTGCTTTCGGCACATAAACGCAATAGTGGGTGCCCACTCTCCTTCTAAAAGGTTCAGTGGGTATGAAAAGAGTTCCTTGGTAAAGGGAGAGTGGAAGAAAGCGAGAGGTGGGACTGAGGAAGTGCAGGGTAAAGGAGGAGGCGGGGCAGGCTAAAAGGGGAGGTAGGGCTGATTGAATGAGTCCCTGTGGAGAGAAGATGGGGCTGGGTGAGTGGGGGTAGGTCTAGGGAGGGTGGCAGAGAGGGGGGACTGTGGAAGTGCAGGGTAAGGAGGAGGAGGGGGAGGTAGAACTGGATGAAAAAAAAAATGTCAGCCCATGCTCTGGTCCCTTTTTCCTTCTCAATGCACCCTTCCCCCCACAGTAAGTCCCGATCTCCTCCTCTGGCTTTCGCACTGATTGTCTGGATGATGAACCAGCACAGCTCAGTGTGTTTGTGTTTCAATTTTGCAAAATGCGCCACCATTGATTTATCTTCGATTAAGTTCTTCAAGCAGGATCTGTGTTCGCAGATATGCTGCCTGATCTCGCGTTTACTCTTGTGAATGTACAATAAGTTGCACGGGCATTTTATCACATAGATGCTCCATTTAGTAAGACACTTTGTGAAGGTTTTGCATTTCCACATCATTCCGTTTAGAGAGACTTCTTTTTGATCCTGTGTGAGACTGCATACTGAACATTTCCCACATCAGTCGCGTCCAACTACTGGTGGGAGGTGGGAGGTGCCACAGAGTGGTCTGATTATCTCTCTGATTATCTCTCTGTTTTTTTGTGATGGGGTATGTGTGAACCAGTTAGTCTCTTAGGTTCTGGACAGAACAAAATTCATGCAACTGCGTAACGAGAAGATATCATCCAGTAAACAATGACAGACTCAACTAGACACACAGACGGCCATTGACCTGCATTTTGCTTAACCCAATAAAGATTCGGAAAAGGGGAACCCAACTTCAAAGACACTGCCACACAGGGAAAGACACCCTCACGCCTGCTAGTGCGAACAATCTCTGCACTAGTCAGATAACTTTTCTAGGACAACCAATGCTCTGAACCTCTACAATAGATAGAGTCAGCTCAGCGGGCACTGGAAGAAAATCAGGAATAGGGGTCTCCCACCAATCCGCACAGACACACACACAGACCGATATGCTCACTCTCTCCTCTA